>NC_060139.1:737689012-738005483 GCF_021461385.2 Schistocerca piceifrons | reverse complement strand
AGAAGTATCGATCAATCGTAGTAGAATTTAATCGCAACAGCACTCAGAACTACTGCCCAGCGACTTTTGGTATATGGCGACATTTTCTTATGTGCAACGTAACGGAACACATATTACTTGGTGTCACACTTTATTCTAAAACAGATTTGATTGCCCTACACTCTCAGTGTCCTCTCATGAAATCACAATACGACAGATTAGAAACCAGGGTGATATAGCCTGTTAGGTTCCCTCGAACGAAGCTGATAACTTCTTGACAGTCAGATGTTCACCGTTCTCTGTTCGAAGTAAGCTGGCCTTACACCATAGTGGGATTCACAGCGTGGTTGAGTACATGTCCGTATATGCGGCTCAAATTCCGTGCGTTCTCGCAACGGTCCCTCCCAAGGTGCACCACTGTAGAGGTAATGTTTGCTTGTGTATTTTAGTGTGATTATGGGAGTTAACCGATTGCCAGAGAACCAGCTCCAGCAGTGCATGGACCTTCCGCTATGTCTCAGGCTAGCGAACACCATCCAATAATTTAAGCTTTCGACGGAGACAGAGCTCTCCGCACTGCCCTTTCCTGCACCAGACCAAACCCGGAAACACAGCTGATTGTTCTTGCCGAGACACCCCGCTCAATCTGCTTGCAAACTAAAGCACTACCGCTTCTTACCGCTGTAACAGCATTGTTGCCACAGAGATCTACCGAGCACGCGCGCCTCTATATCCATGCGTCTTCCGCCATCTCCTGGTGACTGTCACCAAAGATGCCACCTACTGAACAACAGCAAAGTTCACTCACTTCCCAAAAACGTGATTGATAAATCGCACGCAATGGCTCATTGCCGGCTTCCATACACTGACTTATTGCTTAGGAAAGTTAGCTGTTAGGTTTCTAGCAAACAAGGGAGTCCACCTCGTGTATCAGATCATTCTCTGGAGGAAATTTTATCCCTTGACGAGGCTCAAGTCTTTCAAATTACTTTCTGCAAATCACCGATCTTTTTCCTGCACAATAATTACGAGATTCTTCCTGAGAAACAGCTAACGTCACTGAACTTCTCGAAATCGGTGAAGCTCTCCAATGATTAGCAGCAGTAATCACCAACCTTCCAGCGATGAAGCTGAACTCCCGACTTCTTCATCTTGTTATGGTGTCACATTAACTTCCTCTACCCAGTCTCCCTCCCAACCATATAATACATTTTTCTCCTGTTTCACCAATTCGCAAGTACAAGAAATACAATAGATGGAGCAAAATTTTCGATAGAAAACTAAGCACTTGACGGGTGAAAGAAATCGCTCTGATACAGCTTCATGCAGATAATGTTAGTATTTTATTTATTTATTTATATATATCCAGAATAGAACATATTATATCTAATACGTCATATACAAAATATATACACAATGATAACAAAGTATATGTGTACATTTATATTCTATGTGCTGCCCAGAATCCCGCTACACGGCCTCCAGATCGTCCACGGAAACAGATTCTGATAGTTTCCTGCAGGTCAGTAGGTGCTGGTGGTCTTGAGGTTCATCGCACTCACACAGTTCGTCCACTGAGATGTATCCCCATTTCTTCATATTCACCTTACACCGAGAAACTCCAATTCTCAATCTACTGAGGATCTTCCATGTCTCGTATGAGAGATGATGACCTGCAGCAAGTTCTTCTGTGGGGTTGTCCCAATATTTCTCTGATGATGAGCTATGCCAGAGCTGTATCCTACGGTTTTCAGGTGTTTTCTGAATTGGATGGGTTGGAGGAAACTTTTTCTCGATTTGAGTCTTGTTGGTTGATGTTCTCTTCCGAACAGGGGGTGTCTTTGGTCCGTGTCCTGCTTCTTTCTTTGTACTTCAGCTGCCGTTCTCCTTCGGATGTCTGGAGGTGCTACGGGCATTAGGTAGTAGATTTTGTTAACAAGGGTTGCGCGCAAGCAGCCGGTTACAATTCGTCCTGTTTCATTTAGGGCAATATTTAGCTGTTTGGCATGGCTGGAGTTCTGCCACACAGGTGCTGCATATTCGGCAGTGGAGAAACACAAAGAAAGGGCACATGTACGGAGAAAATGTGAATTTGCTCCCCAGTTGTTGCCGGCCAGTTTCCTAATAATGTATTCCTAGCACAGACTTTCATTTGTGTCTCTGTGCAGTGGTCTTTGAAGGTGAGGGAACAATACACCAGATAATGTTTGTAGATAATGTTACTCAGAGAACTCTTCATCACAATGTTGAGATATTTGGATTAGCGCCGATCCCGTTCGACACCAATCATGTTCGATGATAGAGGCCATTCATGAGGTGCGATGCGATGCGACGTGTTCAGGGGGCTCAAGAGACTCCATGTCTTGAACACGAGTTGCCTTGCTTTCTGGGCCTTTGGATGCGGTAGAGAGCTGCGTATACGAGGTAGTACACTCTATGGTTCTGTTCGAAACTACTGACACATTATTCACGTTCATCGCAAGCACTCCATCTTGCTTCAGATTGTTCTTGGCACATTCTATATAATGTATTTTGTATAGTTCACCAGACGCAGTATCTGTAAGTTAGACTGTATTTGATGTTGTATGGATATCATCTTTTACATTATGCTTTGCTTTCTTTCTTTCTATCACTGTTCCACTCTTTTACCGTTTTCTTCGCTCCCCTGTGCGTTTACGCCTATTTCTCTTACAACTTACCTCTTTTTCTCTTTTACCTACCATTTGTATTGCTTTTGCTTTCCATTTTCTGGTGTTTTCTTGGTCTTATAATTATTCTTATTCTTTCCTTGTGCTTCTACTGATACTTTGTTTCCTACTTCAGCAATTCTTAACTCATCCGTTGCTTGATTTATGACCAATACTGTCGCGAGAACGTCTTACAATTTAATTTTATCCATTAAAAGATGTAACACACTATTTTAATCTTACCAGAATTAATCTAAATATGAAAAAAATGACATAGACTGCCAAGGTACCTGAAAATGAGTCCCAAGGGCTAGAAATGCATAGTGCAAAATTACGATTCTGACTGAAGACGATTGTTCTTTATTTTACCTATTAAAATTGCGAGTACTTTCTTTGAATTTACGCAGTTTTGACAACCCCTACGCCTGATTCTGCACATTACGAAGTCGATCTTCGTACTTTAAGCTCATGAACTCGCGAAGACACAGGCACACACATAGTGTGTAGTGTGTACCTGACTACAATCGGCGATTTCCCTCTGGTGGTGTAGTATCAGCTCGTGCGCCACTGGACACAAAAGTAATCGAGCTCAGCGCTGCTCCGACCGACTGCACAAGACGAGCGCCGGGAATGAACTGCTGTAAAAGTACGCTCAGAGAGGCTATGTACCAGCACCAGGATTCGAACACGGAATCTTGACTTTCGAGCGCAATGCTCTTAACTACTGAGCTATCGAGGTACGATCAGCGACGCGCTATCGCAGCCTCACTTTTTCCATTATCTCTCTCGTACTCCACAACTTCGCAGGAAATCTACCTATCTTAATATCTTACAGGATTAACACAGTCAAAGAAAGAATATTTCGGATAAATGGCTTGGTCACCTCCAATAGTATCGTTTTCACAGTCGTGAGCTGTGCTTAGATTATTCTGTCGGTAAAGACCTTGCCTGAGAAGGGAATTACATTGTGTCAAGATGTTCATGATATAACTCGCGTGACCCTTCTTCTAGTCCTCTATATTTCACGACGTTAGCTCTCAATTAGGCGATTGTTATTAACAAATTCAGGTACTGCCGGCTCTGAGTCGAAACATCATCTTCCATTGGCGTCTTGTATGATACGTACATTGAAAGGTGGCCTAGTGATTAACATCTATGAAAGTTCGTGGCAGATTAAAAGTATATACCAGACCGGAACTCGAATGGAGGACTTGAATTCTATATATCGGTGCTGATTACCACTAACGTTGATTACATTTTATGTTGAAAAAAACTGCGTGAACTCATGAACTATTTCACAACAGGAACAGATATGAATGAGCACAAATAGAATGATGCAGTTCGCGCAAACGACGAAACTAAATGTTAAGGCGCAGTAGTCTCAATTCTGTTTAAAGATTTAAGGGGCGAAGCAGATGAAAAATAATAGAAAAGAGAAAACCGAAATTAAAGAAGTATCTGAAATTCTAAGTCTGGTGCACAGAAAATCATGCAGGTAAATAATCGACGAAGGGATTAACAAAGACACTGTTCCGAGCGTGGTGCTAGAGATATGTCAGAGGTTCAACCCATATCAGATACATAAATATTATAAATATGGACGATCTGTGAATGTATGTATGGACCACATCTCCTCGTAATCCTGTGGACAGATTTCAACCAAAAATGGTACACATGTAAATTACTGTTCGAAAAGAATCGCTGTATTTATCAAAGGGGTGTAGGTGGGGGTGGAAAAAAATGCAGATCACGACGCGCAATTACCCTGACTTTATTCATCCATTATTTAAGAACGAGAGAACTTAGTGACTTACAACAAACTTTACCCTTCATTTGAAACCTTTACGAAACTTTATCTCCGTGAAAAATGCCAACAAAGTGATCAAAGGATAAATATTTATCGCTTACTATATTTTCACTATTCTTGCAGTAAAACTACCGTATCAGGCATGACGTTTTGGTTTATTACTTCTGTACTACTAACTCGATTCGCAACACATTTTACAGGCAGTATTCACATATACTTCTGAATGTACCTGCAAAATTAAATCGTTGTACGACAAATAGCTCAGGGGATACGACGTCATAAATGCCGAGATGCGTGAAAAACTGCCGATTCATGCATGACGTACAAATTTATTTCTTCTTTACTATTAATTGTACTCGCTACACATTTCGCATATGGTATCCATAGAGGATGATTCACGAAGATATGCAAATATTTTAATATGTTATTCCACAAGTAAATCTAAAGAAAAAATTTCATATAAACATAGGTCCGCAAACTTTTAGTTACGGAGTTAGGGCTAATAAAAGATTTTGCCTGAAATTTGGCAACTTCACTAATATGTTGCCATCGCAAAACTATACGAGTTTGAAGTAAAGCACAATTTCCGTTTATTTTGTTTTATTGGTCTGCTGAATGTAATAAAGCATGTCCCAGACGTGTATCTGCAGTAGTTTTCCAGAACATCCAGAGTAATTTCGTAAAATTTTTAATTTATTCACTACTTGGCCCAATTTTTGTTTAAATTCCAGACAGCTGCACAAAGTTTTCAACAGAAGTTGTAGATAATTTAGTTTTGGAAAAATGATGCTAATAACGTTGACTGTAACTGCATGAACGTGTCAGATGACATGCTTTTATTAATACCATAGCACACATGAATTCATCTTAAACCGGAAAAAACAAAACTCACCGTTAAGGAAGTTGTATAGTGTACATACAATTACACAATTCGTTCACAATAAATGTTCAAAAATGTCTCCACCGAGTTCATAACTCGCTAACTGTTGCCAACAATGACATAAACGTTTCTACATTCTTAATGGAAAGTCAACAAATTTAATTGTATAATAATCTTTGCTTCTCTGGATGTTCTGGAAAACTACTGCAGATACACGTCTGGGACATGTTTTATTAAATTCACCAGACTAATAACAACGAAATAAATGGAAATGCTTTACTTTAACCTCGTACAGTTTTGCGATCGCTTCGTGTTAGCGAAGTTGTTAAATTCCAGGCAAAATCGATTATTAGCCGTAACTCCTGACTAATCATTTGCTGACCTATGTTAACATGAACTTTTTTCTTTAGTTTTATTTGTACAATAACGTACTAAAATATTTGCATATCTTTGTGAATCATCCTGTATATGACGCTTAGTGTACATGGAAAATTATGTCATTTTATAATTCAGGAGGTATGACGTCATAATACATTGAGTTGGTTTTATACGAAACTCCAGGGCGAAATATGCTATGGTACAGGTGATATATCTACACAGATATGTGTGAAACATATGAAATATGTACGACATATGCTTATGCGGACAAAGTTGTGGATAAGAAACTACTCTAAATCCTTGGACAGATTACATCCAAACTTGGCACACATTTCACAATCTGGAATGAAATACTGTGGGGATAAGGACCAGCAACTTGCTGTTGTGGTAGAGTGATAACGTGGAGAAGAAGGGAAGCGGAGAAGATGGCCAGACAGAGGGCGATTTTTAGTGACATATTCCACAGCTCCTCTGCTTCTTCACGTTCGTGACAGCGTTCGCTCCCTCGACCAGGGACGTCACCTTTTACAGCATACCGCATTGACATCTGTCTGACCTAAAATCATTTCGTTGTTAACGGTGTTATGCCATCTCTGCTTGGATCGTCCACTTGCCACCTGCCATAAATATCACAGTTTTGACCACCGTGGAATACACTGCTCTGATGACACGTACATGTCAATACAACTAAAGGCTGTCCTGCAAAACATCTGCCAGAAACTGTGACATAATTTGTAGCGTGCAAGTGTCTCTCAGACGTCACCGTTGTTGCCCAGCACACTGCGCCATACATTGCACAACAGGGCGGGAGACCATCTAGTGTGAAGGGCGTGCCGAAACACTGTCTGTCAGCACAACGAAAAGGAAACACACAAATAAAATGTACTTGAGTTGTACATACAATATAGTTATGGTGTTTGTCAAAACTTGCGCAATCATATGCGTAAGAGTATTCAAGTGGTGACAACCAAGATCACATGAAAGCTGTCCATATGACAGCTGTTAACCAAAGGGCTAAGAAAAAATATCCGGCTGATGGTGTGGATCCTATGGCACGTTCATGTTAATGGTCAGAAATAACATGGGGCAATATGAAACAGCCCCAGTACACTCGCCAAAGAGTTGGTCGTACACTGGCACCTTCCCGTTGACTCATCGACTGATGGTAACTGGCGTATTCAAAGCCTTGACCTTACTTCGACCATGCTAAAATTTCTTGACATACCGCATCCTGTCAACCCCTTCTATCGCACGTAGGCTGATTTAATGTGTCTCGTTCATCACTCAAAATGCTTCCATCACTTGTAAGTAGGATCCAAGATATCAAAATGTGTTCATCTTCTGTGTATTCGGTTCGTGATTTGGGACGTTTCGAATGTAAGAGCCGCCGCCAAGTATTCAGTCTGTGACTTTCAGTTACAGCCCAGACCGAGGCGTAGCATGTACTATTCTAGAATGTATAGGGTTGGGTTGTTTGGGGAAGGAGACCAGACAGCAAGGTCATCGGTCTCATCGGATTAGGGAAGGACGGGGAAGGAAGTCGGCCGTGCCCTTTCAAAGGAACCATCCCGGCATTTGCCTGGAGCGATTTAGGGAAATCACAGAAAACCTAAATCAGGACGGCCGGACGCGGGATGAACCGTCGTCCTTGAAGGTATAATCTGCCGTTACTTGTTATTTTGCACTTCTTCTCAGCACACAGCACCTGCTCTATATACGTACATACAATCCGACTGGCCACTAAAGCTCGTCACATAACTATTATTTTTGATGCCGATAATGTATAATATTGCATATACGTAAAAATACAAGGTATAGCGTGAACAATTGTTATATGTATGTGTGTATATCAGGAGAACCTACGCCTTATGTAAAGATAGTATAAAATGTGTCGCCAGTGTTATAATAAATATGCACTATCACAAATATGGTAAATATACTCGGGTATGTGTAGCAAATAATGTTTTTACTATACACCAATTATACGAGAACGTGCTAAAAAATAATGCCTCCGAATTTTTGTATATGAAAACTCTTAAGGCGTTTTAATAAAACAAATGTTATTAACAGTCTGCTTCTTTGTCCTTGATGCCTACATGTTTCTAGCCCTGTGCCGCTAGAGGGAAACGAATTGTATGGTGTAACATGGCGGTGTGCAATACCATTATGTCGGCAGTGAGAAACAGCGTGCTGTGATCGAGTTTCGAATTCGACTAGTTCGTCCATTCATGGAGCACCCTCTTGTTCAGCATGGTAATGTCAGATCACAAATGAGTACAACAGTCCAACACCTAGGGTTCAGTGTGACCGACCATCCTCCATACAGTCCGGACTTGGCCTCATTCAATTTTAAACTCTTTCGAAATTTAAAGAACAATTCCGAGGATTTCACTTCGGTAGTGCTGAAGTGGTGCAAGCAGAGGTGAGGTTGTGGTCCCGTCAACAAACATTCTGTAGTGACGGTATCAATAAACTGATCTCTCGTTGGGAGAAATGGATTTGTTGCTGCGTGACTGTGTCGATAAATAAATACGTAGACATGATGAATTAAGATGTAGAAAGTTAATAACGTTTTCTCTGTTGAAAAGACTTCAAGAGTTTCCATATAAAAGATTCGGGGACGTCAGTTTTCAGCACTCCCTCGTAAACAACCAGTCTGCTGATCTTTAGTTAATATGGTAGTTCAGTAAGTAGTCAGGCACTATACAGCCAACAGAGCCCACCACCTTCTACAGCACTGAAAAACTCGGTACGCATGCGACGGCATGCGCTAACTTACATATACCTAAACGCCGCGCGCAGAAACGGGAATGTTCCGGAGCTCATTCCTCGGGTTCTGTTGGTGATGAGTAGGTAGGGTCAGTTGTTATGGATACACATTTACCCATTTACACATCCAACAGAAGTATCATCTGTCCTGAAGTACAGAGTCAAAATACACTACTGGCCATTAAAATTGCTACACCACGAAGATGACGTGCTACAGACGTGAAATTTAACCGACAGGAAGAAGATGCTGTGATATGCAAATGATTAGCTTTCCAGAGCATTCACACAAGGTTCCAAAGCATTCACACACCTACAACGTGCTGACATGAGGACAGTTTCCAAACGATTTCTCGTACACAAACAGCAGCTGACCGGCGTTGCCTGATGAAACGTTGTTGTGATGCCTCGTGTAAGGAGGAGAAATGCGTACCATCACGTTTCCGACTGTGATAAAGGTCTGATTGTAGCCTATCGTGTATCGCTACATTGCTGCTCATGTTGTTCGAGATGCAATGACTGTTAGCAGAATATGGAATCGATGGATTCAGGAGGGTAATACGGAACGCCGTACTGGATCTCTTTTTTTTTTTGGTCATCAGTCTACTGACTGGTTTCATGCGGCCCGCCACGAATTCCTTTCCTGTGCTAACCTCTTCATCTCAGAGTAGCACTTGCAACCTACGTCCTCAATTATTTGCTTGACGTATTCCAATCTCTGTCTCCCTCTACAGTTTTTGCCCTCTACAGCTCCCTCTAGGACCATGGAAGTCATTCCCTCATGTCTTAGCAGATGTCCTATCATTCTGTCCCTTCTCCTTATCAGTGTTTTCTACGTATTCCTTTCCTCTCTCATTCTGCGTAGAACCTCCTCATTCCTTACCTTATCAGTCCAGCTAATTTTCAACATTCGTCTATAGCACCACATCTCAAATGCTTCGATTCTCTTCTGTTCCGGTTTTCCCACAGTCCATGTTTCACTACCATACAATGCTGTACTCCAGACGTACATCCTCAGAAATTTCTTCCTCAAATTAAGGCCGATATTTGATATTAGTAGACTTCTCTTGTCCAGAAATGCCTTTTCTGCCATAGCTAGTCTGCTTTTGATGTCCTCCTTGCTCCGTCCGTCATTGGTTATTTTACTGCCCAGGTAGCAGAATTCCTTAACTTCATTGACTTTGTGACCATCAATCCTGATGTTAAGTTTCTCGCTATTCTCATTTCTACTACTTCTCATTACCTTCGTCTTTCTCCGATTTACTCTCAAACCATACTGTGTACTCATTACACTGTTCATTCCGTTCAGCAGATCATTTAATTCTTCTTCACTTTCATTCAGGATAGCAATGTCATCAGTGAATCGTATCATTGATATCCTTTCACTTTGTATTTTTATTCCACTCCTGAACCTTTCTTTTATTTCCATCGATGTACAGATTGAAGAGTAGGGGCGAAAGGCTACAGCCTTGTCTTACACCCTTCTTAATACGAGCACTTCGTTCTTGATCGTCCACTCTTATTATTCCCTCTTGGTTGCTGTACATATTGTATATGACCCGTCTCTCCCTATAGCTTACCCCTACTCTTTTCAGAATCTCGAACAGCTTGCACCATTTTATATTGTCGAACGCTTTTTCCAGATCGACAAATCCTATGAAAGTGTCTTGATTTTTCTTTAGCTTTGCTTCCATTACTAGCCGTAACGTCAGAATTGCCTCTCTCGTCCCTTTACTTTTCCTAAAGCCAAACTGATCGTCACCTAGCGCATTCTCAATTTTCTTTTCCATTCTTCTGTATATTATTCTTGTAAGCAGCTTCGATGCATGAGCTGTTAAGCTGATTGTGCGATAATTCTCGCACTTGTCAGCTCTTGCCGTCTTCGGAATTGTGTGGATGAAGCTTTTCCGAAAGTCAGATGGTATGTCGCCAAACTCATATATTCTACACACCAACGTGAATAGTCGTTTTGTTACCACTTCCCCCAATGATTTTAGAAATTCTGATAGAATGTTATCTATCCCTTCTGCCTTATTTGACCGTAAGTCCTCCAAAGCTCTTTTACATTCCGATTCTAATACTGGATCCCCTATCTCTTCTAAATCGACTCCTGTTTCTTCTTCTATCACATCAGACAAATCTTCACCCTCATAGAGGCTTTCAATGTATTCTTTCCACCTATCTGCTCTCTCCTCTGCATTTAACAGTGGAATTCCCGTTGCACTCTTAATGGTACCACCGTTGCTTTTAATGTCACCAAATGTTGTTTTGACTTTCCTGTATGCTGATTCTGTCCTTCCGACAATCATGCTTTTCGATGTCTTCACATTTTTCCTGCAGCCATTTCGTCTTAGCTTCCCTGCACTTCCTATTTATTTCATTCCTCAGCGACTTGTATTTCTGCATTCCTGATTTTTCCGGAACATTTTTGTACTTCCTCCTTTCTTCAATCAACTGAAGTATTTCTTCTGTTACCCATGGTTTCTTCGCAGTTTCCTTTCCAACTTCTGTGGTGGTCCTTTTTAGAGATGTCCATTCCTCTTCAACTGTACTGCCTACTGCGCTAGTCCTTATTGCTGTATCTATAGCGTTAGAGAACTTCAAACGTATCTCGTCATTCCTTAGTACTTCCGTATACCACTTCTTTGCGTATTGATTTTTCCTGACTAATGTCTTGAACTTCAGCCTACTCTTCATCACTACTAAATTGTGATCGGAGTCTATATCTGCCCCCGGGTACGCCTTATAATCCAGTATCTGATTTCGGAATCTCTGTCTGACCGTGATGTAATCTAATTGAAATCTTCCCGTATCTCCCGGCCTTTTCCAAGTATACCTCCTCCTCTTGTGATCCTTGAACAGGGTATTTGCTATTACTAGCTGAAACTTGTTACAGAACTCAATTAGTCTTTCTCCTCTTTCATTCCTTGTCCCAAGCCCATATTCTCCTGTAACCTTTTCTTCTACTCCTTCCCCTACAACTGCATTCCAGTCACCCATGAGTATTAGATTTTCGTCCCCCTTTACATACTGCATTACCCTTTCAGTATCCTCATACACTTTTTCTATCTGTTCATCTTCAGCTTGCGACGTCGGCATGTATAGCTGAACTATCGTTGTCGGTGTTGGTCTGCTGTCGATTCTGATTAGAACAACCCAGTCATTGAACTGTTCACAGTAACACACCCTCTGCCTACCTTCCTATTCATAACGAATCCTACACCTGTTATACCATTTTCTGCTGCTGTTGGTATTACCCGATACTCATCTGACCAGAAATCCTTGTCTTCCTTCCACTTCACTTACCCCTACTATATCTAGACTGAGCCTTTGCATCTCCCTTTTCAGATTTTCTAGTTTCCCTACCACGTTAAGCTTCTGACATTCCACGCCCCGACTCGTAGAACGTTATCCTTTCGTTGATTATTCAATCTTTTTCGCATGGTAACCTCCCCCTTGGCAGTCCCCTCCCGGAGATCCGAATGGGGGACAATTCCGGAATCGTTTGCCAGTGGAGAGATCATCATGACACTTCTTCAATTACAGGCCACATGTCCTGTGGATACACGTTGCGTGTCTTTAATGCAGTGGTTTCCATTGCCTTCTGCATCCTCATGTCGTTGATCATTGCTGATTCTTCCGCCTTTAGGGGCAATTTCCCACCCCTAGGACAAGAGAGTGCCCTGAACCTCTATCCGCTGCTCCGCCCTCTTTGACAGGGTCGTTGGCAGAATGAGGCTGACTTTTTATGCCGGAAGTCTTCGGCCGCCAATGCTGATTATTTATCAAAATTTGGGCAGTGGCGAGAATCGAACCCGGGACCGAAGACTTTCTGATTATGAATCAAAGACGCTACCCCTAGACCACGGGTACTGGATCTCAACGGCGTCTTATCCGCATGGCTGTAACTGATCGTGCAGCCACGTCTCGATCCCTGAGTCAACAGATGGTGACGTTTGCAAGACAACAACAATCTGGACGAACAGCTCGACGACGTTTGCAGCAGCATGGACTATCAGCTCGGAGAACATGGCTGCGGTTTCCCTTGACGCTGCATCACCGACAGGAGCGCCTGCGATGGTGTACTCAACGACGAACCTGGGTGCACGAATAGCAAAAGGTCATCTTTTCGGATGAATCCAGGTTCTGTTTACAGCATCTTGATGGTCGCATCCATGTTTGGCGACATCGCGATGAACGCACATTGGAAGCGTGTATTTGTCATCGCCATATGGCTCGTGACAATACGCCAGTCATTACTCTTGATGAACTGTGGTTCCGTGTTGAAGCTGCATGGGCAGCTGTACCTGTACACGCCATCCAAGCTCTGTTTGACTCAATGCCCAGGCGTATCAAGGTCGTTATTACGGCCAGAGGTGGTTTTTCTGGGTACTGATTTCTCAAGATCTATGCTCCCATATTGCGTGAAAATGTAGTCAAATGTCAGTTCTAGTATAATATATTTGTCCAATGAATACCCGTTTATCATCTTCTTGGTGTAGCAATTTTAATGGCCAGTAGTGTATGAATATTACACTCTTCCTCCAGTTTAGCCAAATGGAGCATATCGGGTGGGCCTTTTTTTCGAATTGGATGTGGTCTACGGTGGCTCTTATGGGATTTGAGAAGGCGTCATTAGTTCTTGAACGGTTCATTAGAAAACAAGAAAAGCCTTTTTACAATTTTTCGTACCAAAACCGAGCCGTGGATTCCAAGACAGCTATGCACATAAAACGGTTGCGACTTTTACAATATATTCCTAACACACCTATGTCGAAAAGTCTGGAAAATTGTCTTGATATCTTTATGTGTTTCCAAGTTACGAGATTCAAAGTTATCCAAATTGTAGAAGTAAAACACGCAAAAATTGGGACCGAGCGGGGTAGTGTAGTTGTCAGCATAATGGACTGGCATTCAGTAGATAACGATGCAAACCCCCCCGGCCACCCTGATTTAGATTTTCCGTGATTTCTCTAAAGCCCTCGAAAGGGCACAGCTGTTTCCCTTCTCCATCCTTCCCTAATGCGAGCTTGTGATCTGTTTCTAATGAACTCGTTGCCGACGGGACGTTAAACACTGATCTCCTCCTCAACTAAGACTGGGTGACGAATTTAGAGCCGGCCGGGGTGGCCGAGCGGTTCTAGGCGCTACAGTCTGGAACCGCGCGACCACTACGGTCGCAGGTTCGAATCCTGCCTCGGGCATGGATGTGTGTGATGTTCTAGGGGACTGATGACCTCAGCAGTAAGTCCCATAGTGCTCAGAGCCATTTGAACCATTTGAACGAATTTAGACGTGGCGCCGACCGCATAATGCTTCGGCACGTCACTAATACCATACCTGGAATTGTGACAGCGGCAGTCATGAGGACAACAACAAAATCAAGGTTCAAAGTATCTCGTGTCACAGATGGCGTGAGCTAATGTCTACGACACAGATCATCAAAAACTGCCATATTTTGATATTTGATCTAATGTACCCCCCACTGGCTAGCTGTTGAGCAGGAATTCTGAAAATCACATGCACCTATGGGTGATCATGTACCGCATATTGTTCCAAGAACATTGTGGGAATGGAAATCTTACATAATTTGCTGTTCTGGAAATGATGGAATCCTTCTCCTGATCTAAATATGCAACGTGTATGGTGCGGCATTGTGTAAATTTTTTCAGTCATTTGTTGTGTAGGGAAGATGTCATCAGTAGCGTCACAAACTTTAACGAAATCATTTGGCTGGCAGAATGCTGGATGAAAGTGAGTGTGTGATGGCCCAAGATTCCATCACATTTCTTTCTTTTACATATGACGGAAGACGAATTGTTTGCTATCTATTGATAGAAGTAGTGCTCGACAATGCCTTTAGTTTCGTAGAGAGTAATTCACAAGAAGAGTCATAGCTGATGTGGTCAGATTGAGGACAGTGGACGAAGAAATCCACGTAAAGCAGTCGATATAAGGGTGGATATCTCGATAGCAATTAGAACATGTAATTATTTATAGTATCCTTAAAGAAATTAAAACCTTCTACGGAAATTTACTGAGTATCTACTTACCGCATCTCATTTTTTTAAAAAATATTAATTGTGCTGCTATAAAAAGAAGTTTGATAGAATATCAGCCTGTGCTGTGATCCGTAGTTACGTAAGCGTTGCGCAATATCCGTTCGTGGTATGACAGGAAGCTCACTGTGCGCTCCCAGTAGAAGGACGGAGTCGTTTCTGACTGCTTTTCTGAAGTAAATGATGGATCAAGTAGACATCGTGGGAGCTCACAGGAAATGCAGCTCTGGGGAGGCTGTTACATCACTGAGCCCAGCTGACAGGTGCTTTGATCGTTACTACCAGCGTACGCAACTGCTGCACGAGTTCTGCTACGTTACTCTCCCCTCCCCTCCCCTCTTCTCTCATCCCAGTCAGCAGTCCGCTGCCAAGTACTACACTGTTTAGAAGTGAGCGGCGCAGATTTTGTCCATGAAACCTGGCCACGATTACCCGGCGAGGCTGCACCTCCTATATAGCAAGAGTTTGTAGTAATTTGGCCGTTAATGGTTGCTTCATATCCATAACAGAAAATGTAGAACTATTAACAAGATACTCCTAGATTAAAACAGTAAAAATAAGAAAACGTTTTTCGATATCATTATGTAATAGCAAATATCAGAGAATGATGACAAAAGAAACGCTTCCTATGCGTCGAGTGGCATAACATGAACTAAGCCGAAACGTTCGGGAAGACAGGGAAATTCTAGTAAACAGTTTTGGATGTAGTTTTTGAGCCCATTGTCAGAAAACGTACCGTTTCTAGTTTACATAAGTCTTAGAGTTTTAACTTTTATCTTTCATTTGATTTGGGAAGTTACTGCATTTCGCCGCCCTCTAATGACCAGCCACAAGTTTCATTAAGGCATTTTAACCACCGTTTACATGAAAATTTAAAGCTATGCTCTCTGACGTTTAAGAGACATAAGTTGAATTGTTTCCCAAACAATCAGCTTTTATCGATGTTTCTACGATCGCCCGACAGATCTGCAATTTTGTTTATACGAAAAGGTTTCAGAGTAAAAAAATAGCGTACTGTGGTCCTTTTTAATGATGATCATGTCCGGAGCCCGACTAATGTACCTTTCTGGCAAAACAGGTCGCGGATAGTGCCGAGCTGCACCGTGAATCGGAGTCCAGGTTACACTGAAGGTATCGCTGTAACTAGCTTGGTGCGTAAGTTCATAGTTCGGAGCACAGCCTAACACATAAAGTCAGTACCCTTCTCCTCATTTTTTTAAAACATCTGAATACGATATCGGATGAGTGCGAATAGTATCGTTTTATACTGTTCTGTAACAGTTTTTACAATGGGAAGCGTATGTAGTACCACAGAAATCGACAATAACTGAAACATGACACCGCATTTGCCTTTCTTTACTTTCTGAGAACCTTGGGCTGTATGGAAAAGTACATTACAGAACATTTAATTTGAAATACTGTTGTATCCTACAGATATTTATTTATGAACGACATTTTCTTTTAAAAGCAAAATAATGCCTAGGGAACAGCACAATCTTTGACTTTTTTCAGAAAAACGTTGTGTATCAACTCAACAACGGTTTTTCACTCCACTTCCAGTCTAATAATGAATGTGGATCGTAGGAATCTTGTATGGACTGCAGTATCTACATTATCTGAAGCAGACAATGAGACACCATAACTGTGGCTGAGGAAAACGACACAAAAGTGGTAATAAAACGTCAAAGGCATTAAAACTATTCGCAACACAGAAGAAACGAATTCCACAATTGTTGCTGCATCTGAGCCACGAACGGCAAACATCTTCAAAATATTCGCTTTTCAAGGAAAAGTAGTTACATTTACAATAATATTTGTGGATTGGAAAGTCGTGTGAAGTGCAAGAATGTGCGATTCATCAGAATCAACGCAAAATTTTTACCAGTCGAATGAAGTGCCTATCACAATAAGAACAGACAACGACATAAATCTCTTCCGTGAAGTATGAGTTGATATTCTCTTGTTGTCAGTGGAGTAAGTTGCAGTTATAAACATACTGGAAAGTATTTATTCATGGATAAGTTACAGCTTAACTTATGTTTCTCAATCAGCGGGTTCGGCTGTTTCTACCGCTCTATGGCTCTAAGCACAATGGGACTTAACATCTGAGGTCATCAGTCCCCTAGACGTAGAACTACTTAAACCCAACTAACCTAAGGACATCACACACATTCATGCCCGAGGCAGGATTCGAACCTGCGACCATAGCAGAAGCGCGGCTCCGGACTGAAGCGCCTAGAACCGCTCTTCCTCGTTAATTTACGATAATTCATGTCTCTTGACAGTTTACTATAGTTTACATGTAACGAAAAAATACAATAACTATTTCATTATTTAAATATAAAAACAATTATAAACAATCAGTGATCTTACAGTTGGCTTTCTCGCCTCTAGCGGCGCTAGTGCCAGACGTAACAACAGTGAGTGTCACGACTGTTTACTCGTACGTTAAACTGTGCATCGGAAAAAAGCAATGGCGTACTACCCCCGACAGTAGCAAGCATAGTAAAGCACGTCAAAATCACTCATTCAGAAAATCAGTGTGACTCACGGTAAAATTTCCAGTTGTCAGAGATACACGGTAAACCCGAACCACTCCGGCCAGATATGGAAATATATCAGAGATGTTATCTGAGTATATTGGCATGGCGGACTTGAGTTCTCTGGTGGTTCGATATGGGAAAAATTCATTTCATATTGATTTCCTGTCCCTATTGTAAGTAGACTGCACTGAAAACATTTGTGTGACAGTACAAATGTAGATGTTATGCGCTGTGTGTCTTACTTGGAAACAAACTTGTTCTCTTTCCTCGCGGCACTTGCTGTAAACAGTAATGCCCACTTCATTCCTCCCCCTGAAGCTTCCACTCATTACTGTTGTGTTCTGTCCCAACTTTGTTTCTCCGGTAGTGTTAGCTGTATGTTGGTAGTTTGCTGATGAAGTGTTGGCCAGGATGCATACTGTGCATGGGGTTGGCAGATTGCAATGGAAGAGCATCTCAACGACGCTATGCTGAGCTGTTATCATAGCGACGGCAATCACATCACAATACTTGGGGATTGCAAGGATGTACGTTTTATGTTAGCGCAGCATAACACAGAATGGCCATAAATTATCTCTGCAACTTAAGACTTTAATATCTTTAAAACGATACTAGATATTAAGAAATTCCTTTTGACATGTGATTAGGTAACTCATAAAGTTAAATTTCCTCATTCACAGTCATCAACGTCTGCACTTTCAGTGAAATGGATAATTTATAGTCGCAATCCCCTTTCTCTCCATGTAAGATACAGTCTCTCCACGGTGACGTTTTCAAATGCGTTGCGAATGGGTGCCTTCAAGACCTGCAAGGCTCTAACCTTGGTTCGGTACACAAGATCCCTTACAAAAATGCACAGAAAGAACTCTAGTGATGTGAGGTCAGGGGATAGTGGCGGGCATCCATCTGTCCGGAAACTTTTCATCTAGAAACTGACGGACAGTTAGGGACCAGTGGGACGGTGCCCCATCCTGCTGAAATATAACATCAAGCTGCAATAAACTTGTCCACGTAAGCATCACCGTTAACAGCAGACTCGATGAAAAAGAAAAAGGTCCAATGTTGGACTAATCTTGCAATTGTACATCAGTCCCCACCAAACATTAATCAAATATTTATCTCCGGACTATCTCTTCAAAAAAATGGCTCTGAGCACTATGGGACTTAACATCTGAGGTCATCAGTCCCCTAGAACTTAGAACTACTTAAACCTAACTAACCTAAGGACATCACACACATCCATGCCCGAGGCAGGATTCGAACCTGCGACCGTAGCGGTCGCGCGGTTCCAGACTGAAGCGCCTAGAACCGCTTGGCCACACCGGCCGGCGGACTATCTCTTCTCATTTCCTGTATAACATCAGGATACTGTGAACCTCATATACGAAAGTTATGACGATTCAGTTTGCCGTATACATGGAAAGTTGCCTCATGGGAGAAACAAATCTTTTCCAAAAAGTCGTTGTTTGCGTCAGTCTTGCCGAGCATTTCCACTGCAAACTGTGATTTGTCAGCAGACTTTAATACTCGTAGCAGCTGCACCTCGTAGTGATATAGTCTAACATTTTACGCAGGACACTGCGCACTGTTGATTCTCATTTCCAACTCTCTGACCGCCGTAAGCACCGATTTTGTCGGGTTCCTTGCAGAAGTCTGCCGTATCTTGTCCACGTTGGCGTCTGAAACAGATGGACGAAACTCGCCCGATTTTTAAGAACACTACCTTTCTCCACAAATGATGGAAGCCGAGAGCGAATACTACGGTGATTAGCTTCCATAACGTGCTCGAAAGTTTCGTTGCATTTGGGTATCTGACGTCGTGTGTATGAACTAAGTCCCACACTGAGCTTTCTCCTGTGGCGTACACATTTTATGAGGTTTCCAAGTTCAGTTTTTCGTCAAAATTGCGTCGACAGCCGCGTGGTTGCAGGCGCCATGTCACTACTAATTGTGCGGCACCTCCCGCCGGAAGTTCGAGTCCTCCCTCGGGCATGGGTGTGTGTGTTGTCCATAGCGTAAGGTAGTTAAATTACTTTATGTAGTGTGTAAGTCTAGAGACCGATGACCTCAGCAGTTTGGTCCCTTAGGGATTCATACACACTTTTTTGCGTTGCCTTGAAGGTAAAAAAAACTTTCACCGAGTATCTTACCACAAGCTGAAAATCGTTTGCTAGTATCCAGTATAAAGTTTTGAAAATAATTTATGAGCGCTTTTAATAACTTTACATTATGAAATATTAGAGTAGTAACGGTGTAATATCAATCACATTATTGTGTAATAGATTAATTTTAAGAGTTTCTGTGAAGATACTTTTCCGTGAAATAATGGAAGTTGCCCAGCAGATCTTCTTAAAATTTAGTTTTAAACTCAGCTACAGCAACAACAACATTCAGCATGTTTTGTCAGGCTGTTGAATATATATGTAACATTTCTCATGTTCGTAATGGTATAAAGGGATAATATAAATTTCCTTTGACTAATTGCTGTCGAAAACGCAGTTCTCAAATGTAAACCACGGTACTCCGTAGCTCCTGTATGTGTTGACTGATCTGAGTTTTATGTGTCAGTCGACTGAGGCACACATTTTGTTACGTTAGTGGAAAAGTACACAGAATATTGAAAGTGGCAGTGTGGGAGTTTTCGAGGCAAAACTTGGCGCTTGCAGTGCAGGGCGGGATCAGACCAGTGCGGCAGCTGCCGGCCCTGGCTGTGGCGTGTTAGCTCTGACAGGATTCGCTTCAGCCACCAACAGGATATGCAAGTGGTTCTTGTAAGAACTTTACCAACCTGTTAGTCCCTTGTCGGTCACCTACTGGAGTACCTTGGCACCCGTAATTGCTCCACTTTCGTCCTTCTCAGTTGATACTCCGTTTTCACCTCAAAAAGAACGAGAAAATTTGACAACGTACAACAACGAACTATTACTTAAATGAAAAATGGTGTGCAAAAATATAAACGTACCACTGAAGAGACAGTAAGTTTGTCTCACCCGTTGTGGACGTTGAACCTGCGACTGTGGTTAATGTGTCGAATGCTTTGCAGACTTTGTAGTGCTTCAAAAACACTTTGTTCTTCCCTAGAAAGCTTTCGAGCCGCGGCTGACCCATCCTCAGGTGGCAGGTACTTAACGGAATCCCAGCGACGTTATGTAATAGGTGATATTCTATTATTATGCCGAATAAAACTTTTTTGTTCTTCCACCAGCTAGCCTTCTCCTAAGCTGGATTTACACTTAGGTGACAAAAGTCAAGCGGTATCTTTTAGTATCGGGTCGGAAGTCTTTCCCGGGTAGTGCAGCAACTCGAGGCGGCATGGCCTCAACAAGTTGTTGGAATTCCTCTGCCTCCAATGCCGTCCATAATTGCAGATAGGTTGCCAGTGCAGGATTGGTTCAAATGGCTCTGAGCACTTTTTTTCACAACTTAAGACTTTAATTATTTTGAAACTATACTAGACATTAGCAAACGATTTTCAGCTTGTGGTAAGACACTCGGTGAAGGTTTTTTTTTTACCTTCAAGGCGACGCAAAAAAAAAGGGTGTGTGAATCCCTAAGGGGGATGTTATGGTCATCAGTCCCCTAGAACTTAGAACTACTTAAACCTAACTAACCTAAGGACATCACACAACACCCATTCATCACGAGGCAGAGAAAATCCCTGACCCCACCGGGAATCGAACTCGGGAACCGAGAACGCTACCGCACGACCACGAGTTGCGGACTAGGTGCAGGATTTTGTGTACAAACTGATCTCTCATATCTCCCATAAATGTTCAATGGGATTCATGTTGGGCGATCTGCGTGACTAAATCATTCGCTCGACTGTCCAGAATGTTCTTCAAACCAATCGCTAACAATTGTAGCGCTATGATTTGGCAGATCGTCATCCATAAAAATCCCATGAAGCCCATGAATGGCCGCAAATGGTCTCCAAGTAGCTGAACATAACATTTTACAGTCAGTGATCGGTTCATTTGGCCAAAAGGACGCAGTTCATTCCATGTAAATACAGCCCACACCATTATGGACCGACACCAGCTTGCACAATTCCATGTTGACGACCTGGGTCCACGGCTTCGTGGGGTCTGCGCCACACTCGAGCCCTACCATCAGCTCTTACCAACTGAAATCGGGACTCACCTCACCTGACCAGGCCACGGTTTCCCAGTCGACTAGGGTCCAACGGTTATCGTCGCGAGACTAGGAGAGCCGCTGCAGGCAATGACGTGCTGTTAGCAAAGGCGTCTGATACCATAGCCCATGTTGCTCAATTTCGCCGCACTGTCGTAGCGCATACATTCATCGCACGTCCCACATTGATTTCTGCAGTTATTTCACGCAGTATTGCTTGTCTATTAGCAGTGACAACACCACCCAAACTCTGGTGCTCTCGGGTGCTAAATGAAGGCTCTCGGCCACTGTGTCGTTCGTGACGTTTGTCAGCTGAGTGTATTTACTGGAACTCTGGCGACGTTACGTAATTTCAGTAGTTACAGGATGATACTTCATGAGGATGGTTTACAGAAAACACTTACATGATGTACTTGATTCCGCATACATTTTTAATGCCGTTCTAGACAAGCGGCTCATATTTAAGCATTTAGTAAAGTTCTTTTGTTACGAACTATTATCATGTGAACGAATATTTTTTTAGTTTTAATGACATTGTCTTCGATGATGTTCCTAACTAGTAGTTTTTGAGCCAGTTGGTTATTATGACTGCAGTGACGATTGGGTGTGATAAATAATCGCTCATAAACAGCCACCATGAATAAAAATCTGCACCGTTCTTTTGTTATATCCCATTCTAAAAGACCTATTTTATCTTCACCTTTTATGGTCGACGTTTCACTTCAATACCGCAACAATCGAAATAGATAGTAACAGAAATACTTACATATTTGATGTTACTATGTTTCTCATTTTTAAGACAGCTTTCCTTGCAGTCACTTCTCTACATTTCATGTGTCTTTAAGACTGGCGTCATCAGTTATTTTGGGTCCAAAAAACAAAACTCGTAGTTTTGTTTCCGCTTCTCATTTACTAATTCCCTCAGCTCCACATCACTGCATTACATTTGTCTGCAAGTTTTCCTATTAATATGTAACATTTGTGACCTCTTCACCAGACATCATCTATTGCGTTCAACTCATCATTCAAATTTTTTGCCATCTCTGGTAGAATTGCAACAGCATGGTGAATCCTCCGCATATGGTCCACTTGAAAATGTTGGTGGGGTTCTATTATCCCTTGGTTGAGCGTATTCGGTGATGCAGTCCAGGGTCTGACGCCTGCCTCTATAGGTGGTGTAACTTGAACCTGCCTTCCTTCCATTCGTTGTTTGATCAGTCCGTAGTCTGTGCCTTTTGATTTTTACCGTCTGTCTTGGAGGAGTATGGTGCTTTATGGGGTTGACATTAATTTATGAGCTAACATCAGGTCTTCAGTAAGTAGACTCTGTCTGCCACTATGTAAGTTACTCTGTTTTGAGTGTATTTTGATAAGCACAGCGTTCTTTTCATGTCTTATGAGTTGATTCACTCTAGTCGTTTGAAACTGAGTATCTGAGGTGTCTCCATACAAGATATATGCCGCGTAACGCAATCGACACAGCCTTTATGTTGAATAGTCTGAAGTCTGTTTCTCCAGATACTACTTTCAGTTTCTTTGTCTAAATTCTTGGCTTCATCGTTCTTACTAACTTTAATTCAGTGTACTTGAAAAAGGTGTATGGCCTATCACCTGCTGTGCAATTCGTGTTCAGTCCTGAGACTGGTTTGATGCAGCTGTCCATGCTACTCTATCCTGTGCAAGTTTCTTCATCTCCCAGTACTTACTGCAACCTACATCCTCCTGAATCTGCTTAGTGTATTCATCTCTTGGTCTCCCTCTACGATTTTTACCCACCACGCTGCCCTCCAATGCTGAATTTGTGATCCCTTTATGCCTCAGAACATGCCCTACCAACCGGTCCATTCTCCCCTGTTCTATTCAATGCCTCCTCATTAGTTACGTGATCTACCCATCTAATCTTCAGCATTCTTCTGTAGCACCACATTTCGAAAGCTTCTATTCTCTTCTTGTCCAAACTATTTATCGTCCATGTGCGATTCGTAGGTATCCGTTTCTTTTCACTATTTGCACTTCTTGTTCCCTGCAGATGAATTTGTCATTCTTTGTCAAGGCTCTTCTTCTCCTGAATTTCACTGCTTTTTCCATACGATAATTATGACCAAGTCGTTTTACTGGGACTATTCTTCCAAATTGTAAATCCTGTTGTGACCATCGGTACATATATATCCCATCTACAAATGTATTTCTTTCAATTCACAATGATATGAAAGTCCCAATTTGTGTGGTACTGTTTTCTAACTTTGAATGTATCGACTCTTTGAAGTCAACAGGTTCATGGTTTGGCTGCTAACGCGTGTGATATCGTTTACTGCTTCAGTTGTGAGTTGGGTGCCTTGTGTTTTTGCGCTTTTATGTAACTTTTTCCTGTCTGCAATAGATAAGCTCAGTAAAAGTAATTATTGTTTCTTTTTACACAGATTGCTAGAAACATACAGATTTTTGCACATAGTTATTGATAAAATAATATTTGTTTAATGGTTTTGTCTTATGGCCAGATTGTAGGGAGTTTCTTCTTGTGCCTTTTATTCATATTTCCGTCTAAAGTTTTACATTTATGTACTTTATTCGGTGCTATACTCTTATTTTATTTCCCTCGATTTGATATTAAGTGGGAAACTCCAAAACAGCATCTTGTTTTGCTTGCCTTCCCCTTCTCTTTATATTTCTCAGAGTTGAAAGCAGCCTTACAAGAGCAACGTGAAAAAAAAGTTGGTCGCATTTTTCTCCATTATTACACTCCGACATGATGAAACTTTACTACTGCAACGCCCAAAAGAAAATAAAAATGACGGTGTCACCACTTAAGTGCCCACTGCCAATGGCATATCATTCTCTCAAAGGCTGGTAGAACCGATCTACAGCTCCCATTACAGCTGCGTATTCTGTTATGGATGCAAGGCAGAATATAGCTGAGGTTGTGCTATCGCTGGATTTTATTGTCACGAAACTTGTATCTTTCAGCAGATGACGATATGAAAACACGGTAACTGGCTTATTACCTTGCCAGTTTATTGCAGATACACACCGTTTTCTACGGATGATAATTTGCACTTACGTAACGTTGTAAAACATTTTTTAGCAAGGAGAAGAAGGAGGCGATTCATACAATGCAACACGTGGAAGAAAAGGATGACTAATTTCATATGTAGCTACGGCAAAGTACCACCATGTATTCAGCCATATTCTGAAAAATTAAACTTATTTAACGTATTAATGGTTTACTCTCTTCATTTCACAGACCATAATCCCTAGTAAAGAGGTTATTTTAAATGGGGCATATACATTATGTCATCAAAAGTATCCGGACACCCCCAAAACATACGTTTTTCATATTAGGTACATTGTGCTGACACCTACGGACAGGTACGCCACATCAGCGACCTCAGTAGTCATTAGACATCGTGAGAGAGCAGAATGGGGAGCTCCGCGGAACTCACTGACTTCGAACGTGGTCAGGTGATTGGGTGTCACTTGCGTCATACGTCTGTACTCCTGATTTCCGCACTCCTAAACATCCCTAGGTCCACTGTTTTCGATGTGATAGTGAAGTGGAAACGTGAAGGGACATGTACAGCACAAAAGCCTACAGGCCGACCTCGTCTGTTGACTGACAGAGACCGCCGACAGTTGAAGAGGGTCGTAATGTGTAATAGGCAGACATCAATCCAGTCCATCATACAGGAATTCCAAACTGCATCAGGATCCACTGCAAGTACTATGACAGTTAGGTGGGAGGTGAGAAAACTTAAATTTCATGGTCGAGCGGCTGCTCATAAGCTGCACATCACGCCGGTAAATGCCAGACGAAGCCTCGCTTGGTGTAAGGAGCGTAAACATTGGACGATTGAACTGTGGAAAAACGTTGTGTGGAGTGACGAATCACGGTACACAATGTAGTGATTCTACGGCAGGGCGTGGGTCTGGTAAATCCCCGGTGAACGTCATCTGCCAGCGTGTGTAGTGCCAACAGTAAAATTCGGGGGCGTTGGTGTTATTCTGTGGTCGTGTTTTTCTGGGAGGGTGCTTGCACCCATTGTTGTTTTGCGTGGCACTATTGCAGCACTGACCTACATTCATGTTTTAAGCAACTTCTTGCTTCCCACTGTTGAAGAGCATTTGGGGGAATGGCGATTGTATATTTCAGCACGATCGAGCACCTGTTCATGGTGCACTGCCTGTGCCGGAGTGGTTACACGACAATAACATCCCTGTAATGGACTGGCCTGTACAGAGTCCTGACCTGAATCCTATAGAACACCTTTGGGATGTTTTGAAAACCGACTGACATCGATACCTCTCCTCAGTGCAGCACTCTGCGAAGAATGAGCTCTCATTCCCAAAGAAACCTTCCAGCACTTGATTGATCGTACGCTTGCGAGAGTGGAAGCTGTCCTCAAGGCTAATGGCAGGCCAACACCATATTGAATTCCAGCATTACCGTTGGAGGGCGCCACGAACATGTAAGTCATTTTCAGCCAGGTATCCGGATACTTTTGATCACATAGTGTATGTCCCACTGGGCTCAAGGAGGAATAAATGTAGAGAACCATTTATTGCTCCTCGAGCCTAGCAGGACACATAAATTCCACTTAAAATAATTATAAAACTGTAAACAACAATGAAAATTTAGAAACATTGCCTGACTCAATATCCACTACAAAAGCAAAAAGCGAAGTTTTACAGCGATGTGCGAAAAATTCAGTCACGAAAGGGTTAACAGCTTTTTCCAGGGACTCTCTTCTTTGTGGTAGTAAGAGTATATCATCGGCATTTTGCCGTATTCTCAGTTCTTCTAACTGTCTCCTTTGTTTCAGGTCATGGGTCATACGTTCAGTATAGCAGACGTCCAGGGTCTCCCTGTAGTCCTCAAGGTAATGAACAACATCATACTTTAAAAAATCAATCACGAGATTAAGTGTAAATGTCTTGGAGATACTGCGGAAAATCCCTATCTGAATTTGTCGTCTGGGTTTAAATCACCGTCCTTCGGAATGAGTGTCCAGTAGCATATTAATGCACTGCTTTGCAATGTATTACCTTTCAAAGGATGTAGTTGTAACTGACCATCGTGTTCAACAATATCTTCGAAAGTTTGTTTAGAGCTACTACAAAATGAAAATATAATTATTTTGCCATTGTAATTTAAGTATTTTAATAGTACAATTTTTTCAAGTGTCCTTCTTTCTGACCTCTTAAGGGTGACACACTCCAAATATTCATACTTCTTAAGTTCTTTACATAACAAGCTGTAACTTCACAAAGTGCATTCTCTCCTATGAGGCACTCGTCTGAACTGCTGATATTATTATGTAGTCTCTATTTCGTTATTGGGCTAAAATTCTGAAAAAGGCCTATTTTTTGGTCAATATCTCACTTGCCAAATCAGTTATCATTAAGGAATTCAGTGTGTCCCTTTCCAGACTATTACAATTAGCTTTATCCAAAAGTGGAGTTGCTCCCAGGTTCCTAGCAATTGATGACTAGCCTCCACTTCGTTCAGCCTTGCTCATGGACGTTGGAAACCTCAGATTCCGAACATTCCCTCTATAACCTTTCTACTTAACCACAACTTAGGGCTTAATGCCATCATAAAATAGATTATTTTGAAAAGGCGTAATAGTGGTATAAGTGGGGCATATGGCAACTCTTTAAGCATTTCTTCTCTCCAAAGAACGACGTTATAGTCGGGGGGAGACTCGCAGTAACTGAACGTTATGAAAGTAATTTGTTGCCAAGCATAATGAGTAATTCCTTATTCATTTCAATTCTGCTCCATGTCGCGTAGTAGCGCTGCCTTCCACCGCATTCAGTTTGTGACCGCGAGTGTAGAGGATCGATAAAACTTGTAAGCTCACAACGGTAGATAGACTACAGCATATAGGGAGTAGAAAACGTACGTCAGACATTATCTGTGTGAAAAAAATAAAATAAAAAAGAAGTTAGAGATGTTAAGAAGAAATTGCTGCAGTCTGGTAGTGTTTTACTTTCCCTGTCTGGTAGTAGCCATGGATGTGGTGAAAGCCCACATTTACAGGAAATGCTAGTTACAGCGTTCTGAGTCACCAGAATATTCAAACCTATTGCAAGTCTTAGACATATGACAGAAGGCCTATACACTCTAAGTAATACACAAAGGAGGACCAAGCTGCAATAGTAGGTTGGGACAGGCAACAGTGTGACAGGAACAGCGTTTGTACCAAAGATAGTGCCTTGGGTATAACTTGATACAATGTGTACATTGTTAATTTGCTTAGACATAATAATCTCCCATAAGTCCAACCCCTCGTCCAAGTCGTGGGAGATGGGCAACGGCACAAAGTAGGGGATTGCCTTTAGGGGCGATGTACAGCGGGGACTTCGTGTGCCCCAGGACCGCTACGGTAGCTGAGAAGGCCCTATGGGAACCCTGAAACGTGACGGCTAACGGGGCTCTGGTGAAGCTGCGATAGGCCTAGCAAGCCAGTAGTGGATAAATCAACTGCTTTCAAAAAGGGAACATGCCTCGGATCACGGAACGGATTTAAAGGAAACGGACCAAGCAATGGAAAAGGATTACGAGATGGTTTACGGCTGGGCACCTTAAACGTAAGGACTCTAACTGGGAAGTTAGAAGAAATTGTAGAAATGATGGAAAGGAGGAAATTGGACATCTTGGGACTTGCTGAGACTAGGTGGAGAGGAGTTGGTGAAAAACCACTAAGTAAAGGATGTAAACTGTACTGGATAGGGAATGAGAGGGGAAGAAATGGAGTGGCAATAGTGGTCAGAGAGGGTCTGCAGGAGGAGGTGGAAGGTATCAATGATCGAATGATAAAAGCCAGAGTACGGGTGAAAGGAAAAAGCATTGAAATCATCCAAGCATATGCCCCACAGGTGGGGTGTACAAAAAAGGAGAAGGAGGAATTTGAAGATGACATGCAAAAGCAGCTAAATGGAGGAAATCAGATTATAATAGGGGACCTCAATGCACATGTTGGCACAGACAGGAAAGGATTCGAGGAGATAATGGGACCAGAGGGCTGGGGGAACCGAAATAGAGAAGGAAAATTGTTGCTGGAATTCTGCAAGAGGAATGGGCTGGCGATCGCAAATTCGTGGTACAAGAAGAGGAGTAGTCACAAAATAACTTGGTACAGTGGGGACTGGTCCCAAACTTCAGTAGTAGACTATGTACTAGTGGATAGGCAGATGATGAGCAGCCTCACAGATGTTAAGGTCATACCATCTGAGGCCTTAGACAGCGACCATCGGCTGTTGGTAGCCACCCTAAGAGAGAAAAAAGATACGAGGGCAACAGATATACAGGAGAAAAGGTTGAAGACATGGATGCTGAAAGAGGATGAACGGAGGACCCAGTACCAGACACTGATCAGGAAGAAGCTGCCAAAGGAAGATCAGAGAACAGTGGAAGAAGAATGGGGCGATTTTAAGAGGGCTCTAGTTGAGGCAGCTGAGACTGTGTGCGGAAGAACTAACACAAAGAGGAGAAGTAGGGAAACCCCATGGTGGAACAACATATGTAAAGAGGCAGTACTTCGAAATAACAAAGCCTTCAGAGAATGGTTCCAGACCCGAACAGAGGAAGCTAGGGTAAAATATAAGGAAAGCAAGAAAGCGGCACAGACCATAGTAAGGGCGGAGAAGAAGAAGTGGATGGAAAAATGGACAAGAATGTTAGAAGAGGACAGTGAAGGGAACAAAAAAGTACTTTACACCATGGTAAGAAATAAGAGGAATGACAGAAGCGAGTGCCTGAGGATCATGGATAATAATGGAAGAGTTGTGGAGGAAATGCATGAGCTCAAAAAGATTTGGAAGGAGTACTTTGAAGATCTGTTGAATGCTGCCAAGCAGGTAACTAACAGCGATGGAGAGCCTAAGGCAGCAGACGATTATAATAGTGGGGAAATTGATGATCTAACTTGGAATGAAGTGGAAGAAGCCATAAAGAGGATGAAAGGGGGCAAGGCACCAGGTTGGGACGAAGTAACAGTGGATATGATACGAGCAGCAGGAGAAGTAGGAACCCAGTGGCTATACAGAGTGCTGAGGGTGGTGTGGAAGGAGAACAGAATTCCTGAGGATTGGAAGAAAGGAATTATAGTCCCGATCTTCAAGAAAGGGGATAAAAGGAGATGTGAGAACTACAGAGGAATCACCCTGCTATGCCACTGTGGAAAAATCTATGAAAAGATGCTGGAGAAGAGAATAAGAAGCAGTATTGAAAGTAGACTGCAAGAGGAGCAGTACGGTTTCAGACCGGGAAGATCAACAACGGACCTCATATTTGCGGTAAGGCAACTGCAGGAAAGGCACTATGAGTACGGGAAGGACTTAATCATGGCCTTTTTGGATATTGAGAAGGCGTATGATAGTATCTGTAGGGACAAGCTCTGGGATGTGCTGAACGCAAAAGGGATAGATGAAGAGATTACACGAAAAGTCAGAAAAATGTATGAGGGAAGTGAGAGTTGTGTGAAAGTGGGGAGGGAACGTACTGCATGGTTCAAGCTGGAAAATGGGCTGCGACAGGGAAGTGCACTTTCGCCTTTATTGTTTATTATTGTTATGGATGAAATCCTACAGCAAGTATCAGATGCAATTGGAGATCATAAAATGAAAGCAGTGCTTTTTGCCGATGACCTGATGTTATGGGGAAATTGCGTGAAGGAGGTGCAAGGGCAGTTAGATGCATGGGAGGCAACGGCAGCACAATATGGAATGCATTTCTCTGCAAAGAAAAGTGAAATAATCGTCACAACAAGGAAGAAGAATAGGCCAAATGTGGATATAACTTGTGGAGGGGAAAAACTACAAGTGGTAGAGAACTTCAAGTACCTGGGAAGCGTGATTGAAAGTAAGGGGGGAAACGCAATGGAAATAAATGAAAGATGCAGAAAAGCAGGGCAGTTCTACAAATGCATTAGGGGGCTTATTTGGAGCAAGGAGGTGCCACAGAAATCCAAGGGAATTATATACCGAACCTACTTTGTCCCCATATTGACATACGGAAGTGAGACATGGGTAATGCACAAAAGCGACAAAAGTAGAATACAGGCTAGTGAAATGAAGTTCCAGAGGAGCAGGTTGGGTGTAACAAGACGAGACAGATTGCGAAATTTGTATGTGAGGGAAAGACTAAAGGAGGAACCAGTACAGGACAGGATAGAAAAATCAAGACTGCAGTGGTATGGACACATGAAGAGAATGGATGAGGGACGAATTCCAAAGAGGATGTTTGATCTGCAACTGGAGGGGAAGAGGCCCAGAGGAAGACCAAGAGATAGATGGGTGAAGGGAGTGAAGGAATGTGTGATGAGAAGAGGAGAGAACTGGACGAAGGTGGAAGAGGGGGAATGGTGGAAAGACAGAACACTGTGGAGAGGCTTGTGTTCCCGACAGACCCAGCCAGTGGCTGGAAACTGTCCAAGATGATGATGATGATAATAATAAGCAACTCGTCATAAAATCCGTGGAACATGACAATGCTGAGCTAGAAATGACAATGATTACTTTGTTCACATTTCTCTGATACCTGTTGGGGCTATCGGTAGAGATAGTCTCAACAACTCAACTCAATAGGTTAGGGCAGAAAAAGTTAGTAGATCACATTAGGAGTGCTTCACGTCACCTCTAGTCAAATATTTGTAAAGGTAAGAGATCTGGAGTTGTTTTTATGCTAAAAGCAGAGATCAGTGCAGCAGTGTAACCAACATCAGCATCGAAACAACTGACAAGAAGACAACTAACAGTAGTAGCAGCAGTGAAGGAGTTTCTAATGTCAGATTGCACCAAGAAATTACTAACATAAACATTGTGCATAGAATCCATAGCTTTTTAATATTACTTCACAAAAATCTACAAGGTTTAATTAGTAAATAAGATAGATTAGAGTTGCTAATAAACGAAGACTATCGGAATCTCTGTGATCTGCAATACTGAGCATTGGTTAAAAGAAACAGAAAAATGCAATATTATAATTACAAATTTTGAAATGATAAGGTGATTTTGTAAGCAAAGCTGAAAGTGTGGTGGAGTATAAGTGAAAAGGGTTGCACGTCAAAAGATATAAAACTGAAATTAATTGCAGTTTTGTCACTAAATGAGCCACAAATGACAGAACAAGGATGATTATGATCAGTTGCCAGACATCGTGTTTGTAAGACACAATTAAATTTGTGCTTAAAACGTCCTTAATAGAAACTGCAAAATTAATGACAGTTTTGTCACAAGAACAGAATAATAACAACAATAGAATTTTCAGTTTTATGGTACAGTAAGTAACTTGGGAGAAGTTGTAGCAAGTTATTTTCAACAAAGCATCTAACTAACATTTTTTGCTCTAGAAATATAAATTATATGTTGCATTCCAATGATGAAAATAAAATATTAGGTAAAGTCAAATACAAGTGTCACTCAAGATACACGGAAATCATTACAAACTCTTACAAAGCTCAACAGCAGCAAAGCAAATTGCAAGTTTAAAACAGCATGTAAGAAGCTACTGGAAAGTGATAACAACAGTACAGAAGCTAGAAAATCAATAAACTATCAAAGAGGAATGTAGCAAAACCAAGTCACTATGGCCGGCCAGAGCGGCCGTGCGGTTCTATGCGCTACAGTCTGGAACCGAGCGACCGCTACGGTCGTAGGTTCGAATCCTGCCTCGGGCATGGATGTATGTGATGTCCTTATGTCAGAAGTTAAGTCGCATAGTGCTCAGAGCCATTTGAACCAACCAAGTCACTATGGCAGTTATTAATAGTAATGTGATAGAAATAAAGTAAGACACAATAAATTCTTTTTTAAAAGCGAAGAAAGAACAATTCAAGGTCCTACAAATACTGGTAACGTATTTAATGAATATTATAAAATTATGGAATAATATACCAACGTCCACCAAAATGAAACTACTAATTTCATACTATAACAGAAATAAGAAATGCAATTAGTAACTACAGACGTGCAATAAACACTCACAGAAGGCAGGTGGCAGCACTTTCAATGGATAGTACGTAAAGCGTGTCGGAGAGACGCGGATAACACTGCTATCCTTGTCGTAATGCGTAAATTGAGCAGTCTATCTGACGTCCGAAAGAGCATGTTCATTGGCTTTCCGGCTAGGGGTGGAATCATTTCCGAAAGGGCTAAGTTAGCAAACTGATTACGTGCCACGTTAGTAAAAGCATATCCTGTACGGTAAAATGGTGCTGCGCCGAGTCAACCACGGGCCATAGATGACAGGGATGAATGACGGCTGCGGAGATGTGTACGGGCGAATAGATGTGCAACTGTTGAGCAACTTACTCACCAGATGAGCGAAGGAGCTATCAGCAGTGTCTCATCAAGATGTGTAATAGACGAATATATCCTCGGGAGCCATGTCGACTGCTATATACAATTTGTTTTCAACGGCGCGATGGCATCTACAAGCAGGACAATGCAACTTGAGCTCGTGTGCTTCGAAGAGCACCAGAATGAGTTCACTGTACTCGTCTGGTCACCAAACTCCCCGGATTTAAGCCCAAGCGAGAATCTGTAGTGCCATCTCGATCGTAATGCCTTAACTATGGATCCACAACCGAGAAACAAAGCGCATCTGGCCAAGGTTTTGGAGCCGGCATGGTACCTTTCAGAATTTCTTCACCTCTTGCAGCGGTCTGCGCTGCAAAAGGTGGTTATTAAGGCATCTGACAGATGGACACATGTGACCATGTATATCACATGTTGAGTTTTCAGCATAAACAATGACCGTGTGAAACCCAGCTCATTCTGCTCTTCCACGAGATCCAGAAAGCAGTAGCTAACGTCGCCCGGTTGATGACGTTTCCTTGACTTATGAAAGGTGTTAGATACAGTTCCACAAATTTAAAATTACAGTGATACGATGAATGATTAAGATGTTATAACGTACAGCACTTTTCCCTGTACAGAGGTAATGGTTCACCGCTATTTGAGACATGTGAATAAAGAGGAGATATAACTATTGCATATGTATGCACAGTTGGAAATGTACGTTAAGGTTTAAAATGAAGTTATGTAATGTTAAGTCACTTTTCTGGAATATATATATATATATATATATATATATATATATATATATATATATATATATATATATAGGAACTATGTATACTTTATAGCCTATGGTTCGACAATGGACAAAGCAGCTCGAAACTAAACATTACAAATAAAAATTTTTTGGCTCAACTTTGACAGCTACACCGAAAAAATAATTTTCAAACCTCACTTGACGAGCATCTGAAGACTATTCGTCACTCTAGGATCGGAACCACATAGGATTGACAGAGGGAATGGAGAGAATCTAAACCAGAGCAGCAGGTTTCGTTAAAGGTTAATTTAGTAAGCGCGAAAGAGTGACGGGGTTACTCGGCCACCTTCAGTGGCAGACCTGCAAGAGAGGCATTATGCATCACGATGAGGTTTGCAATTAAAATTCCGGGAGTCTGCTTCCCTAGACGAGTAAACAAATGTATAGCTACCTACTGCATATAGCTTGAGAAAAGACCACGAAAATTGTATTTGAGATATTCGAGTTCACGATGAGGCTGGCTAACGATCGCTCTTTCGTGCAACATTCGCAACTGAACAGGAAACGAGTAAAAGACATGACACACAAAGTACCCTCCGCCACACATCGTAAGGTAGTAGGAATGGCTTTTATTATGAAGTGCGTGACAAGTCCATTTATCAGAAAATTATGCTATACATGCCGAGTACTCATGAAGTACTGTTGATGATGATCCTTCCTTCGGCTGGGGATGTGAAACTTGGCGGCCACCTTGGTGTTATTCGCGAGAAGTATACTTGTATGCGCGGCACCGTATTTCACCTTCTTGCTTCTCTCATCGCCATGCAACAGAAACATTACACACCACTTTTTTATTTATTTATTTATTTATTGTTACGTGGGACCAAATTAAGGAGAAGTCTCCATGGTCATGGAACGAGTCAATACATGAAATTATAACACGATAGTAGAAACAGATAAAATGAAATATAAGAAACATATTCAGGCGACAAGTCGTAAGCTTAAATAAAGAAAATCAACAATGTAACACTGGAATTTGCTTAATTTTTAAGCTCTTCCAGGAGCCCCTCGACAGAATATAAGGAGTGAGCCATGAGGAAACTCTTCAGTTTAGACTTAAAAGTGTTTGGGCTACTGCTACGATTTTTGAGTTCTTGTGGTAGCTTATTGAAAATGGATGCAGCAGAATACTGCACTCCTTTCTGCACAAGAGTCAAGGAAGTGCGTTGCACATGCAAATTTAATTTCTGCCTTGTATTAACTAAGTGAAAGCTGCTAACTCTTGGGAATAAGCTAATATTGCTAACAACAAACGACATTAAAGAAAATATATAGCCTGCAGGCAATGTCAGAATTCCCACACTACTGAATAGGAGTCGACGAGAGGTTCTCGAACTTACACCACATATAGCTCGAAGAGCCTGTTTCTGAGCCAAAAATACCATTTTTAATCAGAAGAATTACCCCAAAAAATAATACCATACGACATAAGCGTATGAAAATATGCGAAGTAGACTACTTTTCGTGTTGAACTGTCGCTTATTTCAGATACTGTTCTAATGGTAAATAAAGCAGCATTTAGTTTCTGAACAAGATCCTGAACATGGGCTTTCCACACCAGCTTACTGTCTATCCGAAAGCCTAGGAACTTGAACTGTTCCGTCTCGCTTATAATATGCCCATTCTGTCCAATTAAAATGTCGGTTCTTGTTGAATTGTGAGTTAGAAACTGTAAAAACTGAGTCTTACTGTGATTTAGCATCAAATTATTTTCCACAAGCCACGAACTTATTTCATGAACTACATTATTTGATACTGTTTCAATATTACACACAAGATCCTTCACTACCTAGCTGGTGTCATCATCAAACAGAAATACGTTTTAATCACCTGTAATACTAGAAGGCATATCATTTATATAAATAGGAAACAGCAGTGGCCCTAGCACCGACCCCTGGGGAACACCCCACTTAACAGTGCCCCATTGGGACTGAACATCACTACCACTCTCAATACTGCGAAGAATTACCTTCAACTTTCTGTTCTTAAAGTAAGAGGCGAATCAGTTGTAAGCTACTCCCCTTACTCCATAATGGTCCAACTTCTGCAGTAATATTTTGTGGTCAACACAGTCAAAAGCCTTCGTTAAATCAAAGAAAACACCTAGCGTTCGCAACATTTTATTTAATCCGTCCAAAGCCTCACAGAGAAAAGAGAATATAGCATTTCAGTTGTTACACCATTTCTAAAACCAAACTGTACATTTTACAGCAAATTATGTTAATTTAAATGCTCCAGTAACCTTGTATATACAACTTTATCGACAACTTTAGCAAATACCGATAGCATGGAAATAGGTCTAAAATTGTCAACATTATCCCTGTCTCCCTTTTTATAAAGTGACTTCACTACCGAGTACTTTAATCAGCCAGGAAACCGACCACTACTAAAGGAAAAGTTACAGATATGCGACAACTCCTAAAGGAAAAGTTACAGATGTGGCTAAGTACTAGGCTAACATACATAGAACAATACTTCAGTATTCTGGTGGATACCCCGTCATATCCATGAGAGTTCTTGGTCTTTAGTGATTTAATTATTAATTCAATCTCCCTCTTGTCAGTATCATGGAGGAGCATTTCAGGTAACAGTCTCGGAACACTTTTTTCTAACAGCGCTATACGATTCCCTGTGGGGACTAGGTTTCTATTTAGTTCACTTGCTATATTCAGAAAGTGGTTATTAAATACTGTACATATATGCGACTTATCAGTAACACGGACATTCCCACTATGCACTGATTCTATATCCTCGACCTGTCTCTGCAAACCAGCCACTTCCTTTACGACTGACCATACGGTTTTATCCTGATACTTAGCTATTCTATCTGCATACCACATACTTTTTGCCTTTCTAATAACATTTTTAAGCACCTAACAATACAGTTTGTAACGGGCTGCTGCATTTAGATTTTGACTCTTTCTAACGTTTTGGTATAATTGCCACTTTGTTCTACAAGATATTCTTATCCCTCTAGTCAGCCATCCAGGCTGCCTGTTTGCGCTAGTACCCTGTTTTGAACGTTCTAACGGAAAGCAACTTTCAAAGAACACTCTACACGCAAACACACACACACACACACACACACACACACACACACACACACACACACACACACAGTAGATACCTATATTACAATAGGTTGTAATGGAGCATGATTTAAAACGAAACACCTGTATTAGTACTCGACGTTACCCTGGTATATGTTTATTCCAGATCAGTTAGTCCACCTCCTCCTTGCTCCTCTCTCTACCCATCTGCTCTGATCCCTCTCTGTTCATCTCCTTCTCCCCCTTCTCTCTGTCCATCACCTCCTCTCCCACATCTCCTGAACTTAATGTCATATAATGATATAATTTTGTACTCGCACTAATTGGCCTAAGTCTGAAAGAATGTGTAACGTTTCTTGCAAATCACGAAGTTCTCTCGTTCTCAAATAATGAGCAGTGTGGATAGCAACTATACATTATTCAACAAATAGTCCAGAAGTGGGGAATAACCACAATGAAGATTTTATAAACACTGTTTTCATTTCCTTAGTCGTATCACGAAGCACACATCAATCTTCAAAAGCATTCTCACAAATATAATAAAGTTCAAAACTCAAGGACTGAGTAGCTATTACAAAGAGTAAATATTTTTCCCCAATTCGCTTCACATTCTTCGAATCAGTAAGTGTCTCGTACCACATACTATCTACAGAAGCCTATATTCTTTCTCAGGGTTCAAGATATCTCCTTATCAAATTTCATCGAAATCGATTAAGCGCCTTAGTAATATTTTACATGTAATGGAAGTTGCGGCAGTTCTTCACGCATATCACTGTTTATGACGTCATATAGCCTGTAGTTTGAGTCGTACATAGATATAATTTTGCAGGCGCATTCAATGACATATGTGAACACTGCCTAAAAAATGTGTCTAGAATACATGTGGAAGTAAAGACGCACAGATTAAAACGTCATGGGAAAATGAATAGAAAAAATGTGACAAGCGGTAAACTGTTTTCTTTTCATCATTATGTGGGGGGTAGGAGGTCGATGGTGGGAGGGAGGGGCGGGCCTTCAACGAGAAAATGTTTATTAAATGTTTGATATCATGTGTAAAGTTCGTTGTAAGTTATTAAGTGCTCTCGCTCTCAAATACTGGATGAATAAAATCTGAATATTCGTGCGTCGTGGCCTACAATTCTTTTCATCCCCACCCTCACACCCACTCCTTTGATTGGTAGGTTCTCCTACACCCACAGTGATTTTTCCATACTGTAAGAGGTATGTGTACCAAGCTTTGTTGAAATCGGTCCAGTAGTTTCGGAGGAACATACTCGCACATAAATACATAAATATATTTTTGTAATATATATGAATATCTTTTTTTCATGATTCAGTTTTGATGAAATATAGTATAGCTTATACGGTGCTCCCAGCCACGCTGAAGCTAACAGTGAAAGCCCAAAAAAGTCGGCCTAGTAGTTTAGAAGATTAGCGTGTCCGGACATACTGACAAGGAAGTTTCAGTAAAACTTTAAATCAGGAATTCTTTTTGTTTTTTCTTGGAATTCGATTTTGAAGAACTGAACGCTATACGGTGTCCCAAACTACGCTCAAGTTACAACCGAAAACCTCATGAGAATTCGTCTAGTAGTTTCGGGGATTAGCGTGTTCAAAGGCAAACAGACAAGACGGTCTTACGGATTATTACTAGTGTATAGATAAACCTAAAACAATCTTCAACGAAATTCCAATAAAAAAATTTGAAAATATACCGCATATAATAAAAAAGGTCAGAGAACAACAGAAGCTTAAGATATTTTAATTAGGAAACATATGTCAGGAAATGGTTTGCAAAATCGTTTGTAAGGAATACACTGCTCTTTGGAAGTGAAAGTTAGACTCTGGGCAAACTGAAAAGGAATCAACTTGAAGCTACTAAAATGTGGATATGGCGGAAAATGACGACAAACAACCGGACGGAAAGAAAAACTACACTGGAAGTCTTAAGGGAAGTCAACGAAGTGAAAAGCTTACTAAAAGAAATGGAAAAGAGAAAAATAAAATTTGGTAGATATGTCATTAGACAACACTTTCATCATTAATATTCTTGGAGGGGAAGCGCTAAGAAAGAAAGGAAGGGGACTGTCTCTGATGAAGTATTTGGAAGGCACAGAGAAGAGCATAGGATGTGACATTTATAATGCTGTTGCTGCTTCACAGATTATGTATGTATGTATGGTATTCTGCCTTACGGCAGGTCTTGTCATAGGATAAGCCTCTTCCACTATTGTCTGTCCAAGCCAGTCTTCTCATTTTTGAATATTTGCCTCCTTTGATATTGTCCAACATTTGATATTTTCTTTTTCTTCTCCCCCTTTTTCCCTCCACCATTCCTTCTATTCCTTCCTTCAATAAACAGTCCCTCCACAAACGATGTCCAGTCTAGTTCCGTTTTCTCTTTCTGATGACATTCAGCATGTTTCTTTCTTCACCAACTCTTCTTAATACTTCTTCATTCCTTACTCGGTCTTCCCATTTCCCTTTTTCCATTCTTCTCCATATCCACATCTGTAGTGCCTCCAGTCTTCTTTCATCTTCCTTCCTCAGTGTCCAGGTCTCCGCACCATATAGTGCAACGCTCCAGATGTATCAATTGACTAGTCCTTTCCTCAGACCTTTGTTTAGTGATCAACAAAGTAATTTCTGTTTCCTCTAGAACCCTTCTTTTGCCTTTGCAATTCTTTTCCTAATTTCTGTTGAGCAATACATATAATCCATTATTACACTTCCCAAGTAACTGAAGTTATTCACTTGCTCTATTTCCTCTACCCCTATTTTCATATAGCATTTTCTCCCCTTTCCTCCAATTACCACGCTTTTCGTTTTCTTCTTGTTAATCTTCATTCCATGTTCTTCTAATTTTGTGTTTAGATCATCTAACACTTGTTCCATCTCTTTTGCACTCTCTGCCATCACAACCATGTCGTCTGCAAATCTTATACACTACACTCTCCGATCCCCTGTACAAACTCCTCTCCTTCCATCAAAACTTTCACCAATAATTTCCTCCAGGTATATATTGAACAGTTTTGGTGACAGACAACAACCTTGTCTTACAACTCTTCCCAGTTCAATTTCTTCCCTCATTACAGTTCCTATTCCTACTCTTGCTCTATGGTTCAAATATAAATTTCTAATTAGTCATTTAACCCTCCTGTCAGCGCCATGTTTCCTTAGGATTCCCATCAGTTTGTCCCATCTGACACAGTGAAAAGCCTTCTCAAGATCAATAAACACAACATACACCTTCCTTTTCTTCTCCATGTATCTCTCCCCTATCACTCTCAGTAGCCCAATGACACCTCTAGTTCCCACTCCTCGCCTGAAACCAAATTGTTCATCTCCTATTATGCAGTTCAGATTTCCATATAGCCTTCTGTTGAGCGTCCTCAGCAAGACTTTGGATGCATGCGAAATCAGGCTCACTGTTCTATGTTCCTCACACTTTATGCTGTCCTTTTTCTTTTCTATAGGTATTAAGAAACTTTCTGTAAAGTCCTTGGGCCATTTTCCTGTCATGTATATTTGATTACACATTTCAATCAACTCCCTTTTCTCTTATTCATCCAATGACTTTATCAGTTCCGCAGGAATCTCATCAATTCCCATCACCTTTCCGTTTTTCATCTCCTTCATAGATTCTTCAATCTCACTAGTTAGTATTGCATTTCCTTTGTCATCATCTGCAACTTTATCTTCTTCTTCTATCCCAAGGTCTTCTTCACTTGGTCGGCTGTCTGCAGCGTATAGCCGTCCTATATATTCTTCCCATCTTCTCATTATTTCTTGGGTTTCACTCACCATTTTACCGTCTGCTGCCTCTACTTCCTTTAGTCCATCGTTGTTTCTCTTTTCCCTGAATGTCAAATCCATTCCTTCTTTGTACATTAAATCATATTTTCCTTCTTTCTCTAAATTCTCTATTTTGTCACACTTTTCTGTCAGCCATTTCTCCTTTGCTTTTTCGGTCTCCCTTCATAGTTCATTATTTAACCTCCTGTAGTTGCGCTTCCCTTCTTCTGTGTTTAAAGTTTTCCATTTCCTATGATCATCTACCTTGGTAATCATATCTGGTGATACCCATTCTTTCTTTACTTTCTTCCTCTACTTGACTCCCAACGTTTCCTTAGCTGTTTTTTTTTATCCCGTTTTTAAAACGATCCCATCTTCCTTCTGTGCATTCCGTTTCCTGTCCTTTCATCATGTATTCAGGATATGTATTCTCTAATTTTTCACAATTTCCTTTGTCCTTCAGTTTCTCAAAGTTAATGTGCTCTCTCTTCTGTCTTTCCAGGTTCTTTTCAATTTAACTAGAACCTCAGCTATTACTAATATATGATCCGAATAAATATCTGCCTCTGGATAGCTTTTGACATTCTTTAGCCAATATCGGTATCTTTGTTGTATCATTATGTAATCAATTTGATATCTTTTGTTGTCAAATCGAGATATCCAAGTATTCCGTCGTCTTTTGTGGATATCAAATAGAATATTTCCAACTACTATGAAATTGTCATTGCAGTATTCCAACAATCTTTGCCCTCTCTCATTTCCCAGTCCAAATTTCCTCATAGCTTTTCCTTCTGGTCCTTCGCCAACTACGGCATACCAATTACCTATTATAACAATACATGAATTTCATTTCTCTCTCTCTCTCTACTAAGTTTTCTATCGTCTCATAACATTCTTCTATCCCTTCATCTAAATGATTATTTGTTGGCATATATACCCGGATGATAACTAAGTCTTTCTTTCCCCCTTTCAGTCACATCATCATTATTCTTCCTCTAACATATTCAACCTTGATAACCTTGTCCTTCAGTCTTTTACCTACCAAAATTCCAACCCCATACATTACATTTTTATCTTCATCTGAATAGTACAATCGGAAGTCGTCACTTTCTAGTTCTCCACAACCACCCCCATCTCACCTCACACATTCCTAGTACAACCAATTTGTTTCTTGCCATTTCATGTTTGGCGTTTTCTAATTTCCCTTCCTGGAGAAGGGTTAAAACATTCCAAGTCCCAATCCTCAATAAGTCTTCCTTCTTCTTCTCCTTCCTTCCTTTTCCATTTGCCCTAATCTCTGGAGTCCTTGTTGTATTCCCCTCCCGGAGATCCGATTGAGGGGAAGCTTTACCTCCAGAATATTGTACAAAGAGGTCCATCCCATGAACGTCTAGGGAAGTAATTCCAGTGGTGGTTTCCCGTTGCCTTCCACTGTCCTCCACATCCAGTCGGCTCGCTGACCCAGTTTCCCGCTGGGGTTGGTTACCCAACTATAAAGGCACATTTGCATGCCGAGCGTGAGTTTCCGCGGAAACACGAAATACTAATTAAATAAATAATCAGTGACAAATAAATAAAGCCTATGGCACACAACTGCAGCGCTGTGTCGCTGATAAAACAAAAGCACAATTACGTTACTCTTATGTTTGATTAAGAAAGGAGAGCTCTGGTTGAAGTGGTGCGAGAAGCACGTATTTTATTTTATTGTCTGGCACACCGCCATATTTCATGTTATAGAAGAATACTGCGAGTTGCAACCACACTAGGCACTCGATTCTGTAAAGAATTTATATTTATAAAAGTAAGTAGGATTATGAACTGTAGGCTTATTCATTGAATATATCTGATTTAACTAACTGTGTAACTTTTTTATGTTTAGTAGACAATCACCTCTGTACGACGTATTGGCATGGCTGGCAAATTATTGTAATATTGAGATTTAGATTATGAGTCCGCACCTACCGCAGCAGTCTTTGGAAACGATTTAATTACGAAGTCCGATTATTCAGTTTTATTTCACGGTCAACTACAAGTAACATTGCCTTTACGAAAAAGCCATTGTCAAGCGTCTGATACCGAATAATTAAACGTCCACGTTCCAGATAAGCAAATACAATTGCAATCCCAATCACCATCATACAGATAGAATAATTAATATTTAAATAACAATATTTTATTTATTTTATATTGGCGACCGTGACAGGACTTGTTATTTTGTCATTTGTTACATTGTTCTCTTTGTTTCATGTAAAAAATCAACTTTCTGGATCTGGACGTCAATGTATGAGAGATAACAAAATCTGAAGATATTTTCCAATTCTGAAATTTTGCGGGAAGACGCAATGAAACTTCCAGCAAAATAAGGTAAGACGCAGCATCTTTGCATTGGTAGGCTTGACCAGACGTATAATTCAGTGTATTAGCTTTTCAGTAAATTCTGTAGTGTTTCTTTTCCGCATAACAGTTTCAGTGATAAATTTCATTCTCAGTACTTTTCCCTAAACAATAACGTATGCAACAATACCAATACACGAGTGTACAATATGGCCGACTTCTGTACGATATCATGTAACATGGCCAGCAGCCATTACCAATAATCTCAAATTCAGTTTATATTTTTAAATTAACAGACAGCCATTGTTGCTACGAGCGATTCATGCTCAACTACATTTTATTTTAAAATCAGTGTCAAAAATTTTCTTGAAACATATATCACGTGTGGCATGGTAATAACTAGAAAACAATACGCAAAAATGGAACAGCAAGGACGTACTATTCAGACGCAATCCGACTCGGACGTGAGACAAGTGTTAGAAAATGACTTTACGACAGCAACCGGTAGTGACGATTCATCAAACATTGACGCAAGTGTTGACGAAAATTTTGACAATAGGCCGTCCACTACAAAAATTTCAAAATCTCAATCAGAGCCCATGTTAATGCATGACGTCACGTCTAATGACGCGGCGGGGGCAGAGACCTTGCAAACGGTAAACATTGCCGACATGTTACAAATGCTAATGAAACAAAACGCAGAAAATATGGCAACCATAAGGAAAGAGAACGCCGAAAACATGGCAACCTTAAAGGCACAATTACAGACACAAAATGAACAGTTAAAAACACAAAATGACGAAATCAAATCTGATCTCATGGCAATCAAGATAGGTAGTGACACATTGTGTAAACGTGTGGAACTTACAGACGCCACACTGACCAAACAGATGACCGAACTCAGTACTAAATTTTCCCAGCTTAATACGAGACAAGAAAAGACTACAACTGACGTAGCACTTTTACAGACACAAGTAAAAAAACCTTAATGTCACGTGTGAAGTTCTTACTGAACAAATTCAAACATATCCTTCAGTACATGACAACCTAGAAAGACGAATTACTGACGTGCAGAATAAATTTGACGATGTTGAACAACACCTGATTGACATCTTACAATCAGATGCCACAGCTCATTTTCAAAATATTAATAAAGAATTTCATTAATAACAAACAGCTGATCAGTGACGCAGTACAATCCGTCACTGCACCCATGAGACAATTCACCGATCAACTACAGTCTGAATGTAACGAAAATATCAGTCAAAATGTACAGTTCAGAAACCAATATACATTCGAGTATGATACACACATTCCGCACACGACAAATACACAAGAACAAAACACACCACGACTACAACACATACCACGATGTGCAAACACAAACACAAGCTATTATCATGGTAAACCACAGCAACATTATCGTAATTACTCGCCAGCTGAACATACCAGTAATTGCAGTGGAATAAATCCATATCACAATGTGAAGGAAGATGAAAGCTTAATGAAACACAGGCAATTTCAGATTTTTATCCCAGAAAAACGAACCATTCATCCGGTGATTTTTCTTAAATCTTTTAGTAACGCATTTCCACGCACTTGGAGTGACCGGAAAAGGATTTCATATATTGTCGGTTACATCCAAGGCGATGCAGCTGTCTGGGCATACAGTCAAGCTGACGTATGTACCACGTACAGTGAGTTTGGGCGTGCTTTTCTGAACAAATTCTGGTCGCAATCCGTCCAGGAGCGACTCAGAAGACAAATTTTAGAACCTGAAACTTTTAACAGTAAAAATGGTAACTTACGCAGATATTTTGAAAAATACTTGAACATGGGACACTTTTTAGACGAACCAGTCGCAACGCGTGATATACTCCGTGCGTTGAAGGCCAAATTGCCTTTCAACATTAAAGAAAAACTCCTACATATCCCGGATGACGATTCAGATTATTTTTTAACAGCTTTAGATTCGGTTGACATGTTACTTGAAGATCAGCGCTTCGCGCAGCAAAACAGCAGCCACAATGTTTACACTAGTGGTATGCAAAACATGCAGGCTTGCCAACACAATTCTGGCGCGCCCACAGTTGGATACGCGGTACAACAAAAACAGCAAACTCACATGCCGTCTCAGTACGGAAATCAAAATCAACACGCGTATTCCAATACAAACAATAGTTACAACAGTAATAACATTTCATGCGGCAATCCATACAAAAGGCACCGCGGTAATAACTACAACGGTAACAACGGATACAAAGGTAATAACAAAAACACAAACAGAAATAGAAATAATAATAACTACGAGCCAAGACAGCATCAAGGTTGGACTCGTAACGATCAGTACTTTCATTCAAACTCTGCTTTACCACAGCAGCCACCAGGTCAAAATTGGAGCATACCTTACGACCGACAGGTAAGTTATAATGCGCAACAGCAACAACAACCGCAAAAGTTTGGAGATCATAATAGGCAATATCCGAATGTGAATATAATAGAAATGACACCTGATGAACAACCTCAATCTGTGTCAGTACCTAGTACAAATGCTAATCCAACAAACTAGAAACAGTCACTACTTTGCCCCAGGTCGTGGCTGAAGAATTCTTGGGGGGCGACTTCAATGTTAATCAGTTGTTTGACACCACACTTGAACAACAGAATAATGATATGCCGAGTAATTCTAAACAAAAACTACCTGTTTTATTTATAAGATACAACCACAATAACAATATATCAGATGAACTTTTACAAGACAGTACACAATGTCGTTTAAACACAAATGAAATTGTTTTAGCATCTACTACTGGTGTAGTAGGTGGGATTCCAACTACTATTATCCTAGATACAGGTGCAGCTGTGAGCGTTTGGTCTTTTAATTTCCATAAAAAGATGTGTGAATTGGAACCTGTGCCTGAGTTTCCTGCCCAAAACTTTAAAATAACTACTGCACTAGGTAATAAGTCATGTAGGGTTACGAAGCAAGTTTTTGTAAACGTTAAAATAGGTAATGGAACCGTACAATGGCCATTCCTGGTTGTACAAAACCTTGTGACAAATTGCATATTAGGAATAGATATTATGAGCGAGAAGGACTGCATTATAGACTTCTCCAAAGGTAAATGCATTTTAAATGATAAAGGCAGTGTAATTATTATTGATTTGGACAGGAGAACTCTAAAGCATGACAAACACTGTACAGGGTACAAGGTTCAGTTAGTACTTGACAATGACATTCAAGACATGCAAACACACTCATCTGACACAGAGATAATGGACTTGAAAACATTGCTTGATCATAAGATAAGTGAAGCTACAGCTCTCAGTGTACATGAACGTATAAAACTACAGGAAGTGTTATCCAAATATTTACAAGTTTTTACCAAACGATTAGGTGTTATCAACACGTATGTGTACAAGATTGAAGTTAAGCCTCACAAGATCTTCTACCATAAGACATATAACGTACCGTTATCTCAACGACCTGCTGTGTGGCAAGAATTAAAACAAATGTTAGACTGGAAGGTCATTGAACCATCCACCTCACCTTATTGTAGTCCTCTACTTGTTGTCAAAAAATCAAATGGAAGCATTAGGTTAGTGTTAGACGCACGAGCTATTAATGAAATAATTTTACCGGTTCACACAAAACCTGAAAATTTAGAAGAGCAATTACAGAAATTTCTAGATGCAAAATATTTTTCCTCAATAGATCTCGCTAATTCGTTTTGGCAGGTGGGTATCACTCCTGATTCTCGGAAATATACTGCATTTATGTTCGGGGGGCGAACCTATCAGTTTTGTGTTCTACCCTTCGGACTGAATGTCAGCTCTGGGGTATTCATTACAGCCCTGGATACCGTGCTTGGCGACGATTTAGTTGAGACAGTCACACACTATATTAGATGATATACTGATAGCTACACAGTCTTGGAAGGAACACGTTGGCACACTTCAAAGAATTTTAGAAAAATTTGCACAAGCTGGAGTCACAGCCAACCTAAGATAATCAAAATATGGTTGCAGTGAGATAAAATATTTAGGACATATCATTAATTCACAGGGCATACGTCCTGATCCCAGTAAATTAGATGCTATCAGAAACTTTCCTAGCCCTCGAACTAAAAAGCAGTTAAAATCATTCCTTGGGCTATGTTCATTTTTCAGACGTTTTTTGCCACAACCACTTTTGAACAGTAAACATCTGCTAAATCTACTCAGAAAGAATCAAGTTTGGATCTGGTCGGAACAGTGCCAGAATGACTTTAATACAATTAAACATACTTTAGTGAATGCTAACATATTGAGCCATCCAGATTTCAATTTAGATTTTTGTATGACTTGTGACGCTTCACGTACTGGCTTGGGCTGTTGCTTATTTCAAGTAGTAAAGAATAAAGAGGAGGAACAGATAAGAATTATTGGGTTTGCGAGTCGCACTCTAACTGAATGTGAGCGTACATACTCCACTACTGAGTTAGAAACACTTTCCATAGTATGGGCATTCAAGAAATTCAATTATTATTTATTTGGAAAACATACAGTAATTTACACCGATCACCAGGCCCTGACATTTTTGTTAACTTGTAAACTTGTACATCCTAGACTGTCACGATGGGCAGTTACACTTCAGAACTACTCTTTTGAAATTAAGTACATAAGAGGTAAGGACAACACCATTGCAGACACTTTGTCTAGACTTCCACAAGGTATGAATGATACCAACAGTGACTTAGAAAATATAAATGACTACAGGATTCTCTTAATGCAAGACAAGCAGTATCACCAATATTATATTGATATGTGCAGAAACATGGCTGAATTACAAAAATCTGATCCTCACTGGTATAAGATAATAACATTACTGGTAGAAAAACACAATCATCCTTTGACTAAGTATTACAAGTTACACAAGGATGTGTTATTTTACCGCCGACATCCAACTGCTACTAACTGGTGTGTATGCATTCCCAAAGAGTCTGAACGTAATTTAATTTGGCACACACACTTAGTTTGGGGTCATTATGGGACAAAAAAGTGTTTAGCGAAGCTCAGTACATACTGTTATTTTAGCAATATGAGAAGAAAAATTTACAGGGAACTGAAAACATGTGTCATATGTCAAAAATCAAAACCTCAGAATTTATCCACAAAAACAGATTTACATTCTATTTTACCTAGTAAACCCCTGGAAATTCTGTGTACTGACATCAGTGGACCGCATCCAGCAAGCTCTGGAGGCGTCAAATATATCTTAGCTTTTTACGATATATTTTCTAAACATGTAAAACTTTATGCTTTAAAATCCGCCACTGCAAATGCTATAATACGAGGATTCTCAAGTGATTACCTGACGCACGTGGGAAAACCTAAAGCAATTCTATCAGATAATGCAGTATACTACTCTGGGTACAAATGGAGAAATTTCTTGAAGGACAATAACATTAAAAGTATATTTATTTCGAGGTTTAGTCCACAATGTAACGCGACTGAGAGACTTTTCCGAGAATTAAACCGTTTCATGAGGACCTATATTTCATCAAAACATACTAATTGGGTGTCCTACCTAAGTCTTTTCGAAGACGTACACAATAACTTAAATATTTACGATACGAATTACACACCTAACGAGATCATGTTCAATTGCAAACAGAACGATCAGTGGATAGAACCATTACCTAAGTTGTCAGACAAGGAAATCACACCTGAACAGAAAATAAAAGAAGTATTGACTACATTGACACATCACGCACAAATACGAAACAAACATCACAGAAACATAATAAAAAGAAAACAAAAATTCGAGGTAGGAATGCTTGTACTACTTCGTACTCATCATAAATCTGTAGCACTCAAACGACGCAACGCTAAGTGGCGTCTGCTATATGAAGGACCTTATATAATTGTTAACATACCGCATCCTGGTGCGTATCTGTTACAACATCCTAGAACTAACAAAATTATTGGGCTATACGCACACCGAGATCTTAGAGCATTTCATGCTGAATAATGCCAAAGTCATAACCATCAAAATGTTGCTAAGCAACTCGAAAAACTCTGTAGTTACAACACAGATAATAAGTAGTATAGAAATTTTCATTTCAGCGGTTCCAGTGACGCAGTTGAAGACAGAAGAACTCTTCTTTCAGCGCGCGCCTGCACCTGAAAGATGGAATATTAAAGTAAAATTTATGATTACGTAGCAGTGGATGACATATTAATTTTTCACGGAACATTTGTTACTGAAGGTACCACTGACTTGGTGTGACACCTGACGAACTGACAGACGTCATCTGTGAAGCGATCTTTTACTTTGAGAAATAGATTAGACGCACATCTCTCAACACGAAAAGCATCTATCAGTAGTCAAGGCCACACAGACACTCTACACACACGCACAAAACGCGAGGAATCGAACATTTTCTCTCTCTTACTATTTTGAATATTTATTGAGTGGTGAAAACGCCTGGTCTTGCCTACTGATGTAATGAATGTTGTGTCTAACCTATCTTAATTTCAGATGACATCACGAAAAACATCGATAATATCCCAGCAAAACCGCTAACGAGGATGTAAATATCTGCAATTCATGTAATCAAATGTGACACAATGTAATAACCTATAGCGATGTAATGATGATGTAAACATGTTTATGTGCAACTATATTATGTTTATGCTAAGAAAATATGTGACGTGTGTATGTATAATTACTTATTTTTTTAACTGATGTATAGTGCAACTGTTACTATGTAAAAATTTGAACAAAACGAGTGCCAAAAAGACATTGCATAGTGAACCACTGTTCACGGACATTAACGAACATTACTAACTCTGCAACTACGCGGAAACCTATGTGAAAGAAACGGTTAATGCCATTCATTATGCAGCGTATCTATGTAAACGCGATGAACGATTTCTTTGATTAATAACTACGAACATTTAGGTGAGCTATATTCAGCAAAAAACTGAAAATGTGAAGTGCATAATTCATGCATCGTCTAGTGACATTACTACAGTACCTAAGTTCAAGATGTTAACTGGATTAAATGGACACAAAGTGCCTGTCCAGAAAACAACACGATGGGTGGAAGAATTTTGGTTGGAACTTCAGGGAATGAAATGTTCTCGAAATGTGACGAACACACTTACCTGGACTGTCCAAGGATCGACGCCAGCTATGTGCCGTCCGAGGTTCTGCAACCAAGCTTCCACGGAATGTAAAAAACGAACTGCACGTGGACCAATTACTCGACGGGTCACGTCTGATCTGTAATAAGCAATGCTTTTAGTCACAACCAACTGCATCACTACGACTATAATGGAAATGGACACGCTTATGTATTAATCACGTTGTTATACAACGATGTTACTGTGATCAAAAAACTATGCCACGACGATACTAACCTGTAAAAAATTATTGTGCAGCGGATGAATATGAACTGTAATAACGACACGATGTGTATAGGTCAACGCACCTGAAACATACGGACATTTTTCTTTGAAGTATTTCAAAACAATACTATGTAACTAAGAACATTCAACAATCTAAGTTGTATTGTGTTATAACAAATATTGTAAATTTAAAACTAAGTTACCTGTCATAGAATGTAGTCTTCATATGTAATCTTGGTTGAATATTTTCTTTGTGCAACGACTGAAAAACGCGCGCACACGAACAATATGAACTGCAATTCTGTGCCGCGTGATCTAACTGTACGATATAACGGCAGTCCCGAAGTTACACAGACGCTTCTGCGCATGCGAGCACTCTATCTGCCAACATAAGAACTTTTACGGCGCACCCGCGTCATTCAAATTTTGTATATAATGTGTATAATGTGTAATGTAAGTCATGTAAATAGTTGTAGATAACTTAGATTTTCTTGTGCCTTTAGGTGAATTGCTCGCCTGCAGGTGTGTCCTTTCGCCTCGCAATTCAGGGGGCAATATAAAGGCACATTTGCATGCCGAGCGTGAGTTTCCGCGGAAACGCGAAATACTAATTAAATAAATAATCAGTGACAAATAAATAAAGCCTATGGCACACAACTGCAGCGCTGTGTCGCTGATAAAACAAAAGCACAATTACGTTACTCTTATGTTTGATTAAGAAAGGAGAGCTCTGGTTGAAGTGGTGCGAGAAGCACGTATTTTATTTTATTGTCTGGCACACCGCCATATTTCATGTTATAGAAGAATACTGCGAGTTGCAACCACACTAGGCACTCGATTCTGTAAAGAATTTATATTTATAAAAGTAAGTAGGATTATGAACTGTAGGCTTATTCATTGAATATATCTGATTTAACTAACTGTGTAACTTTTTTATGTTTAGTAGACAATCACCTCTGTACGACGTATTGGCATGGCTGGCAAATTATTGTAATATTGAGATTTAGATTATGAGTCCGCACCTACCGCAGCAGTCTTTGGAAACGATTTAATTACGAAGTCCGATTATTCAGTTTTATTTCACGGTCAACTACGAGTAACATTGCCTTTACGAAAAAGCCATTGTCAAGCGTCTGATACCGAATAATTAAACATCCACGTTCCAGATAAGCAAATACAATTGCAATCCCAATCACCATCATACAGATAGAATAATTAATATTTAAATAACAATATTTTATTTATTTTATTTATTTTATTTATTTTATACAACCTTCCACTGGGTTGTTCAGCTTAACGGGGGCACCACGTGTAGTTAGGATTGTGGAGAATTGAGGTGACAGAGTCTTAGAGAACTCTCTTGTTGAGTTCTTGTATTCGCATCTCACCCCCATTTTTAGCCAGAGTCGCAAGGTTGTAGCAGCGACTCCTCCAGGTAATCTCCCAGATTACAGTATAATAAAATAACATCTAGGTTCAAATTACACAAAAAATATCTTGTCTTTTGAAAAACATGAACGAAGAAGGGGGTAATGTAAGTAAATTCACCTTTAAAAAAATCACTCATATAGAATGACTCCACGAAACAATCGCATACTAGGACACTTGTATACTATAAAGCAGTATTATTCTACCACTAAAAACTAATTATCTGCCTGGGCTTCTGCTTTTTACACCGTTGTGGTGCGCACGTCTCTCCTTGGGGCTGTTGTTTGCAGTATTTGCTGCCGTCCACGAGAACGCGTTAATCCATGTGCAAGGAGAAATGTGTTTTAATTGTTGTGCGCATGATTTCATTGTGGAATGCTAAGTGCAATTATTGTATGTTGAAAGGCATACCGAGTTTACCAATGTCATCGTTTTTGTTTTCCATTACTTCATGTATATCGATCCTCAGCATAATTAGTAGGTAATGGTGATTCTAGTGTCTTATGCAACGTTAGGCTGTACTGCTGTAAGCTGTGATTTCCACACTCGTAACACCAAAGGAACTAAAATTTTATTTCATATTTCTCTAGTGTGCAAAGTTTGAAGGAGTTTTCCTATCGAAATTCTCTAGGAAAGACAATCTGATTATAACGGATGGTCGTATACGCTCTTATCAAATCCAAGAACCTGCTTCAGTAAGAAACTTTTTCGGTCATAACCGATAAAGTTATTGTATAAAAGAGTGTTTAAGACAGACAAATACCATCAAATACGTCGGCACGCAGTAGTGCGCCAATCCCTAGAAAAGTGGCGTTGAATTAACGTTTGCTCCTTGCTCTTTTACGTATGTTGTAATGGAAGTTGAAGATTAGGGAAGGTAAACCTTCTTAGTGGATGTACACCATCACTAAAATGATCAGTGAGAACTTGCCATAAACTGAAAAGAAAAACACATCCACCAGCAGAGGTGAACCATCACTGTATTCGGCTAGGGAAAGTGTACAGTAGTATATTATTCACTAGTGAAGGTGTACCATCGCTGCTCCCGGGTTATTAACTGTGCGCCCAACAATGCTACCACGCATGAACGTAATTGTCATCTCGTTATTGTTACGTTATACAGCAGTGCAGTTATGGTCGACAGTAGTGCAAGTTACGCTTTACAGTAGTGCAGCTGTGGTTGACATTAGCGCAGTTATCGCCCACATCAGTGCAGCTATGGGTGAATCAGTGAAGTTCTTGGAACATCTTAGAGTGGAACAGCAAAATCTCAGTTATAATTCTGTCTTCAAGGACAGAGAAAAGTATTAGTCACTTATCAGCAAGGCAAAATCACTAAAATCTGGACGAAAGAGGGACAGCAACGACTACAAGTTTTTGAAGAGATATGAAGTGTTGGAAGTGAATGGAGTAACCAGATTAATACAACCTGTACCTGAAGAAGGTAAGATTAAATACTACGTTTATGATGAAGAACTGTATGATATTCTGCATGATGCTCATGTAATGACTGGCCGCGGTGGACGCAACGGAATGATGAAATTCTTGAAGTTAAAGTTCTGTAATATAACGTGCAGAGTTGTCCAAATTTATCTTTGTTTGTTGAACCTTTTATACAAAAGCAAAAAGGTCAAAAAAAAGGAATAATAGTGAAGCCAGTGCTGTTCAAGGAGTTAAATTCCAGATATCAAGTTGATCTCATCGACTTCCAATCTCAACCAGATGGAGATTACAAATTCGTAATGGTTTATCGGGACCAAGCCACTGAATTCGTTGTTCTCAGGCCACTGAAGTCTAAAACAGCTGGAGAAGTATGCGATAACATTATTGACATTGGTATTGCAGTCTGACAATGCTAGAGAGTTCGTTAGCAAAATAATGAGCAGCTTAACTGAACTACAGCCCAATGTTAAGATTGTCCACGGTAAACCTACACAGTCAGAGCCAAGGCAGCGTAGAGCGAGCAAATCGCGACATAGAAAATATGCTAACTACATGGCTGCAGGAGCACAACATCGGATAGTGGAGCCGTGCATTAAGATTTGTACTGCTAATAGCGCCGGCTGCTGTGGCCGAGCGGTTCTAGGCGCTTTAGTCCGGAACTGCAAGACTGCTACGGTTTCAGGTTCGGATCTCGCCTCGGGGATGGATATGTGTGATGTCCTTAGGTTATTTAGGTTTAAGTAGTTCTACGTTATAGGGGACTGATGACCTCAGATGTTAAGTCCCATAGTGCTCAGAGCCATTTGAACCATTAGAAGAATAGCGATGTTGGTTTTTGGAAGTAAAAGATCTCCGTACCAAACGATATTTGGCTGCCCTCCTAAGAATGGTTTTTCTCCAACAAGGTAACCCACTGAAGCATTGATGAACATTCACTCTGGGGATGACCTTGAAAATATAATACATCAAGTGAGTGTTGTGAGACAGGGACTGAAACGTTGCAGGATAACTATCATAGTAAATCTCCACTGAGAAAGGATAACATACCAACAAGAACAGACGTTGAGAACAGAGAGAAAGAAAGTATTCCTGACAATAATCACTACTGCTTGACCGATTTAGACGAGTCAACAGAACTGAAGCGTACAAGTGCTTACGATAACAAGCGCAAAGGATGTGGCAGCGTTCAGTTCGCTGCTTTCCAACCGTGGAAAAGGGCTGTACTGTTAGAGTTCCAGTTCCCTACTTCGATAGAGGAAGAGGAGATGCTAGGTCGATGTTGGGTATCGTCCTCGAGACAACGGGCCATGGCCTCTTCCAAATGGGGACGAGAGACGGTGTACTGAGCCAACTATACACACGGTAAAGATTGTTTGTTTTTGAATAATTATGGAAGGGTCGATACGATATGCTACAACTACAACATTTTATTTCAGGACCCAGTTCAGTACTTGCCCTCTAAGAGTAATCTCAGAGGAGGAAGTTCCAGCAGAGAAAACTGTTGCCCGTCTCAGTCGACGGAAAGCGGCCAGGGATTCTTCAGATGCAACTGCCAGCAAAAGTGTCGGACTCTGAGATGCTTTTGCAAAAACAAAAATATGTGGTGCAACTCAAAGTGTCATGGTACACGTCCTTGCTGCAATAAATGAATGTAACATAGTATGACTACGTTTTCAAAATATAGGTGATAAATGCAACTTTCTAAGTACTACTGTTTTGTTCTTACAGCCATGATTCACATTCGTTACCTTTTAGCAGCGAAGGTATACATTCAGCAGTGATAGTACACTACCCGCAGTCAATGTGTATTGTTTGGCAGAACTGGAATCAGTAATACACTTTCACTAAATGTGCCAATGAAGATGCACTGTCACCAGTGATGGCATACTTTCTCTGAAACTCCCACTTCCACTACAGCACATACATGGCTGCAGCAACTTATTCTGAGAAAAAAGTGCCTTTAGAGACTTGTCCTGCAGAATGTCGGCAAAAACAGTTAAGGAAACCCCAAGTAGCTAACTTCGAAAAACAATAACTCAGTATTTATCCATGTAACAGGAAACAGCTTAATAAAAATTTGCGATCGTTAAAGTTCTGCAGGCAGCTTCAATGTACGACATAACTGTAATGCATGCAGGCTGTGTAGCTGCTCCATGCGTTTAACGTACGGATTTTAATAGTATTGTCGTTTGACAACTGTTATATAAAGCAGCCGAAACCGGTCAGCAGCTAAATAAAGCTTTAGGTAGAACTGGTTGCCATTTCTTGTATTTAGCACTGAAACAGGGGTGTCCAACCCGTGGCCAGCGGGCTGCGTGCGGCCCAAAGCAAGTACACTCCTGGAAATTGAAATAAGAACACCGTGAATTCATTGTCCCAGGAAGGGGAAACTTTCTTGACACATTCCTGGGGTCAGATACATCACATGATCACACTGACAGAACCACAGGCACATAGACACAGGCAACAGAGCATGCACAATGTCGGCACTAGTACAGTGTATATCCACCTTTCGCAGCAATGCAGGCTGCTATTCTCCCATGGAGACGATCGTAGAGATGCTGGATGTAGTCCTGTGGAACGGCTTGCCATGCCATTTCCACCTGGCGCCTCAGTTGGACCAGCGTTCGTGCTGGACGTGCAGACCGCGTGAGACGACGCTTCATTCAATCCCAAACATGCTCAATGGGGGACAGATCCGGAGATCTTGCTGGCCAGGGTAGTTGACTTACACCTTCTAGAGCACGTTGGGTGGCACGGGATACATGCGGACGTGCATTGTCCTGTTGGAACAGCAAGTTCCCTTGCCGGTCTAGGAATGGTAGAACGACGGGTTCGATGACGGTTTGGATGTACCGTGCACTATTCAGTGTCCCCTCGACGATCACCAGTGGTGTACGGCCAGTGTAGGAGATCGCTCCCCACACCATGATGCCGGGTGTTGGCCCTGTGTGCCTCGGTCGTATGCAGTCCTGATTGTGGCGCTCACCTGCACGGCGCCAAACACGCATACGACCATCATTGGCACCAAGGCAGAAGCGACTCTCATCGCTGAAGACGACACGTCTCCATTCGTCCCTCCATTCACGCCTGTCGCGACACCACTGGAGGCGGGCTGCACGATGTTGGGGCGTGAGCGGAAGACGGCCTAACGGTGTGCGGGACCGTAGCCCAGCTTCATGGAGACGGTTGCGAATGGTCCTCGCCGATACCCCAGGAGCAACAGTGTCCCTAATTTGCTGCGAAGTGGCGGTGCGGTCCCCTACGGCACTGTGTAGGATCCTACGGTCTTGGCGTGCATCCGTGCGTCGCTGCGGTCCGGTCCCAGGTCGACGGGCACGTGCACCTTCCGCCGACCACTGGCGACAACATCGATGTACTGTGGAGACCTCACGCCCCACGTGTTGAGCAATTCGGCGGTACGTCCACCCGGCCTCCCGCATGCCCACTATACGCCCTCGCTCAAAGTCCGTCAACTGCACATACGGTTCACGTCCACGCTGTCGCGGCATGCTACCAGTGTTAAAGACTGCGATGGAGCTCTGTAAGCCACGGCAAACTGGCTGACACTGACGGCGGCGGTGTACAAATGCTGCGCAGCTAGCGCCATTCGACGGCCAACACCGCGGTTCCTGGTGTGTCCGCTGTGCCGTGCGTGTGATCATTGCTTGTACAGCCCTCTCGCAGTGTCCGGAGCAAGTATGGTGGGACTGACACACCGGTGTCAATGTGTTCTTTTTTCCATTTCCAGGAGTGTATCAATGCGACCCAAGAAGTGCGTGAGCGGGTAGAAAAGTTACATGAAATGCCGTTTATGTGAAATTATGATAAACTGTATACTTTCAATCTGCCACATGATGCTATTCTCCCACTGGTCTATTCCGGCTCTTTTACTTGCGGCTAAAAAATACTCGTCTTCTTTTCGCATATTTACCACATTGCATGTTATCGTAAATGACATAAAGGTGAACTCGTTTTGTTTTCTGTACGTCGTAGTGTGCATCACTTAGTCCCTTGTGTTACAGTACACTGAGGTGGCGAAGGTTCATAGAATAGCGACTTGTAAATATACAGGAGGCGGTATTATCGATTACGCAAGGTGTAAAATTGCAGTGCATTGGCGGAGCTTTCACTTGTAATAAGCAGATTCTTGTGAAAAGCTTTCCGTCGTGATTATGGCCACAGGACACGACTTCGCAGATTTTGAACGCAGAATTGTAGTTGGAGCTAGTCGCATGCGACATTTCGTTTTGGAAATCATTAGGAAATTCAGTATTCCGAGATCCACAGTAAGAAAAGTCTGCCGAGAATACCAAATTTCAGGCATTACATCTCACCACAGACAACGTAGTGGCCGTCGGCATTCAGTTGACGACCGAGAGCATCGGCGTTGGCGTACGAGTTCTCACAAGGGAACCTCCCCATCGCACCCCCATCAGATTTAGTTATAAGTTGGCACAGTGGATAGGCCTTGATAAACTGAACACAGATCAATTGAGAAAACAGGAAGAAGTTGTGTGGAACTGTGAAAGAATAAGCAAAATATGCAAACTGAGTAGTCCATGGGTCACATAGACAACATATTGGAGAGTGGGAATTCGGGAGCGCCGTGGTCCCGTGGTAGCGTGAGCTGCTGCTGAACGAGAGGTCCTTGTTTCAAGTCTTCCCTCGAGTGAAGATTTTACTTTCTTTATTTTTGCATAGTTATCATCTGTCCGTTCGATCATTGACGTCTCTGTTCACTGTAATAAGTTTAGTGTCTGTGTTTTGCGACCGCATCGCAAAACCGTGCGATTAGTAGACGAAAGGACGTGCCTCTCCAATGGGAACCGAAAACATTTGATCGCAAGGTCATAGGTCAACCGATTCCTCCACAGGAAAACACATCTGATATATTCTGTACGACACTGGTGACGGCATGTGCGTCACATGACAGGAATATGTTGTCGACCCACCTAACTTGTACACTTGGTGAATGGGTAAAAAGATTCTTCTACCTTGCCCGATTTAGGTTTTCTGTGGATGTGATAATCATTCCCAAAAAAGTGATGAAAACATAAGAGTTTGTTACATAAACTGAAAATAAAAAATTAAACTTTTCACTCGATGGAAGATTTGAACCACGGACCTTTCGTTCTGTTCTTTCCTCGTTAGGCCACTTAACCACTCGACAAGCAGACCTATCTGATTTTCCGGTAGGTGCGGGGAATCGATATTTCTACATCTGAGACAAAAGTAAAACACACGAACTGCTGTCAGAAGCACAGCAATACTTTTGCTTGTAATACTTATAGCGTAAAGTCTCGAATATCCGTGGACGAATTATCAGCTGTACGAATTATCCGCAGTCTCTTTCTCTCGCTGTTCTGCTAATGAAAACATTTCTTTGACAGGGGAGTGGTCGCGGAGTAACGATGACCTCACTTTACGACACGAGTGAGTCAACAAACTCCTGCTGGAACGCTGCAAGCGGTGCAAGTAATTGTTGCGGAATACAGCAATTGGTTTCTGTTAGTGCTGAATTCCGTCTGAAAAGCTAAAACGTATTGTGGCAACAGTACAGCAGGAACTGGAATACTACACAAACTCAAAGGAGGCACTATTGATACGCGAAATCTGTCACTGATATACAATGTGGGTAAAACTAAGTTCCCTGATATTTGAAAAAACAAAACAAAAAATTCTATTTTCTAGTGGTTCTGACTCATCTAAAGGTTTACCAGACAGAAGGCTATGAAAATTTCTACTCACGCAGAGCTGGATAACGCCGTGTTGGAATGGTTTCAACACAAAAGAGCAGAGACCAATATGCGCCAAACAGGCCCAGTTTTCAAACGAAACCTTAGGGACTGCAGCAGAATTGAATGCATCTTTCGGGTGTAACACTCAAATGCTATACTCGGAGAAGTTAACGTCATTTCTGTAGCTATCTCTGTCAGATACATGACATAAATTGCAACACACATCCAGTTATTACGTCAGTATTTTAGGGGAGTGTAGTAAATAAAAACACGTGTACATCGTTTTGTATTTTTAATAGCCAAAAAGCTGCAAAATATCTAGCAAAATCTTGTAAGAAAAATGAATTGTATTTACATATTCAGAAATTGTAACTGACCTCTGATTTTATTATAATTTATTTCAAAACAATGAGATTATGTACACTTTCTCTTCTAGATTGTATTAATATTTCATGAATGTCAGCTATAAATTCGTCATAAGAGAGAGAAATGTGAGTCAGCATTAAAGAGTATCTCAGCACTGCCTTGAATTATGGGCGAAGACTGCACATAATAATTTACTATTCCCTCATATTAGGGTTAATTAATTTTTCTCTTTAGGAAAACAGACTAATTTCTGCTCAAGCCAAAGTTACTGAGAAGCTTCGGCTTGTGTGTGTTGAAAATAGATGTACTGAATAAATGAAGCACTCTGAGTAACCTACTAAAACATAGGACTTCGCAAACAGGTACACTCCGTGCAGGTTCTATTAAACAGCAGATACAAGTTCAAAAAATGGTTCAAATGGCTCTGAGCACTACGGGACTTAACATCTTAGGTCATCAGTCCCCTAGAACTTAGAACTACTTAAACCTAACTAACCTAAGTAAACCACACATATCCATGCCCGAGGCAGGATTCGAACCTGCGATCTTAGCGGTCGCGCAGTTCCAGACTGAAGCGCCTAGAACCGCTCGGCCACTGCGGCCGGCGGAGATACAAGAAACTAGCATTAAAGCTAGATAGAAATCAATTTAATACCACCACGCAAGACCATACTAGCTTCCGCAAGTACATTTACGATGGCCACATTTAACTTTAGGTACTGTAGGATCGTAAAGGATAATAATTAACGTAAAGAAGGTTTACTGAATCTTTACCGTAATTGTCATTTTAATCAGAAGCTACACTTACATTCATGAGAACAAAGGTGGCAATCGTACAGACAAAAGTAAGAACAAACCAGGTAAGATAAAGCAATGGTAATGGAATACTCACAATCGTTTGATAGCATATGCAGTAAAACATGAATCAAATCAGGAGCTTATTCTTAGACAAACGTTACACTTCACATAAATTATTGACACTGTAGGCTTCACTTATTTACTTTATATGTAGGTAAACTTACTTGAAAAATCATAATCTTTCTTAAATTATTTAATGATTGTAATAGAGCCGCCACACAACATATTGTAATAATGACGTTTATGTACAAAAATAGTGAACAATAATGAAGTTTAAAGAATAAAATCAGTTACAGTCTTCTTCATTATGTTCATTTCCTGTGTCTTACCCATCAGTACAAACAAACGGACGGTGTTTCGGACAGAAATACTGTCCAAATTTTTTGCAGGTATATTTTGTCGGACTTGTCGTTTTCGTGGCCCAGGAAGGCTGACAAGGCTTCCTGTTTGCACCATCAGTGGTCACAGAATTGTCGTGAGTAAAGATGAATTGTCGATTTTGAGATGAAATTTCACTAAGTTTCGTAGAATCTGACCGAGATAAATGAGGCATAAGTTTTCGAGACACACTGTTGAGAACATTTAGAGAATCGGCAATTGAAGCTGACTGCCAAATGACTCTACTGCCGCCAACATACATTGCGTGCAAAGAGCACGAAGACAAGATATGAGAAATTAGGGCTCATATTGAAGCATATAGACGGTCGTTTTTCCCTCGTTCTATTTGCGAGTGGAACAGGAAAGATATGACAAATAGTGATACAGGGCACCCTCCGCCACGCACCGAACGTTGGCTTGCCGAGTATCTATGTAGACGTAGATGAAGATCACCTTATGAAGTCATTACCAGTAAGTTCTCTTCCGATTCTTCGAACGAAAAGAAAACAATCGTGGGCCACCTTCTAGTAACCCTCGCGACATTGAAAGTGGCGCACATTTTGTAAAGTATATCTCCTCCAGTCGTACGTTCAGTGTAGTAAATAACCATTTCAGGGTTCCCTTGTCACCAGAATATCGGTTGGCTAGCCCTTGTGTGAACTTTAGATGAGTAGTACATTTTTCATTTTACTTTGAGGACGTATGGAACTAGTGTTCCTTCTTTACGAAATCAAAATCCTTCTTTATGGAATGCAAAAAGGCTGAAAAAGTTCTTCCTGTTAGTCACGTATTTTATCTCTTTAGGAATATGCCATACGCTCTTCTTTAGCATTTCTACGTGAGACAAGCAGTGTTTCCTGATAGCCTGTGAAGGAGAGTGACATCACTAAACCAATCGTCAACTTTCACGTTACGTCCAGTGATAGTTACGGGAGTAACTATTCTTTGTACTATGACTGAGCATTTGTTACAACACTAGAATGATACCTCTTGCTTTTTACCACGATTAATTTCCGGACTGATTGTAGCAAACGTTTTAGAATCTATAACAGCGAATGTTTTGATCACATATTTTGATGATTTTGCTGGAATATACCGAGTGAATGGACATCTGCCTCTGAAGACCTCCAGGTTTTCGTCAGTTCTGACACACAGTAGCAAGCTCTGCAGTTGTTTCCAAACTTTTCAAACAAATCACAACCAGCTGCTAAACGGTCTGCTCTTCTGTTTAGTCTACTTTCATTGTCATCAGATCTCACATTTTTCAGTAAGAATCGAAATCTAAAGAGGGATATCGTCAAACTGAAAATTTTTATGCCGAATACATCTTTACTCCACAAATCATCAAGATTGATTCTTCCACATTTTTAATGTCCTGCCATGTATAAAAATCCTATGAAGAAACGTATTCCATCCTGATCATTTTGACGTACAAAGTTAGGCAGTGAATAATGCAATGGCATTCTGTCAGTGTACTGATTTGCATATCTAACAAACATATTTACCGTGTCTATGAGATACTTTCACGACTCCACATTTTCGTCAACATGACTGTTTCAAATACAACTGGGCGCCGCTTGATTAGAGTGTGTTTGGAAGTTTTCCTCTGTTGTCTATAAGGAGTTTTTTTCTAAGTAAATGTTTCTATTACCTTCTTCCCTGCTTCTGGTGACAAACATAGGCATTCAACTTTTCTTCTTCTTCTTCAGCTGAGCTCACATCTGTGCTGCCTTGTTCTGTTTCTGAGTCTTCCTCCCGCACTTCAGTGTTCCCTGATCCATCAGTGTAAGAGTCGTCCTTCTAAATCGTAAGATGATGCTCCAGGCCGCACTCCATTCTCATTCATACCATCAAACGATGTTTGGTGGACTTTTGTTACTTCAACTGGATTATTCAAGTCAAAAAGTATTTCTGTAATGCCATTCTTTTTCTCTAATGGAAGACACTAATAGCCAGATTGCATTTTACAAACGTGGTTAAAGGCACATAAACAGAATTATAAAGACAGTTACAGACTGAGCAGAAATTCTTACGAAATTGGTGTCTTCATATCTGTGAGATACACATGCTTCTGATCTCGGCGTCGTTCATTTGAAAAGAGAGAGAAATAACAGCACTTTGAGCACTACTAAAGTGATTAAAATAAAAGCCGGCCGCGGTGGCCGAGCGGTTCTAGGCGCTTCAGTCCGGAAGCGCGCGACTGCTACGGTCGCAGTTTCGAATCCTGCCTCGGGCATGGATGTGTGTAATGTTCTTAGGTTAGTTAAGTTTAAGTAGTTATAAGTTCTAGGGGACTGATGATCTCAGATGTTAAGTCCCATAGCGCTCAGAGCCATTCGAACCATTTTAACGCCCAGAGACCTTAGTGACACCGAGTATCTCAAATAACATTTATTTTACGGATGTGTTTACGGGGCTTTAAGGCTGCCTCAATGCGTTAAATGGCAGTCAGACCTCAGTGCATGTTAGGAAGAAGCACTAACATGTACCAGCAGCCAATGGTGACGTCGGAGCCACAGTTCGTGTGCGGCGGCAGTGTGTTGTCATGCATGCAACCAGCATGGGGAGCCGGGAAGGCATTGCTCAACCATAACATTCTGCAGTATGGTATGACCACTCTCGTGGCAATCCTACGTGAGGCACCTACGTGAGGCTGGCAGGCTACGTGGGACAAGATAGGCCGTGGTAATTCACCACGGATCGACCAAGACCGTAGCCGGTGTTCACGAGTCGGCAAGGGGCTGCATGAGAGCGCCATGCCCATGTGGTGTGCAAATGACAGCTCACAGCTCATGCGCGAATGACCCTCGGTGGGAGGAGGGCTCGCAGCACCCCAGTCTTCTCTTTATCCGTGGTGTCCCAGTCGGGAGCAACAGCAAACCACGGCTGTACTTTGTACCAGGTTGGCTGCGTCTCAGTGTTGTGTGTGTGTGTGAATTTTTAAGAGACCAAACTGCTGAGGTCACCGGTCCCTAGACTTACACACTACTTAAACTAACTTAAACTAAATTATGCTACGAACATCACACACACCCATGCCCGAGGGAGGACTCGAACCTCCGGCGGAAGGGGCCGAGCAGTCCCTGACATGCCGCTCTAACCGTGCGGCCATTCCGCGCGGCGTCTCAGTGCTGAAGTCAGCAAGGAGGTAGCAGGTGGACCATCATCTATGAGCTTGTAATAGTTTAACTAAAACTCAAAGATCGCCATTGTCTTTGGTTTTGGCGGCACGTCTGAATATGTCTTTGAGCTTGAGGAAAAAAATGGTTCAAACGGCTCTGAGCACTATGGGACTTAACTTCTGAGGTCATCAGTCCCCTAGAACTTAGAACTACTTAAACCTAACTAACCTAAGGACATCACACACATCCATGCCCGAGGCAGGATTCGAACCTGCGTCCGTAGTGATCCCGACCGTAGCGCCTAGAACCGCTCGGCCACACATGCCGGCGAGCTTGAGGAGCCCCATTACTTAAGAACAGATCCGATACTTATGACCCGGTGTTTCTGCATGATCGAATTTGACCTTGTTTATTGGTCTCGTCACTGCTCCCTGCCTCACTGTGGTCGCTAAACAATTACTCTGAGTCACCAATCTAGGGTCTTGCTGCAACGAGGCGTTCTGGCACGTGAAGTTACTCTGGCAGCGTGAAGTTACACTCTGTTTCATGCTGCACTGTTACAACGTATTGCAACATTTGCTCCTTTGCTTCTCTTGCTCGGAAGATGTGTCGGAATGCCCACCTGTTGTCAATGTGTTCTGCTACATCGGCGGTACGATGGGTACACAGGCTCTTAGCTCGCCGAGCAGAACTTAAAAAAAAAAATTAGGCACGTACAACGAGATTATTCTGTGATGCCGAAGATCATAAAAGTCCTCCACTACGAAAAGACTTAACTGGCCGCTGATGTTTATGTGTTGTGTGGTGAGCAGCCTCTCTATCCATCTCAGAGCAACGTCTCATGGAGCGCCAAGACATCAGATCTATGACAGATCTGCAGTCACCTCCATTCCATCTGATTAGCCACTTCCAGTCTCTCGCGTGCTTCAAACCATTTAAGGGTCAGGCGAAAACCGACCTAGTGGCACTTAATGTGATCCAAATGACAGTCCTTGCTTAGAGATGAAACTGTCACGTTAGTTAACTGCAATCTCGGATGGATTTCAAATACTAGAGAATAGACAACATAGTGTCAGGACTTCTTTCTTCAGACAGTCAGTTCAAAACGTATTGTAACTGTATGCCTGTGTACACTGACATACACTCAAGATCCATTTGCATCATCCACGGCACTCGGTGTTGAAGACGCTAGATAAGCTGGGAGGTTTTCAGGTTAACAAATTTCTCAGTTGCCCCTAGTGATCCTATTTACCCTGCAATCCATGTTGTTGTTGTGGTCTTCAGTCCAGAGGCTGGTTTGATGCAGCTCTCCAGGCTACTCTATCCTGTGCAAGCTTCTTCATCTCCCAGTACCTACTGCAACCTACATCCTTCTGACTCTGTTTACTGTACTCATCCCTTGGTCTCCCTCTACAATTTTTAAACTCCACGCTGCCCTCCAACACTAAATTGGTGATCCCTTGATGCCTCAGAATATGCTCTACCAACCGATCAATACTTCTAGTGAAGTTGTGCCACAAATTTCTCTTCTCTCCAATTTATTCAATAGCCCCTCAATACTTACGTGATCTACCCCTCTAATCTTCAGCATTCTTCTGTAGCACCACATTTCGAAAGCTTCTATTCTCTTCTTGTCTAAACTATTCAACGTCCACGTTCCATTTTCATACATGGCTACATTCCATACAAATACTTTCAGAAACGATTTCCTGACATTTAAATCTATACCCGATGTTAACAAATTTCTCTTCTTCAGAAACAGTTTCCTTGCCACTGCCAGTCTGCATTTTATATCCTCTCTACTTCGACCATAATCATTTATTTTGCTCCCCAAATAGCAAAATTCATTTACTACTTTAACTTTAATTGTCTCATTTCCTAATCTAATTCCCTTAGCATCACCTGACTTAATTCGTCTAAATTCCATTATTCTCGTTTTGCTTTTGTTGATGTTCATTTTATATCCTCCTTTCGAGACACTGTCCATTGTGTTCAGCTGCTCTTCCAGGTCCTTTGCTATCACTGACAGAATCACAGTGTCATCGGCGAACCTCTAAGTTTTAATTTCTTCTCCATGGGTTTTAATTCCTACTCCGAATTTTTCTTTTGTTTCCTTTACTGCTTACTCAATATACAGTTTTAATAACATCGGGGATAGGCTACAACCCTGTCTCACTCCCTTCCCAACCACTGCTTCCCTTTCATGCTCCTCGACTCTCATAACTGCATTCTGGTTTCTGTACAAATTGAAAATAGCCTTTCGCTCCCTGTATTTTACCCCTGTCACCTTCAGAATTTGAAAGAGAGTATTCCATTCAACATTGTCAAAAGCTTTCTCTAAGTCTACAAATGCTAGAATCATAGGTTTGCCTTTCCTTAATCTATTTTCTAAGATAAGTCGTAGGGTCGGTACTGCCTCACGTGTTCCAACATTTCTAAGGAATCCAAACTGATCTTCCCTGAGGTCGGCTTCTACAAGTTTTTCCATTCATCTGTAAAGAATTCGTGTTAGTATTTTGCAGCCGTGGCTTATTAAAATGATAGTTCGGTAATTTTCACATCTGTCAACGACTGCTTTCTTTGGGATTGGAATTATTATACTCTTTTTGAAGTCTGAGGGCATTTCGCCTGTCTCATAGATCTTACTCGCCAGATGGTAGAGTTTTGTCAGGGCTGGCTCTCCCAAGGCTATCAGTAGTTCTAATGGAATGCTGTCTACTCCCGGGGCCTTGTTTCGACTTAGGTCTTTCACTGCTCTGTCAAACTCTTCACGCAGTATTACATCTCCCATTTCATCTTCATAGACATCCTCTTCCATTTCCATGATATTGTGCTCAAGTACATCGCCCTTGTATAGACCCTCTATATGCTCCTTAAACCTTTCTGCTTCCCCTTTTTTGCTAAGAACTGGGTTTCCATCCGAGGTCTTGATATTCATGCAAGTGGATCTCTTTTCTGCAAAGGTCTCTTTAATTTTCCTGTAGGCAGTATCTATCTTACCCCTAGTGAGATATGCCTCTACAGCCTTACATTTGTCTTCTAGGCATCCCTGTTTAGCCATTTTGCACTTCCTGTCGATCTCATTTTTGAGGCGTTTGTATTCCTTTTTTCCTGCTTCATTTACTGCATTCTTGTGTTTTCTCCTTTCATCAATTAAATTCAGTATTTCTTCTGTTACCCAAGGATTTCTATTAGTCCTCGTCATTTTACCTACTTGATCCTCTGCTGCCTTCACTATTTAGTCTCTCAAAGCTACCCATTCTTCTTCTACTGTATTTCTTTCCCCCATTCTTGTCAATCGTTCCCTAATGCTCTTCCTGGAACTCTCTACAACTTCTGAATCTGTCAGTTTATCCAGATCCCATCTCCTTAAATTCATACGGTACATGAAATCAGCAGACGAACATATCCAGTCAATATAGAACGCTATCCTCCCCTTAAAGACGAGGGGAAGAGCTGATGTTCTGCTGAATATCAGGGAGTGTGTGAATGATGACAAACGAGTTATCAGATATGGGAGGCAAGAAGACAAGCCATATGGCACATGAAATTAGCAGAGAAAGAAATGGAGACGATCCAAAACACTCTCCTCCATCTACAAGGTCTAGGGGTGGAGCTAATGCTCTGCTGAATATCAGGGGGTGTGTGAATGATGATAAACAAGTTAGCAGACAGGAAGGGCAAGGAGAAATGTAAAATATTTACAATAACACCGCGAATCTGACTTCAGCTCTGTTCCCAATCGTGCAGTGACCAGACTGCTGAGGCACAGGAGGAACGGTGGCTGGAAGTGAAGGATAACAACACGCGGAAAGTGAAAGCAAAGATCACAGCCTCGGATAGCGACAGGAAGTGTTCCTAACACGTTGAAGAACTGGCCGCTACTCCCTGGCACATGGTTTCCTCCGCTGGTGAAATAACCGAGTAGTGTGTTGTTGCTGTGCAGTGCGGTTTTAGATGGACCCATGGATTTAAAACTGCTGGACGCTACACAGCGTGCTCATCAGCACGCTTTCACAAGATCGTGGTACTGGTGAAAGAATAGTCTAGCTAAAACTAAAAGTTAAGGCCATGTGACGTTTGTCAACGTTACAGAAAACGTCACATACAGTTTCCAGTAGATCTTGTAATACACGTGGTAAAAGTATTAATAAAACAGTGGAAATCAGCAAGAAGGCTTGTTGATCGTGGAACTAAGAGGATGAGTCAGCCACTAGAAAACACAATAAAACCTACGTCCAGTTAGATGGGGCATGTGCCATGACGCCTCAAAAGATTTCAACAATTTTCGTTATCCCCTTTAATTGAGGGTAAGTCACTAGATAGAGAAAAACCTTCTCTCGTATCAGTGCACAACACACATGCCTTTAAAAAATGGTGCACTGTGAGTTTGCTGCCACAAACACTGCATCCCGATGGGTCATCATGCCGCAAGAGATATGCGTGTGGCATTGGGCAGTGCCCGATATGAAGGCGAGTGAGGACCACTTTGTCCCTTCGTGGAGACCGAAAGGAAGTGTACCAACGCCGAATAGCCGGTTTGACTAATAGCAGATTGTCACTAGCCACTTTCAGCCAACACTCTCTTTGTCACCCACTCACCCACGACTCGACAGCAGGTGTGATGGGGGGGGGGGGGTAGTTGCAGTGTGGTATTTTCCTGGCTTCCTCATTCCTTTCAATTCTCATGTATCCACGGACCCAGCAGAAAGCCACTTCTTTCTTCTGGTTGTGCGTGAGGTGGATAAGTGTTATGGACCATCTGATTACCCTACCTGCTGGAAACATTTGCTGAGTAGCCTGCAGAGCACTAAGAGAGTCCGTGCAGACAACAAACTTCCCTCTACCAATAAGTTTTACGGGTTCCAGCGTCTTTCTGACCAGCCACAACTCTGCGTAGTACACTGAGAAGTGGCATGGTAAGCAGAGTTTAATGACAAAATGTGGGAAGATAATAGAACACTACATTATTCCCATGATATCGTCCGTCGGAAAAAAACACCATGGGCTTGCGATACTTCGATAAATTGCTGTTAAAAACGCGTTTAAAAACTAAGGTCGGAGTGGTGAGCTTGTTGTACTTCGTCATATCGAAGTTTAGAGTGAGCTTGTCAATCATCCAGGGAGGGAATTTGCTCCACGCAGCTACATCAGTTTGCTCAAGATATTCCTTCTAACGGACAGAAAAAAGGTTAGTAGCCACGCGATCGATATTCCTTCGTTGTTTGTATCGTGCAGTTCTGACATAGCTAACAGGTCTGTGATGGACTGCATTTAGTACATATGTCGCACCATGAGGTGTTCTCGCCGAATGGTAAGGCGCAGATCACCAGCTTCTACAGAGGCGCTAGGAATGGGGCTGGTCTAGAGCCCTGTATACGGGAGAGTACCGCCAACCTGCCAGCCGCCGCCATTTTAGGCCTACTACGCAATGCCAGCCCTATGGACGGAACTGTAAAGTTCGCCTTTATGAAGATGGGAACCGGCCTGAATATGACAGTGCGTTAAGTGAACAAATAACTATCGTTATTAATCGTACCTCCTTGTTAACTCGGCGTTTACTGTGAAAATTAATGAAAATTTGCTACTCTGTCACTGAGATCGAGACGCTTATAAATATAACTAGCAGTAATTTTTTTCTCATGCTGACCTTTGTGAAAAGTATTACATGCTCTAAGATAGACTCCAGTCAAGGTCTTCTGAGGTGCATACATGACTTACAGTACATATTAAAATACAAATGTATACTTCGATTTGCAAAATTTCTTTTTTAATGCTTGTTTGTTTCAAATAATGTTAATTGTTTGTAATTAAAAATAAAAGAAACCCAAAATTACAAATTACCGGTACATAAATTTAGCTACAACAAATGAAAGACAATAAATTTCTTCTTCTTAAAGTACCTTTGCTGCATTTCTCATACCAATACTTCTACTGTCGCACTTTGCTGTGGCATCCTTCTGTACCTGGCAGTTATATTTCCTCCGAAGAATATAAATTCGAGTCTCAAAAAATTCATGTTCAACTCTGTCCACGACACTGTGACAAAAAGTAATATTCTGAATGAGTTCCTCTATTGATTTATGTGCAGCTGCCTCCATTGCTTGAAGGGACAGATTCCAGGAGCAGTTTTTCATTCACACGAAAGACTTTTTATGTCATCTCAATAATGCGAAATATTTCTTGGGAAATGCATTCCAAGCTGTCTTGAGCTGTGTAATTTTTTAGTCCAGCGAGTCTTTGTACTGCTTCATATTCAGACCTCTTCTTTGCTGAAAGTCATTCTCGGCACGCTTCACAAAGCAAATACTTTTACTTCACTTGATTTATAGTTCTGCCTGCTAAATAATGTAGAGACTGTGCTTCCTCAGGTGGCATTTCTTCAACATCGCATACGTCTGAATTCGCACTTGCAAGCAAGTCTGCATCGTCTGTGCCTTCTTCTTAACCGTACGTCCGTCTGTGTTCCAAGTATTCGACAAGAAATTCAGCATCTTCTGTCTGATAACTTCCATGGTGACTGGGACGAAAATACTGTGACACAGCAATAAGCCGCAGAATCGTCTTGAAACTGACACAATCTGGAACAGGATTACTGGCTTGAACCATACTGGAAAGGTTTTCCAGAGCATCCTGTGACAGCCTGCACAACAGAACACACTCGAAACCTTTTTCGTTCAGAACATAATCCTGGACATTAATAGCTGTGCATGTTGCTAGAATAACTCCAGACTGTACAGGTTTCCAGATACCCCTGTTTCCAGTTTTCAAATTTTCAAACAGCGAGAAGACACTCTTAAGGAACTGTACAGCATCACTGTGTTTGTCCTCAACGGCTCTACTAATGGCAGTTTTCCTGTTCCTTGAGGTCATTAATGTAAACCAACGGAAAATTGTGGCTATGAAAAACGCTGTTGATGTGGCAGAATCTTCAAGTACATGTTCCTCTGTTGCATACTGTAACGCTGCTGCAACGCTGTGATTTAAGAGTGCATAAGCAGGACCAACCCTCATTTTATCATAATGCCCCGGCCTTATGCATTATCTTTTAAATCCCAAGCAATGTTTAATCTCTTTTCCTTGTCAAACTCGTATAGTTTATTGAAAGGCTCAATCGAGACTACCGGTCCCGCCAAATTATTGTCGGCAACTACTTGCTATGGTAGGATAATGTGGTCGGAATTAGTTAGGTGATTCCTCACATTCTTCAAGATATGAGCTACGTCAGGCATGAAGTACAGATTCCGCTCTGGAGAAAATGGATGTTGGCAGAAATTCTTCGTTTGATTGTAACTGCCAGCAATAATACCACATTCACGCCACAGTGCCTGATTTTCTCCACCCATATCTGATACAATAGCTTCAGCCATCAGACCAATCGCTTCACACTTCATAATTAATTGCCACAGGAAAGACTTTCGTTCTTTACCTGAAACTGATTTCCCGGTGAAATGGTAACCAATTATTTGTTTCCATCGCGTACTTAGACCACCAAGCATAAATACCAAGGCGTGACAAGCATGTTTTTCATACGAACCGTTGGCTGCTGGAAGTGTTGGATGGCCAATTACGAATTTCGATGAAATGTAATTTAGGCCTGGCGTGAGACTCATCTCATCCATCGTTATCGCAACATGTCTTCCAAAAGGATTCATGGTCTCTACCTTCACTTTAAGAGCGGATACGACATCCTTCAAAATACCTGGACTGAATGCCAGAGACTCAAGTTTCCTTTGTAGAGTTCGTTCTCTTGGTAATTGTTGTCCCAGTTCTCTTACCGCATTATATCCAACCCTTCCACATGATAATTGAATTTTGAAAGCCTTCTTAATAGTTTCCGGCGACCACTTTGTCCCTCGCATAGTTTTTTTCTGCAATGCCGAGATCTGATCGTCGTTTAATAACGGTTTCACAGATGCAGCCTTTGTATCAGTTTTACCATTCCCACTGGGCAGTTGCTTCTGCAATAACTGGATTTTCTTTTCCAATCTTTCTAGTTCCGTTTCAGTGTCATTCTCAGGAGTTAATCCGACGTCTGAAATGTGAACATCCGGCAAAACTTATTGCGGAAGTACGCAAACTTGCTCATTACCTGAAAAGAAATAATATTAATAATAATAACAAAATTTTTTTTGTCGAACTACAACGCGAGAAATTTAAGTTTCATAAAAACTTAGTAGTGAATAGGATAGATAAGTTTCTCTTTAGTTACATATATTTAAACAGTACCTGGCTCTGTCTGTGCAGTGTAAGTGCACTCAGGTTCCCTTTGCAAACCCCTGTCCTTTGGCGGCTTTCGTTCCCTATTTTGAGGACGATGGCTAAATACAGTTGGTATAGCATTAGGTTTCTGTTTTTTAACACCATCCTTACGATTTGCTTCAAACTGATCAGGTGTGAAGTGAAGCTAAAAATGACAATCCAAATTACACTGTTAAATGAAGTTCAAAACTAATACTTGTAAAGTAGTAAAGATGGCATTGTGAATAACTAACAAAATAAACCTTTTCAAGTTTCACATACATGAAGTACATCAGTATTTGAAGAACTGATTCTTCAGGTTCCGTCTCTTATTCAATGGTGATCGAAGGCATTATTGGAAAATGATGTGGATGTAGCTTTATTTATACTATCAATAACACTGTTAATGCATTTAGAGCTATTTATATATAAATAGTACTACAAAAATCAGAAATCAAATGCTATACCGACTTTTTGTCTCATTTTGCTCTATATTGGTCGATGAATTTGTTCGTGGCGGACGTCCGATGACAGTCGTTCAGGTTCTTTGTTGATCCGTTCACACAGTTTTTTATTACAGAGGGTAGCTAACCCTCTGATCAAGCACGCTTCTTTTTTTTAAATTCATTTTGTCCGACAGTTCGTTGCGTTTAGTCTCGGCGGACGTCACAAGACATCCGTTCAAGTTGATCGTTGATTCCTTTACTCAGTTTTTTTATTACAGAGAGCACGCAGCCCTCTGACCGAACACGCTGGGCTACCGTGCCGGCTACCGACTGAACTATACTTCCATTGTTACAGTGTGCTTTGTAATACGTAATTCACGTAATTATCTGATACAAAGATAAGTTTCCTTCCTCACACACTTTAGCTGCTTCGTAGGGAAATGTATCTTTTCTTCCAATACGGTGTAGCCACAATTCGCGTCTTTTCGCATTCCTTTCGCCCTGTGGAATGCGGAAAAGCTTGCTACCTCAGACTGGTTTCGTATAACAATTTACAGCACAGCACTGCGGTATTTTCTCTATAGAACAGTGGAACATGCCACGTTAAGCTCTTAATTTAATACACAAAGAGTATATATATTTCCAATATCTGTAAATACTAAAATATCGGCTAGTTAATTCAGATTTGCCACTTAACGCTCACGTATTGCTTAGGCGCAAAATGGCTGCCTCCCTCCTCTCGCCTCAACCGACCAATAGCAGCCGCCGATAGTCGGAAATCCGCACATAAAAGGTTGGCGGCACTGTCTTTCATACAGAGCTCTAGGCTGATCCAGTAGGGTCCTGCGGCTAGCGTAATGCCTTCATAGTGGACAGCAGCAAATATCTTTACATTTCAATGTCTAACTGATTCATATACTTTCGATACAGGCATTTCGCAGTTCATTTAAAGAATAAAATTATTCCCTATGAAAATGTTGGAACACCGTCCTGATTCTTCCTCATCCTTTCCTTTAGCGGAAGCTTCCCGACATAACAGAGTAATACCGTTTTTCACTGTTTGTGAATAAAATTCGTTCAGAAGTGTTTTTTTTTTCTAATTTTTTTGTGCGAGGAGCTTGGTTGATGACTTAGTGTTCCATCTTTGAAAAACACAATTATTTATCTCTTAATGCCCCCACAATTTTAATACTACAATTGTGAAACAACGACAGAGTAAACCGTATCAACACATCCTGAACAATAGAAGTTAAAACTGAAGAAACTCACAAGGTTTAATACGAAAATCGTAAATGCTCGCAACACGTTTTAAACCGATCTATCTGACCAACGTAGAACTCATAAAAACGGACAAGACATTCAAAGTCGGAGATTCAAAGCTCAATCTCATCTACACAACACACAAAATAATCGAAGGCAACATTAGGACAAAAATAGGAAATGAGCAATATGGGTAGTTCAGGGGAAGCCTCATCAAAGGATGGTTGTTAAGTGAGTATGACAAGTAATCCGAGAAAACTAGAACGTCACAAATGAAAGGGAGAACATCAATAATTTATTTCTTCATTCGAATCAGAATCCACCAGCGTACACAAAACATCGAGAGAACCAGTCTCGAAGCTACCAAAGATCAAACAAATTATAGAAATCATAAAAACAACTAAAAAATAACAAGGCATCTGAGGAAGACATCTTGGACGTAGAATTACGGAGGCACTCTACCGACCGTATGATAGCATGCCCAAAAACAATAATTCAGGATGTGTGGGAAATAAACACCTTGCCAACTGGATGGGCACTTACATTAACACATTCCTGCATAACAAGGGAGATGAAACAGATCCTAACAATTATAGAGGAATCTCCCTCTTGCAGATGACCTATAAGATCCTATAGAAGGCACTTTCAAGCAGAGCTAAAAGACTACGTGATCACAGTTGCGAGAGTATTAAGCAGGGGTTAGGAAGAGAAGATCATGTATAGAGCAAATCGTATATTTAAAGCACATCTTAGAAATTAAGAAACCCAGACGCTTGGGATGAGTGGTTGCATTTGTAGTTTAAAAAAAGCTTAAGACTGCGATGATAGAAATGCATTAATTAACACGCTTAGAAAATTTTGAAATAAAATCAGGAGTAAGGTGTGGTGATGGTGTGTTATCCCACTTATTATTTGTGTATTACAGTTGGTGGTTAGAGACTAGAGAAAGGCAATAATTATGAAGAGTATACAACTAGGAAGACAGTCAAACAAAATCACAGTGGATTGTCATTTGCAGATGTTATGACATTTATCACAGACTCATTTGAAAACGCACAAGAACAAATCACAGAACAACAGCGTCCAGCATATGTAGTATTACATATACTATTTGAAAAACTACAGTTTATGACAAATATCGCTAATGTACCTCAAAAGGTGAAATAAATATAATACGATATCCAAATGTAGCTATTGTAAGTATCTAACAGAATGGAAGCCAAACAACATGAAGGAAAAGACAGCAAAAGAAACTAAAATACATGAAATGGAGACGGCCCATCAAATAACAAGAAAGATATATACTATGAAACCTTATCCTGGAAAACAACATTGAAACACTAAAGCAGTGGTAACACCAGAAATATATTACGCAGCAGAAGCTCTTAAGCTGATTTCGAAAGGAGAGCTTCAAAAATTAGTGAATCTGAAAGAAGAATCCTAAGAAAAATACTAGGACCTGAAGCAACAGCGAGTGAGAATACAGATTAATCCTTAAGCGAAGTTAATACCACAAGCGAACTCGCAGGGCACTTCTTACACATACAGAGAAAGGCTGTCTTTATGTTACCAAGGAGGTAAATATATATGACTAAAATTACAGTTTAATCTTAGTTTAACTGAACGATCACAAAATAAACTTATACAATATGACCTACAGTACTGTTTAATTGTTGTTGTTGTTGTGGTCTTCAGTCCTGAGACTGGTTTGAGGCAGCTCTCCATGCTATTCTATTCTGTGCAAGCTTCTTCATCTCCCAGTACCTACTGCAACCTATATCCTTCTCAACCTACTTGGTGTATTCACCTCTTGGTCTCCCTCTACGATTTTTACCCTCCACGCTGCCCTCCAACACTAAATTGGTGATCCCTTGAAGCCTCAGAACATGTCCTACCAATCGATCCCTCCTTCTAGTCAAGATGTGCCACAAACTACTCTTCTCCCCAATCCTATTCTATACCTCCTCATTAGTTATGTGATCTACCCATCTAATCTACAGCATTTTTCTGTAGCACCACATTTCGAAAGCTTCTATTCTCTACTTGTCTAAACTACTTATCGTCAATGTTTCACTTCCATATATGGCTTCACTCCATAAAAATACTTTCAGAAACGACTTCCTGACACTTAAATCTATACTCGATGTTAACAAATTTCTCTTCTTCAGAAACGCTTTACTTGCCATTGCCAGTCTACATTTTATATCCTCTCTACTTCGACCATCGTCAGTTATTTTGCTCCCCAAATAACAAAACTCATTTACCACTTTAAGTGTCTCATATCCTAATCTAATTCCCTCAGCATCACCCGATTTAATTCGACTACATTCTATTATCCTCGTTTTGCTTTTGTTGATGTTCACCTTATATCCTGCTTTCCAGACACTATCCATTCCGTTCAACTGCTCTTCCAAGTCCTTAGCTGTCTCTGACAGAATTTAAATGTCATCGGCGAATGTCTAAGTTTTTATTTCTTCTCCATGGATTTTAATGCCTACTCCCAATTTTTCTTTTGTGTCCTCTCCTGCTTGCTCAGTATACAGATTGAATAACATCGGGGAGAAGCTACAACCCTGTCTCACCCCCTTCCCAACCACTGCTTCCCTTTCATGTCCCTCGACTCTTATAACTGCCATCTGGTTTCTGTACAAATTATAAATAGCCTTTCGCTCCCTGTATTTTACCCCTGCCACCTTCAGAATTTGAAAGAGAGTATTCCATTCAACATTGTCAAAAGCTTTCTCTAAGTCTACAAATGCTAGAATCATAGGTTTGCCTTTCCTTAATCTATTTTCTAAGATAAGTCGTAGGGTCGGTACTGCCTCACGTGTTCCAACATTTCTACGGAATCCAAACTGATCTTCCCTGAGGTCGGCTTCTACAAGTTTTTCCATTCATCTGTAAAGAATTCGCGTTAGTATTTTGCAGCCGTCACTTATTAAACTGATAGTTCGGTAATTTTCACATCTGTTAACACCTGCTTTCTTTGGGATTGGAATTATTATATTCTTCTTGAAGAATGAGGGTATTTCGCCTGTCTCATACATCTTGCTCACCAGATGGTAGAGTTTGTCGAGGACTGGCTCTCTCAAGGCCGTCAACAGTAATGGAATGTTGTCTACTCCCGGGGCCTTGTTTCGACTCAGGTCTTTCTGTGCTCTGTCAAACTCTTCACGCAGTATCATATCTCCCTTTTCATCTTCATCTACATCCTCTTCCATTTCCATAACATTGTCCTCAAGTACATCGTCCTTGTATAGACCCTCTATATACTCCTTCCACCTTTCTGCTTTCCCTTCTTTGCTTAGAACTGGGTTTTCATCTGAGCTCTTTATATTCATACAAATGGTTCTCTTTTCTCCAAAGGTCCCTTTAATTTTCCTGTAGGCAGTATCTATCTTACCCTTAGGTAGATAAGCCTCTACATCCTTACATTTGTCCTCTAGCCATGTGAGCTTAGCCTTTTTGCACTTCCTGTCGATCTCATCTTTGAGACGTTTGAATTCCTTTTTGCCTGTTTCATTTAGTGCATATTTATATTCTCTCCTTTCATGAATTAAATTCAATATTTCTTGTGTTACTCAAATATTTCTACTAGCCCTCGTCTTTTTACCTACTTGATACTCTGCTGCCTTCACTACTTCATCCCTCAAGGCTACCCATTCTGCTTCTACAGTTTTCTTTCCCGCATTCCTGTCAATTGTTCCCTTATTTAGACAATAATAAAATAATCTTTATTACATCACTCTGTTGCCACTGACAGGTGTTTCCCCGTAGTAATGACCCATTCGAAGCATGAAACAGTGCAGCTGCATGGATCCCAGCCAACCGCTGTTTCGATTACTATTAACCTCATGGGCAGTGGCCTCATTGTGGCGTTGTGTTGCTAGCTCGTAATCTTTCTTGCAGGGATCGTAAACTTTTTTCTTACCTAGCTATCTGTTTATTTTTTATTACAGCTGCTTACGACACAGTTTATAGCTGTGTTAGCTGAAGCATAAATGAAGGAATGTGCATGGGTTCGCAATGGTGAAACAACAACGGAACAATGCAAAACAGTTTTGGTTGGCAAACTTTATACACACGCGCTACCGCTCGAGCGTTAAGATCTCATACAGAAATGTATCAGAAGGTTGAAAAGATGATACATGTATTGAGTAAAAAATGTGATGAGGAAAAGGAGAATAAAATTCTTTGGACACATAAGCAGGATGAATAATGACAGAGCCGGCTGGAGTGGCCGAGCGGTTCTAGGCGCTACAGTCTCGAATCGAGCGACAACTACGGTCGCAGGTTCGAATCCTGTCTCGGGCATAGATGTGTGTGATGTCCTTAGGTTAGTTAGGTTTAAGTAGTTCTACGTTCTAGGGGACTGATGACCACAGCAGTTAAGTCCCATAGTGCTCAGAGCCATTTGAACCAATAATGACAGAATAACAAAATAAACCATTGACTTATTAAATAATCATAAATCAAAAACCACTTGGTTGAGAGAAGTAGGCAGAGATACAGAAAATATTGGAGTCGACATGGACGAAATAAGAAACAGAATGCTTTTTAAGGAGGCAAAGGAAAGTCAGACTCTTAGTACAGAAAAAAGTCAAGAACAGGAAAAATGTAAACACGAGAAGAGAAGGAACAAGATTCCCGAAGAATGAAAAATGTGTGAGACCTGAGGAAACTACAGATGGAAACAAATAAGCAGAAACAATGTTTAATTATCGTATCCTCGAAAAGAGTTCATGAAAATAAATAAAAAACAAGAAAAAACAAGATTTGCAAGCGTTATGGAGAACATATGGTTGCTAAACTATCTATATTATAAATTATAATACAAGGATGTATGCAGACCGCCTAATAATAGAATCTTGACAGTCACAACAAATATACAGTTAAGAAACAAAGATGTAGATGGTCAGGTAAGTAATATCGGGCTACACCAAAGACATTGTTGCGATATGGCAGAAGATCTTGTGCACTGCTAGTTGACGGACGTAACTTTCACAGGGTTCCTGTCGTATGAGTACCTCCACAGTCTCAGAATTCATATTCTTCCAAAAATTCTCACTTGCGCAGATATGTCTTCTGTTTTCCAATTGAGACACTGCCGCTTAAGCATGTGCTAATACTTATACAAATATTTGATCGTTGACAAACAGACGTAAAAAGAAATAAAATTTACTTGCCACAAATATCGGCAGTTGGTATCTTGGTGGTAGAATGCTCTGCTTCGAAAATTCGTCGGTCTTACCAATAACACACCACAGGATGTATATGAGTGGGCTTTACCAAAAACAATTTTAGATTCCAGGTAAATCACGAAGTTATAAGTAACCAACAATGCAATCACATGGCATGTATTTTCTCACTTCTTGATAATGCTGTCATTTCAGATTCAAGTTACGTATGTGTAGTTTACTCTAAATAGTTTTCTCAATAATAATGTACAGAATATAAGAACAAAATCGAAAACTAACAACGACTTGCAACTACCACAGAGTTAACCACATACAGCGATCACATATGCTACCTAACGAGAAGTAATTATTGAAGAAATTATTATAGAAGTTATTAGAGAAAAAAGTGTCTGCTAAACCTCCACACGGACGAGCTAAACAATGCACACGTTGTGTGCAAAACCTTATCTTATTATAATTAGCATTTGAACAGTGAGGTCGTTTCCTTTGCTAAGCCTTTAGAGCGCAATATCGACTATCCTCTTAATGAGACAACCATAAACAACAATCGGTTACAGCGAAAACAAAATAAAATTAATACACCATCGAGTCCCATTAATGTGGTCACTTGTAAAATGCCTCGATAAGCACTTCTGCAGCGCGAGGCGTGCAGGGAGAGAATCAGTCACGATCTAGAGCTACCGCTTGGTGTGCGGAGCCATTCCGACTCCAGTGTTGTGGCCAGGTATGTTTCTCAGTTGAGGATCCTTGGTGCGAACAGCCAGGCCATGGGAGTACGGTACACTCATAGTGGTGCTCTTCGAACCACGTACGAACACTGCGATTTGTGTGACATGTTAGATTTTCTTGCTGGTTGATACCGTCGTGCCGAGGAAAAACAAACTGCATTTGATGTGGACGTGGTTCCCAGAGGCACAGCATACTTCTCTTTATCCATTACGTCTTTCAGAATGACAATGTCACCCAGGGGATGGCATGAAAACTTCCTCCAGACCATAACGCTGCCTCCCCCAACCCTAGACACTTCCGACAATTGTTGCAGGGCCGTATGCGCCAACGATTATCTATCCACCAGAAAATGGCTCTGAGCACTATGGGACTTAACATCTGAGGTCATCAGTCCCCTAGAACTTAGAACTACTTAAACCTAACTAACCTAAGGACATCACACACATCCATGCCCGAGGTAGGATTCGAACCTGCGACCGTAGCGGTCGCGCGGTTCCAGACTAAAGCGCCTTTAACCGCGTGGCCACACTGGCCGGCCTATCCACCAGAACGTAACACGAGACTCATCTCGAAAGGCCACTTGTCGCCACCCAGTGACGTCCAGTTGCAGTATTGCCGTGCCAATTCCAGCTTTCGTCGTCGGTGAACAGCAGTCACCATGGGTGCATGAACCAGGCGCCGGCTGTGGAGGACCATATGTAGCAACGTTCTTTGAACGGTTGTTGACGAGACAATATGGTAGTCCTTGGTTTATCTGGCTGGTCAGTTGCTTAACAGTTGCACGTCCATACGACCGTACACATCACCGCGGCTGTCATTCACTTCTGTCATCTAAGGCCCGTGGTGCCACACAGTTGCTTCGGCGCCGGGTTTGGAGAGCACGAATTTGCCCTGCACAGTGTGCAGTGGAGCAGCTCAGCGTGGCATTGAGTCAACAAGTCGTAAAATGCCTCCACAATAATACTGAGCCATGCTGCCTCTACAACCGTCCATAATTGCGAAAGTGTGCCGGTGCAGGACTTTGTGTGCAAACTGACCTCTCGATTATCTCCCACATCTGTTCGGTGAGATTCATGTCGGCCAGTCTTGGTGGTCAAATCATTCACTCTAATTGTCCAGAATGTTCTTCAAACGAATCGTGAATAAATGTGACCTGCCGAATTGGGGCATTGTCCTCCATAAATAACTCCATACTGTTTGGGGAATGGTTGCATGTGGTCTCCAAGTAGCCAAACATAATCATTTCCAGTCAATGATCGGTTCGATTGGACCACATGACCCAGTCCAGCGCACGTAAACACAGCCTACACCAGTATGGAACCACCAACAGATTGCACAGTGCCTTGTTGAAAACTTGGGTGCATGGCTTCGTGGGGTATGCGGTACACTCGAACCTTACCATAAGCTCTTACTAACTGAAATAAGGACATATCTGACCATCTCACTAGGGGTAAGGTAGATACTGCCTACAGGAAAATTAAAGAGACTTTTGGAGAAAAGAGAACCACTTTTATGAATATCAAGAGCTGACATGGAAACCCAGTTCTAAACTAAGAAGAGAAAGCATAAAGGTGGAAGGAGTATATAGAGGGTCTGTACAACGGTGATGTACTTGAGGACAATATTATGGATATGGAAGAGGATGTAAATGAAGATGAAATGGGAAATATGATACTGCGTTAAGAGTTTGACAGAACACCGAAAGATCTAAGCCGAAATAAGGTTCAAAAATGGCTCCGAGCATTATGGGACTTAACTGCTGAGGTCATCAGTCTCCTAGAACTTAGAACTACTTAAATCTAACTAACCTAAGGACATCACACACATCCATGCCCGAGGCAGGATTCGAACCTGCGACCGTAGCGGTCGCAGGTTCCAGACTGTAGCGCCTAGAACCGCTCGGCCACCTCGGCCGGCCCGAAATAAGCCCCCGGGAGTAGACAACATTCCATTAGAACTACTGATAGCCTTGAGAGAGCCAGCCCTGACAAAACTCGACCATCTGGTGAGCAAGATGTGTGAGACAGGCGCAATGCTCTCAGACTTCATGAAGAGTATAATAATTCCAATCCCAAAGAAAGCAGGTGTTGACAGATGTGAAAATTACCGAACTATCAGTTTAATAAACTACGGCTGCAAAACACTAAATCGAAATCTATACAGACGAATGGAAAACCTTGTAGAAGCCGACCTCGGGGAATATCAGCTTGGATTCCGTAGAAATGTTGGCACACGTGAGGCAATACTGACCCTACGACTTATCTTAGAAAATAGATTAAGGAAAGGCAAACCTATGTTACAATCATTTGTAGACTCAGACAAAGCTTTTGACAATGTTGACTGGAAAACTATCTTTCAAATTCTGAAGGTGGCAGGGGTAAAATACAGGGAGCAAAAGGCTATTTCCAATTTGCACAGAAACCAGATGGCAGTTATAAGAGTCGAGGGGTATGAAAGGGAAGCAGTGGTTGGGAAGGGAGTGAGACAGGGTTGTAGCCTATTCCCGATGTTATTCAGTCTGTATATTGACCAAGCAGTAAAGAAAACAAAAGAAAAATTCGGAGTAGGAATTAAAAGACATGAAGAAGAAATAAAAACTTTGACGTTCGCCGATGACACTGTGATTCTGTCAGAGACAGCAAATGACCTGGAAGAGCAGCTGAACGGAATGGACAGTGTCTTGAAAGGAGGATATAAGATGAACATCAACAGAAGAAAAACGAGGATAATGGAATGTAGTCGAATTAAATCGGGTGATGGTGAGGGTATTAGATTAGGAAATGAGATGCTTAAAGTAGTGAATGAGTTTTGCTACTCGGGGAGCAAAATAACTGATGATGGTCGAAGTAGAGAGGATATAAAATGTAGACTAGCAATGGTAAGCAAAGCGTTTCTGAAGAAAAATGGTTCAAATGGCTCTGAGCAGTATGGGACTTAACTTCTGAGGTCATCAGTCCCCTATAATTTGGAACTACGTAAACCCAACTAACCTAAGGACATCACACACATCCATACCCGAGGCAGGATTCGAACCTGCGACCGTAGCGGTCACGCGGATCCAGACTGAAGCGCCTATAACCGCTCGACCACTCCGGCCGGCGTTTCTGAAGCTAGAGAAATTTGTTAACATCGAGTATAGATTTAGGTGTCAGGAAGCCGTTTCTGAAAGTATTTGTATGGAGTGTGGTCATGTATGGAAGTGAAACGTGGATGATTAATAGTTTGGACATGAAGAGAATAGAAGGTTTCGAAATGTTATGCTTCAGAAGAATGCTGAAGATGGGGAGGTACTGAATAGAATTAGCGAGTTTGTGACACACCTTGACCAGAAGAGGGGAACGGTTGGTAGGACATGTTCTGAGCCGTCAAGTGATCACCAACTTAGTGGTGGAGAACAGCGTGGAGGGTAAAAATCGTAGAGAGAGACCAAGAGATGAAGACACTAAGCATATTCAGAAGGATGTAGGTTGCAGTAAGTACTGGGAGAGGAAGAAGCTTGCACAGGATAGAGTAGCATGGAGAGCTGCATCAAACCAGTCTCTGTACTGGAGACCACAATAACAAACAACTGACCATGCCCTGGTTTTGTAGTCGTCTAGGGGCCAACCGATGTGATCGCGAGCCCTGGAGAGGCGGTGCAGGTGATGTCGTGCTGTTAGCAAAGGCGCCTGCTGTCGTAGCCCATCCTGACGTATATGTTCGTCGTGCGTCCCACATTGATTACTGCGGTTATTCTACGCAGTGTTGCTTGTCTTGTAACACTGAGAACTCTACGCAAACGCCGGTGCTCTCGGTCGTTAAGTAAAAGCCATCGGTCACTACATTGTCCGTGGTGAGAGGTAATGCCTGAAATTTTGTATTTGGCACACACTTGACACTGTCAATTTCGGAATATTTAATTCCCCAACGATTTCCGAAATGGCATTTCATATGCGGCTATCTCCCCTTTTCGCATTCAGTGTCTGCTAATTCCCCTCATGTGGCTGTAATGACGTTGGAAACCTTTTCACATGAATAGCTTGAGTACAAATGACAACTCGCCACTGATTTGCCCTTTTATAATTTGTGTACGCGATACTACCGTCATCTGTATATGTGCACATCGCCATCCTATGAATTTTGTCGCTTCAGCCCTCTTTAACCGCAACGACACGGGAACGGGTTACAAAATTAATAATTTTTTACGTAGTTAAAACTTTTCTGGTACATTCAGTGATGTATGCGGATATGGTCTCCAAAATGTGTCCTGAATACAGTTAGTAGTAAAGAAGTAATAAATCAATACACGTTTCAGGGGGCATTGTTACTGCATCAACAGCAGAGATGTAGAAATCGATAAACTTTTTTCCTCTCATAATTTTGTAGGCGCCATCAAGGAGAAAAAGTTTTGTAAACGTTTGAAAATACGTGTAATGTTTTTTGCAATCACTAAGTGCTCCCATTCTCAAATCTTGGACGGCTGAAGTACGGATACTCGCTCGTCGTGGACTACACTGCTTTTTCTCGTCGAACCTCACCCCTTTGGCAGGTAAGTTATTTTCACAGTGATAATTTTCACATATTAAGTGATATGTGTTCCAAGTTTGCGTGTAAGCGGTCCAGTGATTTAAGAGAAGATGTAGAATATGCATGCTTACATAAATACGCACATCCATATTTATCATATATATGGGCTGAGAATGGTCTGCGGGTAGCGCCTTTGATTGGTAATCACGAAGTCCTCGGTCCCGTGTCTGAATCCCGCCGTTTCTTAAATTTTGAATAAAAATCGTTAGCAATGGCGGCCGACAAATTCCAACATGTCACCCTCATTCTGCCAGCGGCCTTGTCAAAGAGGGTCGAGGAGCGGACAGAGATTCAGAGCACTCACCTGCTCTTGGTGTGGGAAACCTCCACTAGAAGGCGGAATAATCAGCAATGATCAACGGCATGAGGAAGCAGAAGACAATGGAAAATATTCCGGACTAGTCCCCCGCCGGCCGCGGTGGTCTAGCGGTTCTAGGTGCTCAGTCCGGAGCCGCGCGACTGCTACGGTCGCAGGTTCGAATCCTGCCTCGGGCGTGGATGTGTGTGATGTCCTTAGGTTAGTTAGGTTTAAGTAGTTCTAAGTTCTATGGGACTGATGACCATAGATGTTAAGTCCCATAGTGCTCAGAGCCATTTGAACCATTTTTTTGACTAGTCCCCCATTTGGATCTTTGGGCAAATACTGCCAAGGGGGAGGTGACCATGAAAAGAAGATTGACTAACCATCAAAAAGATAAAGCTCTAAAGATCGGAACGTGGAACGACAGAAGTTTGAAGGTAGCAGGTAAACTAGAAAACCTAAAAATGGAAATGCAAAGGCTTGTTCTACATGCAGTAGGTGTCAGTGAAGTGAAATGGCAAGAAGACAAAGATTTCTGTTCAGACGTGCATACGGTAACATCAAGAGAAGCACAAAATAGTATAAAGCGAGTAGGTTTCGTTACGAATAGGATGGTACGACAGAGAGTGAGTTGCTGTGATCAATTCAGCAAGCCAAGAACCTAACACCGATGACAACCTACAACGCCTAGAAGTCAGTAACAGAAATTTTTAATCGCTCTGTATACTCCGGAAGCCACTGTGAAGTGCAAGGCAGAGAGTACGTCACAACGGCCTAGTTATTGTGGCTTTTACCCATTCCACTCACGTATGGGGCGCGGGAAGAATGATTGCTTGGACGCCTCCGTGCGTGCTGCGATTACTCTAACCTTGCCTTCGAGATACCTATGGGAGCAATACGTAGGGGTTGTAATATATGACTAGATTCATCACTTAAACTGGTTCTACAAACTTTCTAAGTAGGTTTTCGTGAGATAATTTGGGTCTGTCTTCAAGCAGCTGCAAGTTTCTTTCAGCGTCTTGGTGACACTCTTTTCGCGGATGATGCTGTAGTATACAGAGAAGTTGCAGCATTAGAAAATTGTAGCGAAATGCAGGAAGATCTGCAGCGGATAGGCACTTGGTGCAGGGAGTGGCAACTGACCCTTAACATAGACAAATGTAATGTATTGCGAATACATAGAAAGAAGGATCCTTTATTGTATGATTATATGATAGCGGAACAAACACTGGTAGCAGTTACTTCTGTAAAATATCTGAGAGTATGCGTGCGGAACGATTTGAAGTGGAATGATCATATGAAATTAATAGTTGGTAAGGCGGGTACCAGGTTGAGATTCATTGGGAGAGTGCTTAGAAAATGTAGTCCATCAACAAAGGAGGTGGCTTACAAAACACTCGTTCGACCTATACTTGAGTATTGCTCATCAGTGTGGGATCCGTACCAGATCGGTCTGACGGAGGAGATAGAGAAGATCCAAAGAAGAGCGGCGCGTTTCGTCACAGGGTTATTTGGTAACCGTGATAGCGTTACGGAGATGTTTAATAAACTCAAGTGGCAGACTCTGCAAGAGAGGCGCTCTGCATCGCGGTGTAGCTTGCTCGCCAGGTTTCGAGAGGGTGCGTTTCTGGATGAGGTATCGAATATATTGCTTCCCCCTACTTATACCTCCCGAGGAGATCACGAATGTAAAATTAGAGAGATTAGAGCGCGCACGGAGGCTTTCAGACAGTCGTTCTTCTCGCCAACCATACGCGACTGGAACAGGAAACGGAGGTAATGACAGTGGCACGTAAAGTGCCCTCCGCCACACACCGTCGGGTGGCTTGCGGAGTAGCAATGTAGATGTAGATGTAGATGTAGTGCGTCAAACAAACGTGCGTCTTTTCCTGCTGCTCTTCTTTGTATCTGTCCAATATCCTCTGTTATTTAGTATGAGTCCCACAAATTTAGGTAATATTCTAGAATGAGTCACAGGAGCGTTTCGTATGCAGTCTCCTTTGTAGACTGATCCATTTTCCCAGTTTTGTACACATATACCGAAGTATACTACTTGATTTACCCATCACCGAACCAGGCTGAAGCCTATGCGAGTATTCCATTTCATATATCGACAAAATGTTACACCAGGTATTTGTTTGAGTCGACCGTTCCCCTCTCTGACTGACGGATATTACACTCGCAGCACACTGCGTTATTTTCGTTTCGTCAGGTGCATAATTTTACATTTCTTAACATCTAAACTTCCCAGTCTCTGCATCTTTTGTCTTATCAGGATCTGACTGATTATATGTGAAGTTTCGTTCTGATAGTACTTCATTACAGATAACCGCATTATCTCGAAAGTCTGAGATTTCTATTAATTTTGCAAGGGTGCCAACACACTTCCTGGGACACACCGGAAGTTATTTACCTGTACATCTTTCGACTGTCCTTCCAAAAAATTTTAACTCTAGCCATAGTCACAAATTTCGCTTGACGCTGTTAACACACACCGAGCGAGGTGGCGCAGTGGTTAGCACACTGAACTCGCATTCGGGAGGACGGCTGTACAATCCCGCTTCCGACCATCCTGATTTAGGTTTTCCGTGATTTCCCTAAATCGCTCTAGGCAAATTCCGAGATGGTTCCTTTGAAAGGGCACGGCCGACTTCCTTCGCCGTCCTTTCCTAATCCGATGAGACAGATGACCTCGCTGTTTGGTCTCTTCCCCCAAAACAACCCAACCCAATCTTTACAGTCGTACTTTTCACGATAAGCTTAAGTGTAATGCAGAGGCAAATACTTCTCTGAAATCGAGAAATATTGCATCTATCTGACTGTCTCGATCAACGGTTTTCGGTATCTCAAGTGAGGAATGTGCGAGTTGGCCTTAACATGATCGATGTCTTCGGAATCCATGGTGGTCGGCATGAGGGGTCATTCTGTCCGAAATAAGTCATTATTGAGCTCAGAAAATATTCCAAGATTCTATTAAAATAGGAAGATTACAGCGTATTATACAACAGTGAGAAGACGATAGGACTACATTCACCTCTTACTCTCCTTACGTTTCATGGAACAACCTTCTGTTGAATTTTTCTCAAACGCACACTGTCCTTGGCAATGCCTGTCCTTAGTGAAGCTCGTTTCGGTTGGCTGGTTGCAAGTGGTTAACACGTTTAGTAGTTCGTATCAAGTGCAAATTAATGCCTGATGTTAGTAACTACAGCGACTTGTAATTAGCGGCGCAGCGAAATAATTTCAATTGTCAGGTGCTAAAATAACAGTTGTAGTGGGCTCGTTACTTCATTTCCTGCCAGCCTCAAGGCGAAGGATGAAGCTAGACATTCTTCAGTATAGAACCGGGGAGTTAAACGTGAAGCCTGCAGTAGACGACGGCCCGTGTCTTCTGACAGTACGTGCAGTCACAGCGGATTCGCGACTTGACATTGAGGCTGCCCTTGTTGACCATGAAAAGCAGCCATCAGGTACCAAATTTGATTCGCGTGGCCGCTGAACGTGCGTAAATGGGAGGCGGCAGCTTCCCTCTCTTCTGTTAGCCCGATGGTGTAGGCAGCCTTGCATCCCCCACCAGCGCCGCCCGCGGGAAGGCGCGCACTTAAAAAGGGGCGCGCAGACGGACGCGGCACACCGGAACGGCACGGAGGACGCGGCGCCATGGTCTACGTCACAGCCACCGCCACCGCCGTGCTGGCCGCTGCCGTCGCCTGCGCCGCCGCCGCCGCACTCCCCCTGCGTGAGTACCGTCCGACGCACAGCGTACGCGGCCGTAGGTATTCGGCACGGCACTAGAGGCACTGTACGTGAAACTTACTGCCAGATTCAAACGGCGTGCCGGACCGATACTCCAACTTTTCCCTTTGGTGGACAAATACAAAGCTGTGAGGACAGGCAATAGATCGTATGTGAACAGCTCAATCGGAAGAGCATCTGCGTGCTAACGGTAAAGGTCCCTGGGCCGACACGTAGTTTTAATCCACCAGGAATTTTCAAATCAACGAATTCTTCACTGTGTGGTAAAAATTCATTCTTCATGTGACTAAGTGGTTTCTCCGTAAAATTCTTTATTCTAGGAAAGCTAGTCCCTTAAAGTATGCAGGAGAACTTCTGTGCAGTTTCGGAAGTAAAAGATAGGTACTGGTAGATGTAAAACTGTACGTTCCAAGATACCTTAGCAGAGCACCAGTGAACACAGATGCCTTAAAGAATCGAGCTCTCATGTATAAAACAGTTTCAGACGTCTGATTAACTTACAAACGAATTAAGTATGAAAAAATTTAAGAAAAGGTTTGAAATTTTGCATAAGTCTGTTGGAAGACGATAACACCAAAGCTTCAGATGTCAGACACTCAAACACCGATTTAGTTCGTGCTATGTGCTATCGTCTGGTATAAGCTGCGTAAACGGTAATTAAAAGTAACACCAGAACTATGGAGCACATGAAACGCGGATCAGTGAGCGATATCTTGGCAAAACTCGCGTGGGTGAATTGGTAGAGCGTGTGGTCGTTGCACCACAGGTCCCGCGTTCAAACACACCGATGACAGTGTGTTTTAACTGTTTACGGGTTGAATGGTTCAATGGTAGAACACTTTCCTGACAAGTAAAAGAACTTTTCGGAATTCGTAACAATGTTCTTTTGGCAGTCTGCTTTCGTTCGTTAGTTGAAAGAAGCAAACTTACAGGGTATATTTGTATAGAGCGGTGTGGCGTTCATTTGGACACGTGCCACAGAACAGACACCACTCGTGATGAAGTAGCGAGTGCATTTGAAGTTTCACCGAATAAACATAAACAATCGGAACAGAAGAATAAAGAAAAAATTGCATCATATGTGCGAAAGTATTAATAGTCCCGTATAACACGTTCAATCAATATACAGTAAAAGCAAACTGTCATGACTAGGGTATGAACCCAGGATCCTTGGTACGGCAGTTTAACCTACTACCAACTTTCCCAGGGAAGCTATACGTATTATTTACTAACTTCTATACTTTTCCTGAGTCCTGCTGTTGTTTTTAATTAACGCCCCTTCTGCAGAACGACAGCACATAGTACGAATTAAATCGGAGTCTTGGTTTACACTCTGTCGACATACAACCTTTGGTTGCAATATGAGTGTCTGACCTTTGGAGGTTTGGGTGTAAGTGCTCCTATTCTCAAATACTGGATGAATATAGTCCGGGTGATTTGCGCCTCGTGAACTACGTTGTTTTGAGACATATAAGCAGTTTTAACTGTAATTCTTGTTCTAATGGGTCAACCTTTATGCATAAGGTTACGAAAGCATTTTACATTTTTAAATTTGGTCAATAATAATATGAAATACTGAATATAAAACTTTTCTTCGTTCAGGAAGCCAGCAGGTAAGGAATTTTCATCTTGGGCCCTGCACCATGAACCATGAACCATGAAGTGGGTTAACTTTTTAGTAATGTATATTTGCCCTCGAAATGCAGACGTCCCGGGTTAGAGTTCTGGTCCAGCACACATTCTTAATCTGCCAAAAACTTTCAAAACAGCGCACTCTTTGCTGCTGAGTTAATATCCAGTTTTGAGACCTTATATCTGTTTATCCGTCGACAGTAGGGAACTCTTATCAGATTCTGCCATATTGCATTCCCGTTGGCTTCATTCATATTCTAGCGTCATGCAATCTGTAAAAAGAAAGAACATTCGGTCATCTTAAAAAGTTTGTGTAACAGGATTTACCATTAATTAAAATATCGGACAACTGAATCAAGCACGTTCCAGTAAACACAGGTCCATCAACGTGCCATTCGTAAGATAACCGTAGATGTGTTGTTATAACCCGCCACAGACTTCAATATGAGATATTGTCTTAGTGAATATAAATCTGTTTGAATTGTTAGCTTTTCGAGTAAGTCTGCATGTAATTGGTCTTACCATCAAACTGGACTTATTGTACTACAAACTGTGTACCCTAATAGCCTTTTCACAATAATTGTAGCAGTTCTCGTACCCTTGGGATTCTTGTGTCAAAGAAGGCCGTCGTGTCATACTGGGCAGTATGGGGATGAGTATGCTCTTGGATACGTTCATCACACGCACAGAGCATACCGCGCTATGTGCTCTGCAACACCCACTTTCACTTCCGGAATCGGAAAGGGCTGCTGACCCCTGCAAAAATCGCGATTTCAGAACATCGGCTACATCGCTTCACCAACACTGCAGTGTTTGCTTGTCATTACGTCTGATACATACCATAGAAACAGCTGGCCATTAAATTTAGTACCCACTACGCTATGCGACCCGAAATGAATACATTTATGTACCTTTCTAGCTGGTAAAATAAAAGTCACAGCTTGCATTTCTGCCTCCATTACGGCGGTACTGCGACAGGGAAAAGCCGACTCTTGTTTGCTGTAGCCACGTACTATTATGTTACACATATCCATCAACATTTTACAACGAATGGCTACCATATTCTTACAGCGTCTAAATTGCACTGAGATTCACCACAAAATTCTCACGGTATGCTGACCAAATGCAGTGTCGCTTATAGGCGTAGTGAAATGGTACGAACAAACTGCCGAAGGATACACAGAAGTAATTGGTGCTGCTCTGGTCTCTGTCATAGGTTTCATTCTGCCACGAACGGTTGTGAAACAGCGAGGCCAACACAGATTTCATTCTATCACATACAACAAAAATGGGGCTGAACTAGACTATTTTTCAAGCCATCTTCTTTGTTTCTACAAATATAATGAAGTAACCCGAAAAACCACTCAAAACTTCGTTAACACGGTATTCACAGATTTGATCTTTCTCCTCCTCCAACCATTAGAAGTCTTAGCTAGGAATTAATTTTAATGCTCCATTTTATCAGGTTTAATTTCTTTACCAACAGACAAATCGTTCGTCATACGTGTGTATTTGTTTAGTCTGGACGGAAAATTAATACAATATCGGTACGAGAAGTGGGAGAAATAAATTTTGTTCTGATATAGCTCATGTACAATTAAAACTATGAAACAAATATAAGTATTCCAGAGGGAAACAGTCAACACAGAGTTCTCTCCTTCTTCTACTCTATGAAATTCAAAATGCAAAACAGAACCCGTAAGTAAGAAATTAGCACATTGTTTATCTGACAGCTTGGCACACTGTTGCAGAATTATGACCCAGCGACGTACCACATCCTGCTAACGCTGACAGAGAAGTTGCCGAAACATTTTTTTTCTTTTGGTAACTGGTGTGATATATTTTCGATATGTCTCAATATTTTGCTTAATCTTGTAACCAGTGCATACCTCCTACACTCCTCTGTAGCATGACATCGATATTACAGTCTCGATGTGTCCCAGAAACTTCCCTCATCATGTCTTCTCCAGATGCTAAGTTAATTACTTCTGGGTGTCTTACCACTAATACTAATAACATTTCGTTGGAATGTAATTACATAGAACGCTTTCTTAGCTTATGGAGGTACAACTTTATTAAAGACAGTCTAGCACAAACTCCGAGTTTCGACTGGAGAAACATTTCTAAGACTGCCTCAATAATTGTAACGCTTTTCCCATACCAACAGCTTTGTGCCAAAGCTTAAGGAGACGGCGCCTAGTTGCTAACAGGTACGCTTTGTACTTAGGTTGAAGAATAGTCTAACAGATCAGATGTTCTCACTAGGAGTTTCGAAATTGTAGTCATAGCTTTTCATAGGCTTGTCGGAAGAGAGTATAAGTTCCGCGTGTCGTACAAAGCTCTACTGCTGTACGGGTAGCAGGTGTATCACAGTGTGCGAGAGAAATGGAGTGGCAACTAGAATCGAATTCCAAAGCAGAAGTACACAGAACATTACGGTTCTTGTTTCAGAAACGTGGAAACTATGATTCAGAACGAAATTCTGACGGTATGTGGACCAAATGCAATGTCGCGTACCGCCATTGCGAAAGGGTACCAACAGTTTGTCTAACGATGCACAGGCGTAGTTGGTGCTAATCGGAGAGGAAGGCCATCGACATCGACCGCACAATAACAGTGTCCAGGCAGTCGTGGTACTGGTTCTGAGCAGTCGCAGATTTGTCAGCGATCTGGATGTTCACACAGCAGTTCTCGAATGGTTCCGTGACCAAGGAAATGATTTCACTTGTAGAGAAACTGTGGAACTTTTCAATCGTTGCTTACAGAGACTTGGTATCTATGTTGAAAAATAATGTTATACATATGACATTTTTAGTACAGTGCAGTATTCACTAAAATTTACATAGCTTGTCACCACAATGTGGTCCGCAGCTCGTGGTCGTGCGGTAGCGTTCTCGCTTCCTACGCCCGGGTTCCCGGGTTCGATTCCCGGCGGGACATTTGAACCATTTTGAACCACAATGTGTAACTAACTTTTTGATGTCCCCTCGTAAATGCCGGCCGGTGTGTCCGTGCGGTTCTAGGCGCTTCAGTCTGGAACCGCGTGACCGCTACGGTCGCAGGTTCGAATCCTGCCTCGGGCATGGATGTGTGTGATGTCCTTAGGTTAGTTAGGTTTAAGTAGTTCTAAGTTCTAGGGGACTAATGACCACAGATGTTAAGTCCCATAGTGCTCAGAGCCATTTGAACCATTTTTTTGAACCCTCGTAAATACGAGGCTTTTTGAAAAATAGTGACTATGAATTTTTTATTCTGTTCTCAATATGGGACTATTACACGCCATACACATTAATCGCTCGACTTTCCCGACTCACTGACGCAGGTTGCAACCTACAGCCACTAGAGGGCCCCGAATTGCAGCGTGTAACATGGCGGTATTAATGTAACTATCTCTGTGCGTAAGAAACATCGTGCTGTAATCGAGTTTCTAACCGCAGAAGAATTCGTGCACACATGGAGCATCCTCTCCTTCATCACGATAATGTCAGACCACTCACGATCCCCGCGATATCACCAACAATGCCATGCCTTGGATTCACTGTGGTCGATGACCCTCCATACGTTCCCGATTCGGTCCCGTCAGATTTTCATTTGTTTCCAAAACTAAAAGAACACCTTCGAGAACTACACTTTGATAACCATGAAGCGGTGCAAGCAGAAGTGAGGTTGTGGGTCTGCCAACAAAGTCAAACGCTCTACAATGACGGTATCTACGTATTAGCCTCCCAGTGGGAGAAATGTTGAGAAATAAAAACGTAGACATGAAAAATAAAGATTTAAAATCTTAGTGAGATTACTTTAAAGTCAGTACCGCCATTAGACTGTTGCTTATTTACAGTGTTACATTTACACTTTCACAATCACGATGTAAATGTAACTGTGTAAATAAACAGTCTAATGAAGGTTCTGACTTTAAAGAAATATATTATGACTGTGGTCCCGCTTTATGGAAAAATTATTAGTGAGATTACTTTTATTTAAAAAAGGTTTAAGAGGTTTCACATAAAAAACTCGGAGGCGTTACTTTTAAAAACGTCCACGTAATAAAAATGACACATCATTGTGATCATACTAGCGTGACATCGCACTTTTGACACGTGTGTAGTAGCATCATTAGGCCTAGCCGCTGTGCATATGGGTGATCATTATTTGAAAAAGCTACTTTTTCGAATTTGGTGAAGATTACAATTATATGAAACGTTATAGCGCAGGAGCGCAAATAAACGAAACCGCATCTGTGTTGAAACTTCCTGGCATATTGAAACTGTGTGCCGGATCGAGACCTCTGGCAGAAGCAAAGCTGTGACGACGAGGCGTGAGTCGTGCTTGGGTAGCTCAGTTGGAAGAGCACTTGCCCGCGAAAGGCAAAGGTCCCGAGTTCAAGTCTCGCTCCGGCACACAGTTTTAATCTGCTATGAAGCTTCGTATCAGCGCGCACTCCACTGCAGAGTGAAAATCTCATTCTGGAAACATCCCCCAGGCTGTGGTAAGCCTTGTCTCCGCAATATCCTTTCTTTCAGGGGTGCTAGTTCTGCAAGGGTCGCAGGAGAGCTTCTGTAAAGTTTGGAACGTAGGAGATGAAGTACTGGCAGAAGTAAAGCTGTGAAGACGGGGCGTGAGTCCTTCTTGGGTAGCTCAGATGGAAGAGCACTTCCCCGCGAAAGGCAAAGGTCCCGAGTTCGAGTCTCGGTCCGGCACACAGTTTTAATCTGCCAGGAAGTTTCATATTATCATAGACTCCGCTGCAGAGTGAAAATCTCATTCTGGAAATATCTGTGTTACTTAGCGATCTCTTGGGAAGCAAAGGTAAACTGTTTCTTTACGTCTCTCAATTCCCAAACGTGTCGATTAAATACGTAAAGGAACGCACATTATCGTGCAGGGTCTATTGTTGATTGGTAAAAAGTCAGTCTTCACTATTGCACGCGCTCGCCCTCTTTGAGTTGACAACACAAGTTCATGCTCTTACGATTCAATTTCAAGAGTCACACATAACTGTACAACTTTTTGTAACCGTACATGTAGAGATTTAACTGTAGCTCCCTACATTTAGTTTAACTTTAAATACGCCCATTTTGATTACACTTTATCACGAATTTTACTAACACAGAATGAAAGAACGAATTTACTGCTACCAATCACCATTTATATTGTAGCTTGCTTTGCTCACAGAAGATTCAGTCGTCATAAATAAACTGAATTTAAGGAAATAACAAGGTTGCTGTTGCCAGTCACTATTTATTTCCACAACGCGTTTCGAAGGTTTAAACCTTCGTCATTATGAGGATTTATGTAAATTTATGTTGCATGTATGTAATTTCGTCACAGACACCTTTCGATGCCGTGTTACATCAGATACCTCATCACACATTGTAAACGCAAATCTCTCGGTGCGTGTGATGCAACACGACTGGGAATGGACTCCAAGAGTTAATGGAGGGAGCGTCGAAGGTTTCTTCGAAGTACATTCACATGCAGATTTAATCTACAGAAATCCTCATGATGATGAAAGTTTAAAACTTCAAAACACGTTGTGGAAATAAATAGCGACTGGCAACAGCAACCTTATTTCATTATATTCAATTTATTTACGACGACTGAATCTTTTGTGAGGAACGCAAGCTGTAATTAGTAAAATAATGAAGCCGTGTTGACGATAAAGTCTCGAGTACAATGTTTCAAAAGTTCTTCCTATTGTTCGTCCAAATTACGGATGTGTAACATACCCGTCGTTTCTGGTACAAGGCCTTTCCTTAGCATCGAGAGATGCTAACGAGCTCATACCTGTGCCAGGAACGTCTTTCTGGGAGCTCCCTCTGTCGTCCTTCCGTAACTTGGTGTCTTCTGCAGTAAGGTACAGCACTGTAATCTGCTGTCCTTCAGCACTCTAAACTGCAGTTCTTCACGACAAGATTTGAGGATGCACAGTTCTTAGGACCGGCCGGTAACCTATATTTACGTTTTACAATAGTTTCAATTTTTTCAGATGCGTCTAGGAAAACATGGGTTACTCATTAGTATTTTACAAGTGTACTTCATCCATATCATGCTAGCACTATTTGCAAAAAAATTGTTTCATTCTGAATATTACTTACTGTTATGAATTCGACTGTAGACGACAAACGTATCGCTTTTTAATGACTAGCGCACTCACTTTGCAACATTGGGTGCCTTTATGTCTGATAGCACCTTTATGTCAGACACACGGTCCAGTCACATTAATGAGACCACCGCCCCTGTACGACGTCAAAGTGCAATAACCACTGGCAGGCGGCATGTGGCAGCACTGGCAGTAGAGGGTATGTAAAGCGTGTCGGGATGAAGCAGAAAAGCAGTGCACGCGTTGTCGTAATCCGGAAACGGAGCAATTTATCTGAGTCCAAACTGGCATGATCACTGGCTTTCGGGAGAAGGGTGGGAGCATTTCCGAAACGACTGCGTTTGTAAACCGTTCGCGTGCCGCAGTGGCTGAAGTATACAGCGCGTGGCAAAACGGCGCTATCCAAAACCGGCGCCAAGGCAACTGTAGTGGACAAGGGGCCTAGACAACAGGTTGAACGACGGCTGCGGAGACGTGTACGGGCGAACAGACGTGCAACTGTTGAGCAACTGACCGCCCAGGTGAACCAATGGGCTACCAAAAGTGTCTCCTCAACGACCGTTGCTGCATATGGGCTTCCACAGCGGACACCTGGTTTATGCGCCCATGTTCGCTGTACTTTATCGGCGACGAAGGCTGAAATTTGCACTCCAGTACCGCTAATAGACGTCCACTGAGTAGCGAGGAATACTATGGTAAAACGTAGGCTACGAGGTATAAAGTGTATAAATATCAGAACAAGAGCTGTAGTAAACTTGCGAATTGAAGAACGTATAACACAAGTCATTTTATTAGTATCCCAGACAAGAGCATCTATGGGCTTAGTTTCTATCAGATGCCATACTGACTTAATACCATCTGTTACCCTACTAGTAGAAGATAAAGAAATGCGCTACTTTTAAATATGTCGTCTTACTTTGCGTGCTCTGGAAATGTGGTAAGAAAAGATCTAGAATGCCTGTTATTTAACTGATGAAATATGTTGCGCGAAATGAAAACTAAGACGCCAAAAAGGAATTAGACCAAACTAAGAAAGAATTGAAAAATTACTATTGTCTTTGTATTTTTTCCGTACATTAAAATCCGTTTGCCGGCCGGAGTGGCCGTGCGGTTCTAGGCGCTCCTGCCTGGAACCGCGAGACCGCTACGGTCGCAGGTTCGAATCCTGCCTCGGGCATGGATGTGTGTGATGTTCTTAGGTTAGTTAGGTTTAAGTAGTTCTAAGTTCTAGGGGACTGATGACCTCAGCAGTTAAGTCCCATAGTGCTCAGAGCCATTTGAACCATTTGAACCAAAATCCGTTTAAAGACTGCCACAATTTGAGAACATAAGACACAAAAGCCTTGCGGCAGTTAATGGAAAACGACACCTTACCGAGTTTATAATTTGTGACACACAGGTGTCTATCTACATATGGCAACCAGTACGACAGTGGGGGACAACTAAATAAGTTTTGGGTTACACAGCTTAGAAATTCGAGGTAGCCGTTTTGAAGTAACTTACGGCGTCGTGTGCTTAAGGGAACTACGGGATGTTCAAAAAGTCTCTCCGCAAAGCCGTATGATTGTTAGCCGCGCGTGCTGTATTGATTGTTCGCCTGCCTGGGTTCCTTCCCTTCAAGTGGACTCTCCCAACATCCCACTGTTTTATCTCAGCCAGCGTCAGTAGTATCGTTGGTGTGTGTTCTTACCTGTTGACGTGAACGTTTAAGTTTAGTTCCTTTGTTCGTTCGTTTCGATTTTGTCAGTGTTAAAATGCTAACCATTGAAGAACGTGTGTTTTTAGTCAAACAAGTGTTCAAAGCTGAAGGTAAATACAGATTTTCAGTTACTCAAACATTTAATTCAGTTTCCCAGAGACAACACTCCCACATTGCGATTCTGTGAGAGATTTGCTTAACAAATTTCGAAGTACGCGTTCAGTGACAGGTGCACCGAGAAGTGGTCGTCCTAGCGTTTTGTCTGAGGATAAAGTACTCGATATTTCTGATAAAATGTCCATGAGTTCGAACACGTCAGTAAGAAAACTCGCCCAGGAAATCGATGTCAGCGTCGGAACGGCGCACACAGCTGTAAGGAAAAAATTAGAACTAATCTCATACAAAGTAACAGTCGTGAAAGAACTGAAAACTACTGCATTATTGTCTATGGTTCAAACATTTCGTTCAGCAAAATGGAAGGGATATTGTTAATGAAACGTTTTTCACTGATGAGGCGTGGTTTCATTTATCCGGGTACATGAACTCGCAAAATTCTCGTATGTGGAGTACTGCAAATCTATTGTGTGTTCATGAGAAACCACTTCATTCTGTGAAAATAGGAGTTTGGACTGCGATTTCTAGACGTCGGATTTGGCGTCCCATATTTTTCAACGAAACAATAAATGCGCAACGATACTGCAGTGATATTCTGTAATCATTCATAGGAGAAATTGTGTTAAGTGAAATACTGAACGGTTATTTTCAACAAGACGGTGCAATCGCGCATACAGCTCGCGTTTCACTGTCACTGCTTGCTGATGTTTTTGGTGATCGCATAATTTCACAGGGACTTTGGCCTCCACGATTGCCTGGCCTAACACCACCTGACTTTTTCCTCTGGGGTGCAGCGAAAGCAACTGTCTATAAAAACCGTCCAGAATCCATCGATGAACTGAAAACTGCCATATCCACTTTCACTGCTTCTGTTACAGAAGGAATGTTCCAGCTTGTGTTTGGAAACATGATTAGACGAATTGAATTGTGTAATCAACAACGGGGGGGACACTTGCAACATTTAATGTGAAAATTTTCAAGTAAAAATGAATATTCAGTAAATTAATAACTTGTATTTCACTGAGTTTCATTTCGGTATATTCACTGCGGCATACGGCACGCGCGGCTAACAATCATACGGCACTGCGGAGAGACTTTTTGAACACTCCGTATTTACATCTGTGTTCTCGTTGTTTGCTCATGGGACAGCTGGAAAACATTAACAGTTGCATACCAGTGATGTATGTTGCGCTGGCCAACGCCAATGGGAGAGGTCAGCGACTAACCCCGCAACCATCACACATTCTCTATCTAGGATAAATCACATTACTGATGTATTTCCATTATTTTGGCATATTAGAAGATTAAAATGTTGATTATTATTACTGGGAAAGGGTTTCTGGGACATTTTTAGTAAAAAATAAACAGTTTTTTTACATTTATTTATATTAATTTCACTATTACAAGGATAACTCAGATTCACATTAAGAACACTTTACAATACGAACTACTTCTTCTTTCTTGGTGTGTGCAGGGCAGATATACTTCCTGCAAGATGTGCAACCCTTCATGTACTTACGGTCTTTGCTTCTAGCGCATAAGTAACAGCGTCCTTTCTTTGGCGGATTATGAATAGCTGCACATGTTACTTTCCGTCGTGGCTCCGTAACGTTGTTTCCTCTGCTCACAGCACCTCGATTTTGATTACACACATACTCAAAAGTTGATAACGCTGTAGTGTATTTAGAGTGTTGGTCTACAGCATTTTGAGCGAGTCTTATCATGTTGAGTTCACAAAGTTCACGTGCAAGATCTTTCTTCTTTCTTCCAGAACTCTTTGTCGGGTAATTCTTTGTCCATTCCTTGTGTGTATCTTGAAATACAACATATGAATTGTGTGGTGTCACCGCCAGACACCACACTTGCTAGGTGGTAGCCTTTAAATCGGCCGCGGTCCATTAGTATACGCCGGACCCGCGTGTCGCCACTGTCAGTGATAGCAGACCGAGCGCCACCACACGGCAGGTCTAGAGAGGCGTACTGGCACTCGCCCCAGTTGTACAGCCGACGTTCATAGCAATGGTTCACTGACAAATACGCTCTCATTTGCCGAGACGATAGCATAGCCTTCAGCTACATTTGCTACGACCTAGCAAGGCGCCGTATTCAATTGATAATTAATATTATGAAGCATGTACCGTAACGAGAGATGTTCTACAATTGTGGATTTAAGTTAAGTATTCTACCAGTTACACATCAATTTTGCTAGTCTTATTTCTCTGACCTGTTCCAGACCTATAGCCAGTCAGCGTGTAATTAAACGCGTGCATTTCGGCCTCCTCTAGAAAAACAGTGTTGGCTCTTCTGCCAAGTTGAAAAACACCGCCATTGGCCATCGACGCGTACAATTGTAGAATAGGATGATGTCTGGCTTCTCTTCCGTCACATTCATATCATGAAGTTGGGTTGACAATACTGTAACAACCTTTCCTTTCTTAGGCACGTAACTGACTAAAGTGGCATCATCACTAAAGGCAAATCGGATTGTTCCTGGTGTAGCTTTTTTTTAGAAAAACAGGACGGAGTTCTGTAGGAACATCGCGTTTGTCACTTCGAATAGTACCAACTGTAGTTATTTTCTCATTCAAAAGATCAGATGTGAGTGGAACGGTAATGAACTTTCTGTCCATGGTAACATTTCTTCCAGATTGTTTCAAGTTAGACATTTCAATCAATCTTCTAACTATTTTAGGGCCACTGTTATGGTTCTTCTCATTAGCGTGCTTTCCAGCGTAGGGATCCGCAGCGAAGCAGTATTTCTTATCTGAATCACATAACAGGTTCACCTCTATTCCATATTTTGCTGGTTTTGTTGGAATATATAGCCTGAATGAGCATCGCCGATGGAAGGTCACAAGTTCTTCATAAACTGTGACTGAGTCACTAGGATTATAAAATTCAGGAAATTTACTATCATGTTCCATATATCCCTGATAGGAGCAAATTGTCGGTCTGTTTTCTAGCTGCTCGAGTTAGAACATCATCAAAACGCAAGCACTTCAGTAAGAGCCTCAGTCTATGCTCCGAAAATGAAGCTCGGTATATCGGAAAGTTTTGTTCACTAAATGTATCACGTACACTGTCTTTGTTCTGTCAATGGACTCCCCAGTTCAATAGAATTCCGATTGCTGACACAATTTCTTCCCTTTCAAATGCTTTCGAATTTTTTATGAAAATATCTTCAGATGATTCCCTAAGATATCCAAGCTTTTGATTGGTACACATCAAAATGTTGTCCAGGATGTTATCATCGAGGTACATGAGAAAAGTTTTACCTGGTGCACCAGGTTTTATCCCTGGCTTAGTTCCTTTCGGGGTTCTCATTACGTTAGCAACAGACCTCCTCCTTTGATTTACGTAAGGACTTCTCTTCCATATCATACTTGACGGAGCCACCATGTCTTTTTCAAGTTGATCAATTTGTGCTTTCCGCTTGGGTCGTCTTCTTGTTGGTTGAATATCTATAAAAAAAATATGAAAACAGAACCGAACACTAGCAAACTAAGCCCTCTACCGAGACACACATCCTAATATACTCCAAAATATCTGCAAAAAGTAATAAAAATCAATACCTACCCTGTTCACTTTCATCCAGCTCGCTGCTGTCAGAAACTACTTGATCTGTAATTTCCATGACTACATCTTCAGTTTCACTAGTTGAGCTTTCAGATAGTTCACCACTAAATTCAATGTCTGAACTCTAAAGCAAATTTCTAATTTCGTCATCTGTCAATTTCATCTTCTTGTAGATTCTGTCAAATGCCACAAAGATATTACCTTCCACCCACCACAGTGCTTACCGTTTGACTGCGAGTGGTGATTGTTGCCCTGTTACACCTTCAGTTATAACAATCGCTATAACTCAACCATGAGTGTAAACCAAAAGCTGTTCTTATTGTCAATAGCAATTATAATTACGATAAATGTCATGTATGTATTAAATAAACTACTGAACAGACAGGAGTTTTAGCCTGAAAACTTCGTTGGGGTCAGTTACTGCCCCCCCCCCCCCCAATTGGTATGTAACTGTTAAATGGAGAGGAAACGAAAGGCATAAACTTTTTCAGGACTCGCTACGCTCTAAGACAATAGCACCGAAAGGTAGAGAAAGGCAGTGAAGGTCGGCAGTTAGCCATAACCTCCACCAGCTGTGATGCGGAGCAATTGGCTTGCGCTGCCGCGTGCCACCGCAGTGCGTGGCGTGGATGCAAACTGAGCCCGAGATTAGCAGACCGGCCATTGGGCTAGCGCGCCCTTGACACCGCCAGCGCAACGTCACAGCCGAGAAACAGTGTGTGACGGCGTCTATGGTCTCCACATAACCCTGGACTAAGTCCGCATCCTTATGCTGTTCTCCCATAACATCTGTGTATTGTTCAAAATTAAATTCGAAGTGCTTGTCTACTAAGTACGAGGGTTGGAACTTAAGTAGTGGCAACTATTTATTCACGACCGATCCAAAAGAGTTACATGTTTGCACCTTTTACTGACCTTCAAAGTAGTCACCAGGTTGTGTAGAACCCGTTGCCAGCGATGTGGAAGGCGTAGTATACCGTTAGCAGGGCATGTTCTGTTGATGGTGCTGATGGAGAAGTCTAAGTTATGGCGATTCTCGTGTATGACTGTGGTGGTGATATCCTAACGCATTATGTTCCTCCACGGCAGACCGTCAAAGCACAGTATTACTGTTCATTTTTTGGAGCATCACCTGCGACCATCTTTGCGAAAGAAGTGACGACACTTTCTGCGCAAACCACCCATCATTTTGCACGACAATGCGCGGGCGCATACAGCGCAAGCTGTGCTGCTCTGTTCGGTCCATGGGACTGGGAAGTGCTGTACCATCCACCATACTCCCCGGACTTAAGTCCTTGTAACTTTGATTTGATTCCGAAGATGAAGGAACCACTTCGTGGCATTCGCTTCAGAACTGTTATAGATTTTCGACAGGCAGTAGACCACTCCATTCGCACCATCAACAGAACAGGCTCTACTAAAGGTATACTACGCCTTCCACATCGCTGGAAACTGGTTCCACACAACGCTGATGACTACCTTGAAGGACAGTAACAGGTGCGAACATATAACTCTTTCGTATCTGTTGTGAATAAATAGTTGCCACTATTTAAGTTCCAACCCTCGTATATTATACCGAGGTCTTAAAACTGTTGTTGCAGTACTTTCATCAGAGTGACATAGCAGACTACTGTAGATGTTAGTAGTAGTTATAGGCTAAGTTTCTTGCAACTGGTAGGTGTTACAACATTACTAAGAATGTTTCATTTTGCAAACGATTCTTTTTCACTCCATTGCAACTCGACCGACTGATGCGCTGTATTTTAGTGTATTAAACATACACATACGCACACTTTGTTTCTGGAACAAATTAACAAAAGCGCCAATCCCACACCTCTGCTTCCTGCACCACAGTTCCGACCTAGGTATTCGGGAGTTTTCCTTTTGTTGTAAAGTAAATTATAGTAAACGCTCATTTGAGTACCGCTCTGCCCTGTCCTCAGTTCACTGGGATTTGAGTTAAAAGGTCCAAGTGTACTCTGAGTCTTTTCTATAACAAACCACCCGACCTTATCGTAGGGAATGCAGACTAAAAATAGACAAAAAATTTGCAGATTCTAAGGATTTTTCAATGAAGTACAGGATGATGCAAAGTTGCAAATACACCTGCAAGAAGTGACAAGGGCTCCTTACAAGTAATATCTGCCTAGCATATAAAATATGATGGAAAAAAGACATTACTATCAGCTTTTCATTTTCATACACTGTGGAATCGAGTACAAGATGATATTGGTGCACTTGCTACATGAGAAGCGTAACCGTCTCTATGTTGCGAAAACAACGTTCTCAGTTACAAGACCGAAATCACCACAGACGAATAATTGTTTCCTATTATCTACTAGCTAACAGGGTGACACATCTTCTGTAGTATTTTAAAAGGAGTTGTTGCAGTTGATATAACTTGTAGGACTACAACGTAGCTGGTTAATTTAGCTGTATTCAGGTTGATCGGAAACAGTCTGAAAATCTTTATCTGACTCCAAAGGGCCTGATAATTGGCTTTCGGGAGAAGGACGGGTGCATTTCCGAAACGGCTGGGTTTGTAAGCCGCGTTACAGGGTAGGCTGTGCTGAGAAATAATTGTTAAGTAAAAAGTTTCGATAAATTGCGCCGTTTCCGGGTTAGTTGGCGTTGAAGTTAGCCAATCAGGTGTGCTAATTCAAGCGGCCCACCAGATATAATTAGTGTTAGTTGGTCTCATAGCGTAGATGATAGTGCTAGAGACTGCTCTGCCTTTGCCTCGGGCTCGATCCTTACTATCGTCCCATGTCTCTATTTGCATCGCTCTCTTGTTCAGTTTTAGGAACCCATACGAAGTACATGTTGGCAACAACGCTACTGACGGCCACCTTAAATTTGCGCGCACGGAGGCCAGATCGCATAACTTCAATGCTAATTAAATCAGACACAGCACAACATATCGAATTGTTTTGTTAATAATTATTTCTGAGTACGGCCTACCCTGGAACAGCCTTACAGTCTTGGGACCCACTACCTTTACATTGGATTCGCTACCAGTGATATATTTCTGAGACCCCTTTCGAACAGTTCTTTTTTATACACACAGAACTGCATAAAATACAGGAAAACTTGGAGATTAACAAAACAATGGTGAAACTATTGGCTGTTTATTCTGAATATAAGAAAATATATCGGAATGTACCTGAACAGAAAAAAAAAAAAATTCGTACCGTTTGTCTCAAAATGTGGTACGTTTTGAATGTCCGCTATATCCGGACAAAATTAGACGGTAATATACATGCAGTTGTTGGGAAAGCTCATAAAATGTCATCCCCGAGTGAGACTCATGTCACGCACACACCTGAGTACAGTTCTTCAGTTCGGGATCGATACATAACAGGTTACCAGAAAAAAATAATCACAGACGACGTTTACTATTCGCCATATGTCGTTTAAGGCAGAGGGAAAGAAGTCACAGAGAGAAATTCTAAAACAAAGACACCGTACATGATAGAAATGATTCCTCTTGAAATTACGAGAAATTAGCTTCCGAGAGTAAGACGATGACAACAACATCAAAGAAATTACAATTCATCTAGAGGCGAACAGGCAGTGACATCCCTCGCCCAACAGAAAGGATCGTGGTTCAGTGCCGTTGCTATTAGATCGCTCGTACATTCCAGAGGGTACGCGGCTGCCTCGTCAGTTGCCGGATGAACCTTGAAGCTGGTAAACGAGTCGCCTTTCCAGAGTCACGTGGCGGCCTCGATGTCTGCGGTATACTTCTACGAGACGGAGGTCGGTATTATCGCAACTGGAAATGCAATATGTGTGCCAAACCAGTTCCACAACAGCCACACTTGAAGGAGTGGCCTCTGTTGCAACCAAACAGTAGCAGTTTCAAAACTCCGGACAGAGGTCTACAATTTTTCCCCACTCTGCTGTACAGCACATTCAAACCACACCTTATCCTTAACTGTGGCTTTGTTATTAATATGTTCTGAGCTTCTGTAACTGCATAGCAAGTTCTTAGCGTTTGCTTCTTAAATGCTATTGGCAATTTATGTACAAGTAAATCAGGACTCAGACTGGTTCTTCAAGTTATAACGACAACTTACCAGCGAGAATCTCTGTCTTATACCGTTAATGGCTTCAGCATCTATCCAGCGTACTTCGATTTTGCGGATACCATACACTTTGTCTTTCAGGAGAATCCACTAAGTGGTCAGGAATAACATACTCGTATCCTAGCAACAATACCGAACGAGGTGGAGCATTGATTTACACACGGAACTCGCATTCAGGAGGACGATGGTTCAAATCCGTGTCCGACCACCCTGATATAGGTTTCCCGTGATTTTCCTAAACCGCTCCAGGCAGATTCCGAGACGGGTCTTTACAAAGGGCAGGGTCGATTTCCTCCCCCTTCTTTGTAAAAACCAGAGCTTGCGCTTCCTCTCTAACGACCGCGTTGTCGACGGGACGTTAAACCCTTACTTCCTTCTTTTTCTCCTAGGAATCCTTACATGCGAATCATGGAGTCCTCGTCTATCCGAAAATTACCTCGAGCAATTAAACAGAGAAACGACTCGTGGAGATAACATCTTGGACCTACTGATAACAAACAGACCCGAACTTTTCGACTCTGTAAGCGCAGAACAGGGATTCAGTGATCATAAGGCCGTTGCAGCATCCCTGAATATGGAAGTAAATAGAAATATAAAAAAGGGAAATGTTTATCCGTTTAGCAAGAGGAATAGGAGGCAGATTTTAGACTAACAGATCAAAACGAAAATTTCTGCTCCGACACTGACAATGTTGAGTGTTAACGGAAAAAGTTTAAGGCAATCGTAAAATACATTTTAGACAGGTACGTGCCGAGTAAAACTGTGAGGGACGGGAAAAACCCACCGTGGTTCAACAACAAAGTTAGGAAACTACTGCCAAAGCAAAGAGAGGTTCACTGCAAATATAATCGCAGCCAAAACCTCTCAGACAAACAGAAGCTAAACGATGTCAAAGTTAGCGCAACGAGGGCTATGCGTGAAGCGTTCAGTGAATTCGAAAGTAAAATTCTATGTACCGACTTGACAGAAAATCCTAGGAAGTTCTGGTCTTACGTTGAATCAATAAGTGGCTCGAAACAGCATATCCAGACACTCACCCCCACCCCCACCCCCCCCTTCTAAGAGCCGTGTACCGCAAGTCTTTAGAGGAACGGAAGGTTCCAGATGATTGGAAAAGAGCAGAGGTAGTTCCAGTTTTCAAGAAGGGTCGTCGAGCAGATGCGCAAAACTATAGACCTATATCTCTGACATCGATCTGTTGTAGAATTTTAGAACGTGTTTTTTGCTCGCGTATCATGTCATTTCTAGAAACCCATGATCTACTCTGTAGGAATCAACACAGATTCCGAAAACAGCGATCGTGTCAGACCCAACTCCCTTTATTTGTTCATGAGACCCGGAAGATATTAGATACAGGCTTCCAGGTAGATGCCTTTTTCCTTGACTTCCGGAAGGCGTTCGATACAGTTCCGCACTGTCGCCTAATAAACAAAGCAAGAGCCTACGGATTATCAGACCAGCTGTGTGGCTGGATTGAAGAGTTGTTAGCAAACAGAACACAGTATGTTGTTCTCAATGGAGAGACGTCAAAAGAAGTGAAAGTAACCTCTGGCGTGCCACGGGGAGTGTTATGGGACCATTGCTTTTCACAATATATATAAATGACCTATTAGATAGTGTCGGAAGTTCCATGCGGCTTTTCGCGGATGATGCTGTAGTATATAGAGAAGTTGCAGCAATAGAAAATTGCAGCGAAATGCAGGAAGATCTGCAGCGGATAGGCACTTGGTGCAAGGAGTGGCAACTGACCCTTAACATAGACAAATGTAATGTATTGCGAATACATAGAAAGAACGATCCTTTATCGTATGATTATATGATAGGAGAGCAAACACTGGTAGCAGTTACTTGTGTAAAATATCTGCGAATATGCGTACGGAACGATTTGAAGTGGAATGATCATATAAAATTAATTGTTAGTAAGGCGGGTGCCAGGTTGAGATTCATTGGGAAAGTCCTTAGAAAGTGTAGTTCATCAACAAAGGAGGTGGCTTACAAAACACTCGTTCGACCTATACTTGAGTATTGCTCATCAGTGTGGGATCCGTACCAGGTCGGGTTGACAGAGGAGATAGAGAAGATCCAAAGAAGAGCGGCGCGTTTCGTCACAGGGTTATTTGGTAAGCGTGATAGCGTTACGGAGATGTTTAGTAAACTCAAGTGGCAGACTCTGCGAGAGAGGCGCTCTGCATCGCGGTGTAGCTTGCTGCCCAGATTTCGAGAGGGTGCGTTTCTGGATGAGGTATCGAATATATTGCTTACTCCTTCTTATACCTCCCGAGGAGATCACGTATGTAAGAGAGATTCGAGCGCACACGGAGGCTTTCGGGCAGTCGTTCGTGCCGCGAACCATACGCGACTGGAACAGGAAAGGGAGGTAATGACAGTGGCACGTAAAGTGCCCTCCGGCACACACCACGATTTTTGAAAGCCATGTTTGTTCTTGCAATTGATATTGCATGCGTAAATGCATGGACTGATTACAAGAAAAACGCATGAGATTTAGGTGTTCCTAAAAATAAGACACTTGATTTGCTTCACTTTAGGGCAAATGTGGGCAAAGTACTGACAAGAATAGATAAGCCAGCTGCCAGGAAAAGGGGTGTCCCTCTAGTGAGAGGCCAAGTACTTCAGAACGGGTCAACGTGGAAGCTCGTTCCGAAGCTGACGGTAGTTTGGACAACGTTGAGCATGTTCCAGTGGTCAGTGGCAAAAAATCGTTTGACTGCAAGAAACCGGGTTGCAAAGGCAATACCAAATTTTATTGTGTAAAATGTAACATTCACTTATGTCTGGATAGAAAAATATGTTTCTTTGATTATAGTTCTTCACAAGGATAAAGCCATAGTTTATGTATATAATTATTGAGTAAGCTTTGTGTAGTTTATGTATTTTGATGAAATAAAAATCACATAAAATACTTTGAGTTCTCGAATTATACTGCACCCACTTGAACACAATGTCCTCATTTGCGGACGAGTTGTATCCCCCCTTGGGATGCACCCCGGAATATTTTATACATCTGAAAAATCATAATTTAATTCGAAGGACTGGATGGCAAAGTCATGATTTTATTTTCAGGAGAAAAACAATTCCTGACCTGATCCGACAAAAAGAACTACTGATCACGAAAGAATCAGATTTGATATATTGGGTTGGTGCATAAGTTCTTAGCGTTTTTCCATAAGTTTAATAAACACAACAGATACACATAACAGAGACTTTAGCCATGAATAATATATTCTCCTTCGCTGTTTACAACAGCCGTCCAAAGCTCGGGTAACTTTTCGGTTCCTCGACTGTAGATACCATGTGATTTTGAGGCGAAGAACTCGTCGAGCCATGTTCTGAGTGCATATTAATCCGGAAAGGAAATTCCTTGAAGGCTGTTCGACAGAGCGGAAAGGATGAAAATCTGAAGGCGCAAGATCACGTGAATAAAGTGAATGCGGTATGACTCAACAACCTGTATAGCGTTTTTTGTCACTCTAGTAGGAAGCTAGTGGAGTAGAATCACTTCACGCACTCTTTCTTGTTGTTCTTGGACTGCGTCTGCAATACGTTTCAGTTGTTGAGAATAAATGTCATCAATGATGATTACACCTTGTAGAAGCGATTCGTATTACTCGACACCTTCACAGATACGCTAGAGGCATAAAATTATCTCTTATGGATGCGGGCAGGTCTTTGTACGGGGCTGCTTTATTTGGGCTCAACCATTCCTTTCTTTTCCTTATGTTGGCATAAAGACACCATTTCTTATCACCAGTAACGTTACAGGATAGGATTGGACCGTGTTGTTCTCGAGCCAATTGATAACGTAAAAGCAGAGGCACGCATATGGCGCCCGCTGACTTTTGTGATTTAGGCTTAGAAAAGGGCGTACCTGTACACCAGATTTTTGAGCCTTCTCCATTAAATAGAAAAGTTCCACGATGATCACAGTTCTTCACATCTGGAATTTTTCGAATACACTGACGTCGGTCATTGTGGATGAATGCGTTTCAACGACCTTCATCAAGCCCCGGAAGTCTTCCCGAACGTGGAAAGTCAGTAATGTCAAAATAATTCTCCTTATTACGAGAGAACCGTTTCCTTGCTGTGCTCTGTCAAGTGGTGTTATCCCCGTACATGACGCAAATGTTTCTGATTACTCCGTTGCTGTCATCCCTCTACTGATCTCAAACAGATGAATGTGTCGGAAATGTTTCGATTTCTCCACTTGGTGCTCCACTTCCTGTCATCCACAGCATCGTTCACTACGTCCAGATGACAAAGTGACAGTATGTAAACTCAGATAGCAACCGTGGACTACTGGTAAAACATGACAATCGATAAATTGGCCCGTAGAAACCGGAATGCCAACATGTAAAACAAAAAACCTACGAACTTATGTACCAACCAAATACATGTACAGACAAGCTAATGATAAAAATTTCAGAAAAACTGGATGATTCATTCAAAGAAAGAGCAAGCTAACAACACTCTGGTCCACCTCTGGCCATTTGCAGGCAGTTACTCGATTTGGCCCTAATTGTAAGTACAATGCCAAGCCGAATACCTGCGTGCATAAATACCAGCACGTTACTGACTTGCTCAGTTTGTGAAGCTCTTTCTCTTGAATAAATCGTTCAGTTTTTATAAAATTGTAATCATTTGTTTGCTGTACACGTACCTCACATCTAATAATTTCCATTCCATTCGGATAATTCCTTCATGGCGAGTCTTTTTTTTTCTTAGATTTTATATCTCTCTCCCACAGTCTCCTTTTTCTCTCACTGATTTACGTCGTATCCCACTGCCACTGTCTCCTCTACTTAAACTCTCTCCTTCTGACTCACTTTCCCACTGCCACTGTCTCCACCATAACTTGGTTGGATCTTGGGGGATCTAACTAGTTTTTTTTTTCTATGCCCAAGTGTTTAAAATTTCAGTCAACGTGTTAAAGTTCGCTGGTGTTGGAGACCCACAGTCGTATGTACAGTCTCAGCATTTTTCATTAAAACCGTCTACTTTCTCTTTTCCTTCCACTGCTTCTATCTCCATCCACCTCTCTTTCTCTTTTATTGACAGTTTCTCTAACTGACCATCAATGTCTCTTATTTCTTTCTCTCCACTAGCACTGTCAGCTCTCTGTTCCACCGTCACTGTCTCTCTGCTATTCTTTTTGTGCACAAAAATGAGCGAATATGTTCACATGCCAAAATATTTGTTGGGGAAGGCGGAATGTGGATTGGTGCAGCTGGTTCCCCACCTACGTCAGAGTTTTTTTTAAAGAGGATCATATTTGACTTTTTTGTGCTAACAGGTGCATTTTTTCGTTGGTTTCCATCTTTTCCCTGTTAAAGCAAGGTGTGCTACTTACATAAAACCAATTCTGTAAGTCATTTAAGTTTCGACGCTTTATTTATGTACTTCGACACATTAACTGTACATACTTCGACACATATAAACAACAAACAGGTACGCATAATGTAAGATTAATATAAAACTGTTTACTTTTTCATTTTTTCTGTATACTTTACGTAGTGGCCGTGCGGCTCTAAGCGCTACAGTCTGGAACCGAGAGACCGCTACGGTCGCAGGTTCGAATCCTGCCTCGGGCATGGATGTGTGTGATGTCCTTAGGTTAGTTAGGTTTAATTAGTTCTAAGTTCTAGGTGACTGATGACCTCAGAAGTTAAGTCGCGTAATGCTCAGAGCAATTTGAACCATTTTTTGTATACTTTACTCATCGAACGCATGTCATCGGAAATGCTTTGCTTATGATTTATATCTGAAAGGAGTAAAAACTTTGTTAGAAATATTTTGATGAACTTACAGTCTCTCCAGTATTACATAATTTGTGGCAGACATTTTAAGATACTTTTTAGCCAATTTCTGTCACCATAGCACAATTTTGGATTTATCTGTATAGAAGTAATGTGACCATTGTACAGAGGGAGCGCGTCGTAAAGTTTTATTGGTGAAAAGTGGCCTTAGATCCCTTGCGATGACCCTAGTACCTTTGCCATGTATTCGCTACGTCAGTTAAACAGACCGTATGTTACTTGCGTGTTTTACGAGCATAAGTACGGTAACCCTCAACCTCTGGATCTCGGTAACGGTTGGTGATATCGAAAAAAGTTTCTTGGTTCCCCGATAACTTAATCTTAAGAACATATGGTAAAAAATCTGCCTTGAATAGCAATTATAGAAGTGATCATCATCACAATAATTGGTATTTTTGATAGCCAAAATTCATGGTTTTTCGAGGTTTCCTCAGTAGCCGCTCATGAACAAATGGTGCATTTATAAGCCGCCTAAGGTCCACCCCGGACCACACCTACCGCAAGAGAACCAACCGATTCGCACAATTTGCCTGGGCTACAGGAAACATGTAATGTTTAAATTTTGATGCTGTGGTGTAGGGTAGCTACAGAAGGCTCGGCCCTTTTCTTCTGATAGCTATACAAATGGTCACTTGGCCAAGGGCTATCCAAAACTCTTGACCCTTTATCTCTGTAATCAATAGAACTCCTGCATATGAGCCTCGGAAAAATCACATTTTGACTGCCAGATTTTTGGAAAATATTGATAGCGTGGACTGTTGTGCACGGGCCTGTACACACTGTAGAGTACCGATGATTATCTTATAACATTAGTAGAATACAACGAACGAACGGACAAGTGGTCTTACTGCACACGTTAATTAACTTCAATATGCTTTTCGCAAGCGATCTTGTGTACGATTACATGTATAATTGGGGAGAGGGGTGGGGAGTACGGGGGTAGGGACGGGATGGAAAAGAGATAAAAAGGAAATAACGGGTTCCAGCCGCGCAGGTCAAAGCGGAAATGCAGCGGCGAGATTTGAAAATGTGTTTCGGATCAGGATGCTCTGCTTCTCTAGAACAGTTGCCTCAACCTCCACCGCCATCTGGACGCGCTTCGCTTCAGGCCCAAATTCCCAGCTTCCCGCTCGCCCAGAGGAACGACAGAGTTCTGATTCCCATAGTATTTCAGCTGTTGGTTTTACATGCGCACTGAATTTTTTTCATCGAACAGCCGTCGTGTCCATAGAATTGTAGAGTTCAGTTGTTAATTATTAAGGTAATTCCATCGTATCTATTTCTGTTTGTAACGTCTGCCATTTCTACACGAATAAACGATAAAAATTTTTTCTATTCCAGCGAGCTACATCAAGCCTTGCAAAATCAACGATCCTGGCCTGAATGAATGTTCACTGAAGAATGGTCGAGAGGCGATACCATCCATCCTAAAAGGTGAGACATTTCATCTACAATATTTGTAACATTTTTTGCGCCATTACTGACGTACACAGACGAGCCATAATATTATGACCACTCCCCTTGACGTGGCAAGAAGAGAATACAAACGGAGCTGAGACGAAAGGGGAATCATTCGAGTTGAACATAGTGCTTAGCAGCAGACGAGCCCGATTTGTTCCCATGTTGATCCAACGTTTATCTAGTTCACACAGTCTATTCAGTTACAGAGTAACATACAAAGATCAATACAGTTTTTCAGGCCAACTCATGAAGAATAACGTGCATCTCCACACACGCAAACTGTTTTTACTGAGGTGAATAAGTTCCAAATTCCTACCACGTTAACAAAAGCACGCCAGCGGCTGTTAGGCGCTCATTTCTTGCCCCAACCAAGGACAGCGACAAAAGAACACCTAGCCCCGCTCTGTTCTCTCCCTCCTCGACTTGGTCTTGTGATCACTACTCGAGTCATGTTAGCTCTTAACTTCTGTACCATCACTCCAAATTATTTACAATTTTTGAACATACTTTATGCTAACCAAATAAGACATATTTTTACATTACATCTGCAACCCAGTATGAGACAGATTAATTTATTATATAGGTGAAATTATGTCTTTTGGAAAAGTATTTTACACTTTGAATCGGAACTGTTGGAACCTAGTGAAGTTCACAATTGACATATCCTATGTTACTGCTTTACTGAAATGACACACTCACAACAGCACTGGAATTTCATACTAATACCTAAATAAAGAACAATAATACAAATTATTTACGCAGAGGACATTGGTTGCGCTACTCTGGCGGACTTTCTGTTTTGCCCACAAGCATTGCAACGCAATATTTGTGTTTATACATTCCTCTTTTGGTGTAGCAATGTGTCATGTAGGCTCTTTCTGGAGATGTCTTCACTTTCCTTCACATGGAGTGTCATTTGTTTGTGACACAGTGTCGTAATGAATATTTCTTATAAATAAAAAAGTTAAATAATCTTCGACAATGTTCTAAATTCTGTGTAATGCATCGGTAGTAATAAATTAATTGGGATCGTTATTCTGTTGCGATTTCTTTTATTCTTTTTCTGAGTATACAATTCAGTGTTGCATACACTCAGAACCTCGCCGTGTGAGCATGCTGCAAGCTAGCTTTCGGCAATGCGGTTTATTTAACGACGCGGAATTTTCCGGACGCGGCTGCACAGCCTTTCGTGGGTCGGCTGTCCCATCCTGTTTTCCGGCATACACCTCGCTCACTTTGCTCTCCGGCCTCACTCGTCAGCTACATGTTGCTCATCCCAGCCTTTGCTTTCTTCCTTTCGGCCTTTGTCCCGCTTTTTAATGCGGGATCGGCCGTGTCATTACGGATTTGGCATTGTTAGTTGCAGAGGGTGACCGGATGCCCTTCCTGCTGCCACCCCAAACCCCCCGGGATGTAAGTAGCGTACCGCAGCTGTCTGTGTCTAGTGTAAGCCATAAAATAGTGCGAACGTGTTCAAATGTCTGTGAGTCGTGCAAGTGAAGCGGAACGTGAGGATCAGACCGGTATTCACCTAGCGGGATGTGGAAAACCACCTAAAAACCACACCCAGGCTGGCTGGAATACCGGGCTTTGGCGTTAATCCTCCAGAGGGATTCGATTCGGGGCCGGCGGGCCTATCCGAGTCCAGCAAGCAGCGCATTAGCGATCTCGGCTACCCTGGCGGGTACAGTGCAGCCCTGATCAATTTATACGTATAAAACCCATGGCTTGTAACGTTATAAGCTTCACGACCAACGACACTTAATTTATGGGAGTTATGTGACCTGTGCTCTGCTTAGAATAATGTGGGGAATTAACCAACATTAGCGAGTTTAGAGTACTGGACCATGCCACTGCACAAGTAAAATAATACCTGTGTATGAACTTACAGAGCCCAAAAATCAAATCACTAAACGTACTAAACGGTCATGTGCCTGCCCACTGGCATTTGTACCAAAGGCATCGCTATTCTGGTCTCATCAGGAAGTAATCTGCAGTAGCGGGTTTATGTCGCAAGAACAGAAGTTTGACTGTATCGCAGACGTGTTCCTTCTGGTTCAGGTAAGACGAATTTTGTGGCCAAGACATCAACATTAATTTATGACCGTGCTTCCCAAATCACTATAACACAATTCTGGCGTTGTGGCAAGTCGGACCAATGTTTAGTCTAGCAGGTGATGATAATGATTTCGTTCATCAGTGTAATTAACTCATAATCAAGGATCTTTTTCCAGAATATAAATGTAGGATTACGACACACCCCTATCAAGACAAATGAGGTAGTTTCCTAGTTAAGAAGTCACACGTTCTGACTGCCAAATCTCACTTTTGTCGGGAGAATAAAAAAAAAATATATATCTTTTTGTACATAACTTACTTGTATCCAGAAAATGGAGGAAGTATTCTGATACTACAGAATTATGTTGCTCACCTTGAAAGTTTTCTTAATAAAAATTGTCATTTGACGTCATACTTCCTATTATTTCAAGCCGAGAAGCTCTTTCGGTAACGGTATGAGAAGGAAAGATTGGCAATCGACCAAACATAGGAAAGTATAATCTGTATTTTCGGGAGGAGTGCGTAGACCTAATACCAGTTTCCTCAGAACATATTAAGGAAAAAGTTGTATTACTATAGCAGCGTTTCACATCACGAACTTGTGGTCTTGGTTATTCGAAACATACGACAAAAAGTGTGTTACATGAACGAGACGAAATGAGTCGTATTATTGTTTCAAATATTCATTCAACATTAGAAAAAAGTCTGAAAATACCATCCTGACACTGTGTTATTCACGAAAGCACTGTAATATTTTCCATTTAACTCCTGCGTGCACACTACACACGGTATAACAAGAATCAATCGTAAGCAAAACTCTTACAATGTTCTGGGGAGTCTAACATGGCGGCGCGGCTTTAAAACAGTTTAAAGCCTATGTGTGTAGCGCAATCTCCCCGTATTATATGTACCTCCAAGGTTATTACATTACAACATTAAACATCCTTGCGAACGTATTTTATTCTTAATAGGCAGATTCATTACGAGACGTGCAATTTCACGGTACGAGGACACCAGCATCGCTGGCACCTCCAAGATGCAAAATGCCCTTAACATCGAAACAATTCCAAAAAGTAGGCAACGCTGCATTTCAGAACTAACAGAATATAGTGATTTTTTTTTAATTATCATGTATAATATCTCCAGCTCTTCGAGACTTTCTCGTCTGGGATTTTTGGTTCAAAATGCACATATTACTCATCGTAGATCCACTTCAGCTACACGCCTTTAGTCCATCTTTTCTTCCCATAACTAATTTCAGTATGTGAACCATTATTCTTGACGAAGGCTCTCATAGCTTGCAGTCACGAATGCTGTCATACATGGGAATTAGACGCATGTCAGCAGATCCCACGTTTGAGAAACGAGTTTTCTAACAATTCATGCTTCAGATTTCATTGCTGAAGAACCTTTGTGTGCCGGTAAATTCCATTAATGAATTTATGGATACGAGGCCTCAGGGCTTCTTCTCAAGTACTCTTTTCTTCCGTTGCTCACAAAGACGTGCAGGGTTACTGGCTTCTTCCGACTACTTAGACTGCAGTTTCATTTATGTCTAGAAGTTGTGGATGTATCACTCTCTCCATAGCAATATTATACAAAAAATTTTAATTTGTTTTAATAAGATCTGAACATGAGGAGACATTTATTTGCGCAATCTCTTTTGCCTGCATTAAACTACACGACAGTCACTTTGCAGATAGCGTTCTTATAATTTATTGGAAAACACGATACATTCTGTTTACTGATAAGCCAATTGCACTAGGTACAAATAGAATACTCCAGCAGTACGTACCCTAACACCACACTCTACACTTCCTCGATGTTTTCCATCTGTGGTGCCGGCCGCTGTGACCGTGCAGTTCTAGGAGCTTCAGTCTGGAACTGCGTGACCGCTACGGTCGCAGGTTCGAATCCTGCCTCGGGCATGGATGGGTGTGATGTCCTTAGGTTAGTTAGGTTTAATTAGTTCTAAGTTCTAGGCGACTGATGACGTCAGAAGTTAAGTCGCATAGTGGTCAGAACCATTTGAACCATTTGAACCAACTGTGGTTGCTGTTTCGGGAAGTCGTTCACCTGGACCAATTCCTACAGAGGTGCGATAACTTGCCAATATTGCCAGCCATCAATGTTTTGTAAATATTCGAAAACTTTCAATGAAATTCCGTTGCCACAATCGTCAAGTACGAAAGTTTGGAGACTACGTAGTTCACAGTTTATCTATTTGAGAACACACGGGACATGGCTAACTCAGAAAAACGTGCAGACAACGGTATTACCCAAATCGCGTTTAAATATGACTTACGTTGCTGCGTAAAATGTACCAACATAAAAACAAAATTCCACAGTAAGCAGCTCAGCGCCGTACTGACAAAAGATTATCTTTTCATCGTTCGTATACGAGGGCGTGCTGCAAAGTCATGCCTTGAAACGTGTAACACGGCGATTTGTAACGTAACTATGTCGTTGAGTGTGGAACAGCTTGATGGAATCGAGTTTCGAATTCGAAGATTTTGTCCACACACAGATCACCCTCTTCTTCAGCATGACAATGTCAGACCATACACGAGCGCTACGACCTCTTCAGTAATCGAGCACCTTGGGTTCACTGTCATCGGTCACCCTCACGACTTGGCACCATCTGGTTTTCATCTATTTCCAAAAGCCAAAGAACACGTTCGAGAACTTCAGTTTGAAAATGATGAAGCGGTGCAAGCAGAGGTGCGGCTGTGGCCCCGTCAACAAACATTCTACAGCGACGGTATAAATAAAGTGGTCTCGCGTAAGGAGAAATGTGTTCGTCGCCAGGGTGACTATGTTGAGGAATAAATATATAGTTTCAATAATAAAAGTGCAGAATGTCAATAACGTTTCTTTTATTCAAAAAGGTTTAAGAGTTTCCATTCAAAAACATTCGGAAGCATTACTTTTCAGCACGCCCCCGTAAAACGTGTGTATACGAAGGCATAGTGGTTGTAATTGAAGCCCGTTCCCGCTCCACACCTGTTACTCGTGCTGTTGCAGGAGACCCCAAGTACCGGGTGCCCAGCATGGAGCCGCTGGTGATCAGCGAGGTGAGCGTGGCGGACCGCGGCCTCAACATCACGCTGCGCAACGTGCGCCTGCACGGCATCACCGACATCGAGTTCCGATCCTCTGTGTAAGTGCGCCCCGCTCTGGACTCTCAGAGGGCAGCGCGTCACGCCTCAAATATCAGACTTAGTTAACGTAGAGTACCGAACCAGTGGTCATGAGGCCCCCAGGATCACAGACTACGGGCGTCAGTAGGAATGTGAAGGAACATTGGGATATATGTCTTAGTAAATGCAACGATTTGGATAACCTGAGTAATAAATATCCATCTCTGGGACTAAAATTTTTGGACCATAATAGACGAAGTACGAGGATATTGTACAGATAGGTATGTACCCAGCAAAGTTGTGAGGAATAGGAAGGACTTACTGTGTATGAACAACTATGTTATAAATTTGCTCTGAAAACAAAGCGAGTTTATTTGCAAACGCAGCAAAAGCTTCATAGACAAACAAACAATGAACGACGTAAAATTAACGTAAGGTGAACTATGCTTAGAGCGTTTAAGGAGGTAGACCAGGATGAAGCTCGATCTTAGAACCTATATCATGATTTTTTTGAAGTGTGGCATTTATTAAGTACCTACAGTTGCTAGTCCGTCTCCATGGGTGAGGGGTCAGAACGATAGACTGCCATGTGGAGGATCCGTGTTCGATTCCCTGTATTGCCGAAGATACTTCCTAGACTGGAGGCGTGGAAAAATGAGCACTCAGCCTTGTGAGACACCACGTGCGGGGCTATTGGTCCGAGTAGTAGCGGCTCCAGGGCAAGAAAACTGACAACGGCAGGGAGAGAGGCGTGCAGACCTCCCGCCCTCCGTACTGAAAGCAATGACGTCATTGGCAGAGGACGAAACGGCGATCAGCTGAATTGCAAACCAGATAAGGAACTGTCAAGGGATGAATATAAGGTGACGTCAACAACAGGAGAAAATAGTTCAGTGGGAGTAGGATTCGTTAGGACCGGGAGCGTAGGATAGAGAGAGAGTCTATTTCGCGTGCCGTTAGTTCCATTCAGTGGCAGAACCTCCCTTTGATTCTGGAGACCCGCAAGGATATCTTGACTGTACCGTGGTGAGCCGCGGTTTGGTTGAGAAACCTCCTGTTAGACGCAGACATTCGCCACAGACTAGCTCCGTAGGGACACCTGCAGGCATTTTTTGCACTGCACAATCGCAACTTCACAGTTGGGAGAGCATCAATCCACGAATCAATTGTGTGGTGGAATGTAACTGCCTTCAAGGGACGGTTTAGACACTCCAAAACACCGTTTGCATGCTGTCATGTGTATCCCGTACAGTCGAGCGATTGCACAAATTATTCTATCTCCCTTTAAAGGACCCGATCATAAACCACTCTCTGAAATGTCAAAACGTCCGAGCGAACTTTGCAAGTTGTGCATTGCGTTAAACACCTGTGGAGCAGCAGTCTCGTTTAGTACGCTCGCGATCTCTACCGGCTTGCTCAAGTACACCTCTTGAGTTGACGAAAGGAGGGTGCGATGCAGCTCCGCAAGCATATGCACCGTAGAAGTGTGACAGTACGTCTGGTCCAGCCGAAGTGTGGAGGTCCCGCAGGTACAGTGACGACCTTCTATTTCCTCCTGTGCAACGATCGTCCTAACCATGAAGTCTTTCAGTAACATATTTTCCGGACGTAGGTCGGTTTGGATGACATGGCTAACCTCACTGCCGGCGCGGCTGTCGAGTAGTCCAAGCACATGTGCACGTTTGGCGTCTGCGTTATCCCGGTGGTACCAAAATTGCTTTCGATGTGGTTCGCCCACACCACAGTGACGGACAATCCTCCCAGAGGGCATATTTTGATGCCATACGGTTCACTTGCGCTGCTGACGCATTTAGAGAACGTGACAGGGGTTAATATTACTCGTCCTACTTGAGAGCAAGATGACGCTCGACACCTAGGTGGCGTAAGTTGACAGAAAAAAATTAGCACATTTTTATATGACGATCAGTTTGGCTGTAGCAAAGGGGAGAATCTGTCGACCTCGGAAAAACATTCGCCAACGTAAAACGTTTGAAATCCGAGATAAATAAGGGTAAACTACAAGGGAAGACGAAAAATGTACAATGTGTACATAAACCAAGAGAGAACAACAAGACTGGAAGACAAGAACGAAGTTCTTGGAGTAAATTGGGTTTACGAAAGGGATGTAGACTTCTACAGATGCGGCGGTCTTCACAAAATAATTGGAGTAATGTACTTTATGTCTAGGAAATATTATAAAATGTTAAATAGTTTCTACCTATAAGAAAATTCAGTTTGTTAACCCACTACACTGTTGTTTCATCTGGGACTAACATCGCTAACGTTTTTATGGACTTCTACACAATAGGAGTCAATAAGTTTTTTCATATATTCTCAGCTCTGCCTCCACACTGCTTCACTATGAAATATTAGGGCAAAGTAACTGTAAGCCGTTTATTTATTACAAAGTATACCAATAGTTAAATTTCCTGTGTAAGTAGATGCAGCTTTGCAGAAATTCATGGAGAGCAGAGAGCGTCAGAACTGAAGTTAAAGCACTTTTACTTTCCCGCGAGTGATCTTATTCAATGCCATTAACGCAACAGAATTCTTTTATATCTCCACTGATTCAGTTTAACATGCATGGCAGTACAGGAATGTAACCTTTGTCGTAGATTTGACCCAAAAGGCAAGAAGTTCGAGTGGGGCTTCTTCCTGCCGCGGCTGCAAGTTCTAGCCGACTACCAGGTGGACGGCAAGATTCTCGTGCTGCCCCTGAAAGGCAGTGGTCCCGCCAACATTACTCTCCGTAAGTACTTTGCGACTTTGAACCACGTCACGTATTTAAGTGAAACTCGCAATAGCTGTTTCTGAAATTTATTTATGCTCTCTGCTGGCTTGTTAACTAAAAACCTCGATTAATAATAGCATATTATTTTGAATCTAATCATACTCACATTAGTAATTTCAATAATTACATGTTTTTTTATGTATTCTATGAAATACACCAACTAATTCACAGGAAGTTCATTTAGATATCACTCAGTTACGTTTCTGAATGTTAACACACATTACACTCCAAGGCAATCCCCTTCCGTAGATATCAATAAGAAATCACTTGGTCCCTCTAAAGAGGACACAAGTTTCATCGACGAATTTTGTACCTGGACAAGAAAGAGATGATTATCTATCAACATTTATGCTCCATACAAAAATAAGTCTTACAGAAAAGACATCGTGGTGAAACATTGATTGCCAGGTCTATAGCTGGAGAATAATCATGAAATTAGTTACGTTTTTCTAGCTGGACATTAATTTGATATGTGGCTATGTATGTCAGAAAAATATAACAAAAAATCTTACAGCGACGTCAAATATTCCTTATGATACTGTTTTCGTTGCCATGAACGATAATTAACTGCACAAAGAACTTCAGTAACAGCTAATAAGTTATAGCTGTTTCAGTTTCAGATGACTTTCAAAAATCTTTACAATGATTTGTTCATGACAAAAGAGCAAAATTTAGAGTTTCCAGCAACCAGATTAAGATAATGATAAAACGAGGTAACAAAACTTTACTTTTTTCTGTAACTGGCATAAAAACAGATAATCTCTATGCTTTAGGATGTGCTGATGACGTAAACGTCAATGAAAGTGTAAGATTAGTTCTCGTTTTGAAGTTATGATGACTATAGGTTTAAGTTGATACATGTATAGACCTTGATGTTGTCTCTCAGAGGGGGGGCACTGAAGACTTAACCGCTTTGCCTGGCGTTTGTAGTTTTCTGCTGGTGATTCCCTGATTAGTGTCCAGCAGTAATTGGCTGACACTGAGACACGCCATTTTCCTGGTGTCTCATTTCCTCCTCCGAAATTTGCTGGCGGAAGCGTTTTCCGTGCTCGTTGCTAACAGCACCACAGTTGTCAGGAAAGAAGTCCAAGTGAGAATCCAGGAATTGTAACTTTAAGAACATGTTGCAACCCCAATCTGTTGTAGCAGTGCAGAAGATTTGCCACAATATCGTTAAAGTTTTCTGCTCTCTTATTTCGTAGAGAGTTTGTTGGCACTTGAACGACAGCATCCCGAGTTAACTTTTCATCACCTGACACGGGGTGTTGAAATGCTGACCTCTGTACAGTCTGCATATGTTTGGTTCCTCGAATATCCCCTATTTTATTTTCGCCTCACTAAGGAGTGGAAATTGGTCGTTCAAATAGAGAAATGGTTCCCAGTTTTGTCCATGGCCTTAACGAAGTTTTTCGTTAGGCCGAATTTTGTATGAAGAGCATGGAGAATTACGAGTTTTCTTATTCGACAAGATCAGTGGTTCAAATGGTTGACGGTTAGGTCAATCTCCCTTTTTTATTTTTGTATTGAAGAGCTTTGACACTGCTATCCCAGAGTCCCAGGAAGCAACATAGTTTGGTAGCCGTGTTGTAGCCCAAGTAATACGCCTGTAGCTTTCAGATCCCCGGAAATTTTCCATAGCTGCCATTACTCGCTGTTAATCTCCACAAAATACCGAGTTCTTTTCGCTTTCTAAAAGTGGATGGAATGCCATACGGCGATTGCGGAACGCTGTCACATTTACCACTTTATCAAGACGGTTCCACTGTTGTAGTCTCAACGCCAACAGTTCAGCTTTACCTTTAGGCAATTCTATATCTCTCACTAGGTCATTAAGTTCCTAGTGTGTTATTTTGCGAATCTCTGTATACTCATTATTATCAGGATTTCCGAAGAATTGGGTTTTGAAGATGACGGTGCAGCACTAATTTCACTACCGCCCTTGTCACTGCCACTGTCAAGTGAGGTAGGAACAGGCAGTCTCCGTGGAGGATTGGTCACGTGGCCAACGACATGTTAGGATGCGCCAAGAAAGACTTTCTCTTATTGCAAATGCCATGTGTTAAAGGAATTGTCATACAAAATAACAATCACTCCCATGGTTTGATGGTTCTCGCCGGATCACGGGTATAGAAGTCCCGTGGAAGATCTTTTACGATTCCATTACGAATGAAGACTCTAAACACAAGATATGAAGCATACATGAGGAGCCCACGGTTTGTACTGGCCCCTGATGTCACAGCCAAAGCACAGTCTGTACTCCTTCCTAATATATGACGTTACGACCTCCTTAAGATTTCAGTGTAGCCTGTCCGCGAATGCAGCAAAATGTCAACACCGATTACGCATCTGCAAAGTACAATGAATCACAGTAATTACAATGACCCCACGCACTAGCTACACTTCAGTAACACCCTCTTCCAACACAGGAACGGAACACAGATTGTAACAGATAGAAACTACGCTGAAATGAAACATGCTCAGCTCCTCGCTTCTTTTTCCCCTTCGCCGTGTTGCTTCGAGCACGGGCGACAAACTTCATCACTCTTTCTACCATGAACGGGATTTCGAAGCCTATATGGGAAGGGATTGACAATGAATCCTAAAAAAGTGTAATTAAATGCACCCCCTTTAACGTGGAAAGAGATCTAATTCGCGTATTTCATTGTGGTTTTCGTTATCAATGTGACCGACACAGTCAACAAACATTTATTTCATCCCAAGTACTTTTTCAGTGTTGCCTAGTGTAACTAGAGGAGAATTTCTGCAGTGAAAAATATCATTCAAAAATCAACAATGACAAAGAGTAACTTAATTGTTTTCGAGAAGAAATGAACACTGTAAATGAAATATCTGGCTTCAGTCAATATTTTGGCACAAATTACAGAAAGTTTTAAAAGAATTTTATGAGACAAGCGGTCGAATATGACTGAGAGGACGAACCGTTCACACTACGTAACACGTAATAGAAGTAACAATTACTTTTGTGCAGGCCTGTGAAAAGAAATTGAGCTACAGCATAATTCGTCGTTTTAAACATGGAGGAAGAGAACATCGTGCTCTGTTCGAAGGGACAGCACAAGTTACTACGGAAAAGTATGTATTTTCACATGATTCTAACCTAACAAGGAATTCAGCTAGTCACTGGTTGCTGCTTCAAGTGCCCTTTCGGCAGACATGAGTCTTGAGTTGCTGTCATCTACTCTGTTTAGTAAGAAACATGGAACGGCAGTACATAGATGACACAAATGCATGAAGAGTTGAGTTTCAAAACAGATCCACGTTACTGAAACTCGCAGTGTAACAACCATTGAAGCCAGCAACAGAGAAACAAGTCAGCGTTTTCGACGGACAAGATCAACGATCTATAAATTCAGAGATTAGTTTGAAGGGACGTCTCTACAGCTAAGCAAATTATGCTCTTTTGTGCCCTGATTGTACAGTGGAGTAGTAGAGTTATCGCTGAACCCCTAGAATGCTATGGAATGCTCTCGACATTAACCTCTTTGGAAGGAAAACTTTTGCCACTTACTGATCAGATTATGTTGAAAGGAAGCTTTCCAGCTCTTACACACAAATCATAGAGTGTAGAGCCTGAATTAAAAAAATATTTAATGTATATCATTTTAATTACCTCTATGGTCTAGCAGTGTCTGCCTATTCCATCTAAGACAAAACACGAGTAATTTAGATCTCTGCTATTGCACACCCTTTACTCGTTGACTTTTTTTCTCATAGAGAAAGAGAGAATTAACATAACCATTGTTCTGCGAGATTAAGCCGCTATTTTGTGTATCAAAATTGAAGAGAATAAAAGGTCTTATATTCAGGTGGACATCACAAATGAAGTACTGATATTTACCCTTGACATTTATCGGTAAATGTTTGTGGAGATGTATGTCCAGTGTTTCTGTTGTTGTAGTTGTGGTTCAAAAATGGCTCTGAGCACTATGGGACTTAACATCTGAGGTCATCAGTCCCCTAGAACTTAGAACTACTTAAACCTAACTAACCTAAGGACATCACACACATCCATGCCCGAGGCAGGATTCGAACGTAGCGGTCGCGCGGTTCCAGACTAAAGCGCCTAGAACCGCTCGGCCACACCGGCCGGCGTAGTTGTGGTCTTCTGTTCGAACCCTGGTTTGGTACAGTTTTCAGTGCTACTCTATCTTGTGCAGCTCTTTTCATCTCTGTGTAACTACCACAGTCTACATCTCTTTGAACTTGTTTACTGTATCCGAGGCCTTATTTCGGCTTATATATTTCAGTGCTCTGTGAAATTTTACTCGCTGTATCATGTCTCCCATCTCCGGCTATTTCGTCTTTTCTACATATCATACCGTCTTCAAGTTAGTTGCCCTTATATAGAGCGTCATCTTTCAGCCTTACCTTCTTTGCTTATTACTGGCTTTCCGTCTGAACTGTTGATATTCATATAGCTGTCTCCTTTTTCGTCAAACGTCACATTAAACTTCCCATAGACAGCTCCTTACGTAATCATTCTGCACTTTCTGTCAATCTCAGTTCTAAGGCGTTTGTATGCTATTTCCCCTATTTCTTTTGATGCATTTTTATATTTCCTCCTTTAAACAATTAAATTTAATATTTCCTTTGTCATCCAGGGATTTTTAACAGATCTGGTCATTCTACCTATGTGAGCTCTTTCTTCAGTTTTCATCTGCAATTAATTTGTCTCTGCTTCTATTATATTTATTGCCAACCGCCTGGGGTAGCCGAGCGGTCTGGGCGTCTTGTCACGGTTCGCACGGCTCCCCCCGTTGGAGGTTCAAGTCCTCCCTCGGGCATGGGTGTGTGTGTTGTCTTTAGCGTAAGTTAGGTTAAATTAATTAGTGTGTAAGCCAAGGGATCGATGACCTCAGCAGTTTGGTCCCGTAGTTCTTACCACAAATTTCCAATTTTATTGGCATACATAATATAAAGAAGAAAAGAAGGTAAGAGATATAACAAGTTTGGCCTAACAACAAGTTAGACTCAACCTGTGGTGCCAAAAATATAGAGGTACATAAATTGCCCTACTAGGCTAGCCTGTGTTTTCCAGTTGACGTACCAATAACGCTGAAGTTCGAGTACGAGCTGGTGAAGAAGGAGGACGGGAAGGAGTACTTGAACCCAACCAAGGCGACGCCCACCTTCGACACCAGCCGGACCTACATACAGCTCGACAACCTGTTCAACGGTGACAAACTGCTGGGTGAGTCAGAGAGGAATACAGCGACCCTCATAAAGCACGTGAAACTTCATAGGTCAAGTTGAGATTGCTTTATTTGTCTCGCTATCACTAGTACGCTTTTAGACTGAGGGAATAACTATCTTTCAACAACAGTCAATCCCACATTTAGTAAATAGTAAACTTAAATATTCCAAGTATGCTTGCTACTTCCATTGCATTTTTAGATTCTAAATAAGGATCTAGTTATTATATTTATTTACTCATTTTGTAACACAAACGCGTAGATATCACACACAAAGTATATAATACATAATTTTAAAAAAACACGCAATACAAAAGACGTTTTTCAAGTTCAGTACTACGGCACTCATTTAACCTAGATATTCTAGTGCTTCACTTGGGCAGTTGTGCATATCTTATAGGTTTCTAAGGCTGGATCCTTCCGTCTTGTAAAATGAGTCATTCACAGTAGCACGATTCAGTGGGTATGTCCTTACATATGATGGCGGAATGCAAAACTCAAAGGACTGGCGGGAAACACTGAAAATTCATTTCTCATGACAACAAATATTTAAAACCTTATTTGGCAGAGAAGTCCGCTATAAAGGATAAAAAAGGTGACCTCTCGACCCACTTATTTATGAGGAATCGAAAGCTTTTCGGTTAATTTCATGAGAGAAAAAAGTCGCTGTGGAATTGTAATCAGCAGTTAAAATCGAAACTTACTTCCAATTCAAAACAGTGTGCCGGCCGGGGACTCGAATCTGGGACCCTTGCCTTTCGCAGCAAGTGATTTACCAACTTTTTTTAAAATTTCATTATCTTCGCTATTGTTTCTTACATTTGTTCAGGGCGGACATCCCACGACACCCGTGGAAGTTCGTTGATGATCCATTCATTCAGTTTTTCTAATTTTTATTATTAGAGAGGGCAGCTAACCCTCTGACCGAACAAGCTAAGCGACCGTACCTGCAGCGGCTGAGCTATCCAAGCAATAATCGCTCCCCGCCCTGCAGCTGTACTTTAGCCAGTACCTCATCTCCCAGCTTCCAAACTTCACAGAAATTCTCCTGTACACACTGCGGGACTACCATTTCTGTAAGGAAGAATATTGCGCAGACATTGCTTAGTTACAACCCAGGAGATTGTTCCCAGACTGAATTTTCACTCTGATCGGATTGTGCGCTGATGAGAAACTTCATGGTAGATTAAAACTGGGTGCTGGGCCGGAAGCCGTACGTAGAAAGGCGAGGGTCCCAGTTGCGAGTTCCTGTGACACAGTTTCAATCGCTGTTTCTCATCACCACAAACCCAGCTGCACAGGGAAATTTATTCTGAGAGCAGGCTAAATAGTATTTCGAAATAAGCTCAAGTTGTTTTTTTGGAAATGGATGAATGAAGAACTTGACAGTAAAAGCTTCATATTTTAGTCTTTCAATAGAATTAGGCTATTTTGCCTTCTACGGTTCTCGTGTAATTTTTATGTCCCTACCTAACTTTTTTATGATGCGGAAGTGAAATATAGCTGTTACTCAAATAGATTAAACATCTTTTACTTTGTGATAAGTGTTTTGATATCAAATCGACATAACCGATTAAAACTATCCCTGTTCCTCGCGATTTAAATATAAGACAACTAAATGGAAAAGCTGAACTACTCACCTCAGTACATCAGTGTTGTATGCCCACTGAAACTCTCTTTCTGCGCAATTTGTTTGTTTGACATTTCCTAGTGTTCTTTCACTTCGTCGATACAACAACGTGTTTTTATGTGCAAATCTAATATCATTTGTGTACTTTAGAACAAACTTCTGTAACAACACACCCTGCTGTCACATGTTTAACCTACATTAATTTCGTGAATTTGAGAGGAAGGATGTACGTGAAAGGATGTACGTGAATGTTGAAGTTATGTCTAAACAATCAAAGAGTATTCGTAACAACATTAGTTCAATAATTATACCACGCTCATCAACGTTTTTACGCTTATGGCAAAGCTCGGGTTAGTATGATCACTATGGCCTTTGATATTGTATAGCACAGCTACAGTGTGAATAAACCGAAAATGATAGGTCCACAAGGTGTCCTTGTCATGTGTACATAGTCTTCCATTCCCCAGTGCTTTAATCACTTAACTGAAACTCCGCACAAGTACCCCAATGAGAAATAAGGAAAGAACTTGTGACGAGAAAGGAACTCCTATTTTAGACAATGTGTCTGTGTATATACTGCATGTTTTAACGTACATTATTTCGCAAATGTTAGGGTAATAAATTTTCTCGTATTTCCGGCCGCACGAAATGGTTTAAAATCCACAACAAACTTTCGACAGAGTACTCTGCAGTCATTGTCAAGTGATAACTGTCGTCTGGCTGCTGCAGCCGTCGGCAGCAACACCACGACAGTCACCAACTGGCAATGACTCAGAAATAGTCCATCAAAAGTTCGTGGATTTTAAAAAGCTTGACGCGGTTGGAAGGTCGAGACGATTTTATCAGTATATTTTGCCGTGAAACCACGCATTATTATAAATGTTGTCCAGTAACCTATTTATGCCTATTGTGAATAGGTTGGTCATAATGGTCTGTTACAGTGCGTTGTCTCCAAAAGTTTGTGTTTAAATTGTACACAAATGCAGGTTTTCAGAGACATATGACCTTAATGACTCTTAGAAATAGTACGTCTCCTTACAAAAATCATTTTAAGAGGAGGAAACAATGATAGAAATAAAAGAAAGGTTCAGGAGCGCAATTAAAATTCCAGTTGAAAGGATATCAATGATACAGTTCGCTGATGACATTGACATACTGAGTGAAAGTGTAGAAGAATTACATGATCTACTGAATGGAATGGACAGTCTAATTAGTAAAGAGGAGGGATTTAGAGTAAATCGAAGAAAGACGAAAGTAATGAGAAGTAGTAGCAATGAGAACAACGAGAAACTTAACATCAGGATTGATGGTGACGACGAAGTTAAAGAATTCTGGTACCTAGGTAGCAGAATCACCAATGACGGGCGGAGCAAGGAGGACATCAAAAGCAGACCAACACTGGCAAAAAGGGCATTCCTGGCCAAGAGAAGTCTGCTAGTATGAAACATAGGCCTTAACCTAAGGAAGAAATTTCTGAGAATGTGCGTTTGGAGTACAACATTGTATGGTAGTGAAACATGGATTGTGGGAAAACTGGAACAGAAGAGAATCGAAGCATTTGAGATGCGGTGCTAGAAAAGAATGTTGAAAATTAGGTGGACTGGTAGAGTAAGGAATGAGGAGGTTCTGCGCAGAACTGGAGAGGAAAGGTGTATGTGGGAAACAATGACAAGGAGAAGCGACAGAATGATAGGACATTTATTAAGACATCAGGGACTAACTTCCACGGTACTAGAGGGAGCTGTAGAGGGCAAAAACTGTGGAAGGAGACAGAGATTGGAATACATCCAGCAAATGATTGCGGACTTATGTTGCAAGAGCTACTATGAGGTGAAGAAGTTGGCACAGGAGAGAATTTCGTGGCGGGTCACATCAAACCAGTGAGAAGACTGATGAAAAAAAAAACGACGCGGTTTGGAATTTATGCGTCACCAGATATCCAGGAGCGATTACTACACGTAGATTTGGCGTTTGAAGTTGTATGAGAAACAAACATTCGCATCTGATATATGTCTTGTTGATCTCTGATACGTCAAGCACCTGCGTGCATACACTCTATCTTTCTCTGACCCCTTAAGTTTGTCTCTGGCACGTGCCAGCCAAAGACAAAGAGAGAGAGAGAGGAAGAGAAATTGTGTGACAGAGAGCGTGTGGTTCTATAAACATGTCTATAGCCCCAAAGCGTCTGGAAAGATTTTTCTGCATATTATAACCCCGCTGTATGTGTGGCTTTCAGGAGACAACACGAACATGTTCCTGAACGAGAACTGGCGGGAGGTGACAACTGACGTGGGCCCCGTGATAGCACAGGCGATTGCCGAGGCGGTGCGCCAGATCCTGTCCGGCATCGCCCTGCAGGTGCCTTACGAGCAGCTCTTCATCCTGTAGCGGCCGGCGCACCACCCAGCCACCTGCTAGATGCTGTCTTCTCGCTTATCTACACTCGTTCTCAGAGTGCAACCGGCGCTAGTGCAGCATTTTAGGGTAGACGCTAAGATGTACCTCTAGAGTCGAAGCTCATTAAATCACTCTTCCTTCTTCATCAAGGTGTTTTACTGATTTGGAACGATGATATTAGGAGTAGTTTCTCTGCTGCTCCAAATATTTCAGCAAATACGTGTGCCTTATATGTACCCTTCAACACTTCCCGTTTCCTTCTCCTGCGTTCGTATGTTCACCTCAACTGCTGATCCCTCACGGTCTCTAGTGTTCAGAGCCATTTGAATCATTTTATACCGAAAGGTTGGCTCTGGGCACTATGGGACTTAACAGCTGTGGTCATCAGTCCCCTAGAACTTAGAACTACTTAAACCTAACTAACCTAAGGGCATCACACACATCCATGCCCGAGGCAGGATTCGAACCTGCGACCGTAGCAGTCGCGCGGTTCCGGACTGCGCGCCTAGAACCGCGAGACCACCGCGGCCGGCATACCGAAAGGGAAACAGACTCCTGATGAAGAGCCTAGGAGCTAGAGGAATAGAGTCTCTGTTTATAATTCTGAAAAATATTGGAAAAATATTGTGTTAAGCGAATGACCCGCCTGTATCGTGATCTAGTAATATGTTGAGTAGCAATATTATAAGAAGGAAAGTTGGTACTCACCACATAACGGAGATGCTGAGTCGCAGATAGGCACAACAAAAAGACTCTCTTATCGTCGTGCTATAAGCGTTGAAGGAGCACTACTGGGCGACATTCATCGAACAGCCTCTACTACATGGTCCAGTTGATACCTCCAATTGTATTGCTACTATTACACCCTTCAGTGGAGCTTTCCACTAACATATGGTACAATGAAGACTCAGTTTGTTTCCAATCTCCCCGAATACTCGGAGATAGTCGTTGCTGCTGTTTCGGACGAAACGCGACGCCTATCTGCGACTCAGCGTCTCCGTTATATGGTAAGTAGCAACTTTCCTTCTCATAATTTTGTTACATTCCATCCAGGATTTTCCATTGATTGAATATGTTGAGTAGTTAATGTGAAAATGAAATGTCTTGCAGTTTATTTATCAAAGTATTATTTATCTGTATTTCAAATGCTCTTTGACTGACGCGTACATTCGAAAAATTATCATTCAAAAAATTTAGGTCAAGTTTTTGAAAGAATGATCGGAAGGATGGCATATGGGATAATTTCAGTATTCCTCGAAACATAGTCTGAGTGCAGATGCTGCTGAATCGAAAGAGTATTTGGGGGATTAGAAATCGATTTCAGCTGTCTCTTATCGTCTCTTAACGTTGTGCTATAAGCCTTGAAGGAACACTACTGGGCGAAATTCCTCCAACAGCCTCTACTACATGGTCCAGTTGATACCTCCAATTGTATTGCTACTATTACACCCTTCAGTGGAGCTTTCCACTAACATATGGTACAATGAAGACTCAGTTTGTTTCCAATCTCCCCGAATACTCGGAGATAGTCGTTGCTGCTGTTTCGGACGAAACGCGACGCCTATCTGCGACTCAGCGTCTCCGTTATACGGTAAGTAGCAACTTTCCTTCTCATAATTTTGTTACATTCCATCCAGGATTTTCCATTGATTGAATATGTTGAGTAGTTAATGTGAAAATGAAATGTCTTGCAGTTTATTTATCAAAGTATTATTTATCTGTATTTCAAATGCTCTTTGACTGACGCGTACATTCGAAAAATTATCATTTAAAAAATTTAGGTCAAGTTTTTGAAAGAATGATCGGAAGGATGGCATATGGGATAATTTCAGTATTCCTCGAAACATAGTCTGAGTGCAGATGCTGCTGAATCGAAAGAGTATTTGGGGGATTAGAAATCGATTTCAGCTGTCTCTTATCGTCTCTTAACGTTGTGCTATAAGCCTTGAAGGATCACTACTGGGCGAAATTCCTCCAACAGCCTCTACTACATGGTCCAGTTGATACCTCCAGTTGTATTACTACTATTACACCCTTCGATGGAGCTTTCCAGTAACATATGGTACAATGAAGACTCAGTTTGTTTCCATTCTCCCCAAATACTCGCAGATAGCTGTTGCTGCTGTTTCGGGCGAATTGTATAACACGATGCCGACGCATTAGCTGATTGAGGCCTGAACCTTCTGCTGCCACATTTACGAAATAATGACACTTTCCCTGCTTACAGCGCTAACATAATGTTAATGCAGAAAATATCGTATTCCAAGCAGTTGGCAAATAATTTTAAAAAATGGTTCAAATGGCTCTGAGCACTATGGGACTTAACATCTGAGGTCATCAGTCCCCTACAACTTAGAACCACGTAAACCTAAGTAACCTAAGGACATCACACACAACCACGCCCGAGGCAGGATTCTAATCTGCGACTGCAGCAGTCGCGCGGTTCCGGACTGAAGCGCCTAGAACCGCTCGGGCGAATAATTCAAATCATGTAGTTATTTAGAATGTACGAGAAACAGCTGTGCTTCTTTGACCGTCCAAAGCGTTCAAACGCAAGCCTGGGAAAATAGCCCGAGACTATCGTACTACCTCCAATGAATTTCTAAGCAGCCGTGAGCCAGGTCTACTCCCTCTCGCCAGACCAAGGACGGCCCTCTTTACACAATTTTACGCAAAGTGAAGTATTCGATTTCGTGATCAGCTACTTCCGGATAGGAACATCATCAGGACAACGGAATGACAATACATGTTGACGAACCATTGTGTCACTGCTCTCTGTAGCTGAGTTGCAACGACTGTGGCTGCAAAACTGACAGTGTAGTCTGAAGACTGGATTTTGCAGTAAACCTTGGAGTTGCTAGTGTAGCAGAGCACTGACGTTCCCAATTCACAGCACAGTTACAACAAAGAATCTGGACAAATGTAGCTGAGCATCTTCCCATTCAATTCTCTCCGTTCACGAGTTATGACGTACAGGATATCTGGTATGTAGACGCCTTCTTCCTTTTTTACGTGACTTTGCATGCAGAATCCTGTGTCCTATGTAGAGTTGCTCTCTTCCAAGATTACGGTTCGATCTTTTAGGTGCGGTACATACCTGACCTAGTGAGTGTAAGAACTAGTAGCATTGGTAGGGAAAGAAATATAAACGAATGTGTGAGAGAAAGGAACTGGGAGGCAACCAGCTATCTTTTTTTTGTGTTGCACATAACTAGAATTGCACGTCGTTCAGTGTTATTCCACTGTGCATATTATATCCTTAAAAAATCTAAATTTCATTGTATAACAAATAAAAATTAGCAGCTAGCGTAACTTTTGTGCTTTCATGCACCCAAAGCAAAAACTTTAGACGCAAGTACAGATTACGCGCACAGATACAAAAATTCTGTATAATTATTGTTGTTGTTGTGTACTGATTAGAACGTTCTTCATCATGACCAAAGACAGGAGTTTCCTGTTATTATTCGTAAGTGAGAAAGTTGTTTAGCAATAACAGGAACATGTTTTATGTAAGTATTGGAAGCGATGTATGATAGGTTTTTTAAAAATGAACATGAACAGTCACAACCGTCAGAAACTTTTTTTTTCATGAGGTTGCCAGTTTCTGTCTGTTTTAGAGCAATTTCGGGCCTCACACCATGATGGAAGACGGTGGCTGTGAACGGAGCAGTCGCTACGGCACCACAAACTGGAACTGCAGTGGCGTTTGTGGAGTCGTAGCGACTGCTCCGTTTACAGCCACTGTCTTCCATCATGGTGTGAGGCCCGAAACTGCTCTATCATAAAAAAGAAGTTTCTTGCGGTTGTGACTGCAAATGTTCATTTTTGAGCGCTAAAAATAACCGCTGTACTCTAGGAGAAATGTTCCCAAAAATTACTGATACGTTTTTGTTTTCCACTCACTTTTTCTACGTTTTATCTTCCTTTGAGGAAATTGCGTTTTCTAGAGCTATGTGATAAACCCGTACTGTTTTTTATTTCTGCTAAAACGTGCCTCTGTTTCACGTTACAAATCAGCAACTCTCGAGTAAAACATTAATTAAATATTGACAGTTTGAATCTTTGTATAAATATTGATTATTTTTAAGTAGCGGACAGGAGGAGAACTATGTGGAACAAAAATATTCCGTGGGTTACGCGGCCATTTACATGTCTTCACTCAGTTTTTAGACGGTACACAACTTTCCGTTTATAGGGGAATCTGTAGAGCATTGGCTTCATACGCAAGCAAAGCGATTGAAATGAGGTAACGCCCGACAGGTATGCAACACACCTAGCTGTTACGACCTTAACTGACCGCAGTTACTAGGAAAATTACCGTAGTCTACACATACTTACGACAGCCTACGGTAGCCTACAGCAGTTCTATAACTGTAATATAATGGGATTCTCGACTAATCAGTTCGCCTTGGAGCGCTGAAAATGGAGTACAACTGGTTCCAGGAGGTAACGTGACCATCTGCTGCTGACGATAAGTCACGGCAGTGAAGTGGTGTGTGACAGTCGGTTGTTGGGAATTAGCGCAGTTTCCTAGTGAACACTGCAAAGAGAAATACATGCAATGGAATTTAGAGTCGGGTACCTTCTGAACACCATAACACCATTGGTCACAGTGAGCGTAAAGCTACACATTGGGCAAGACAACATACACTATGTGATCAAAAGTAGCCGGACACCTCGCTGAAAATGACTTACAAGTTCCCTCCATCGGTAATGCTGGAATTCAGTATGGTGTTGTTCCACCCTTAGCCTTGATGACAGCTTCCACTCTGGCAGGCATATGTTCAATCAGGTGCTGGAAGGTTTCTTGGCGAATGGCAGCCCATCCTTCACGCAGCGCTGCACTGAGGAGAGGTATCGATGTCAGTCGCTGAGGTCTGGCACGAGGTCGACGTTCCAAAACACCCCATAGGAGTTCTATAGGATTCAGGTCAGGACTCCGCGCAGGGCAGTCCATTACAGGGATGTTACTGTCGTGTAACCATTCCGCCACAGGCCGTACATTATGAATAGGTGCTCGATCGTGTTGAAAGATGCAGTCGCCAACCCCAAATTGCTTTTCAACAGTGAGAAACAAGAAGGTGCTTAAAACATCAATGTAGGCCTGTGTAGTGATAGTGCCACACAAAACAAGAAGTGGTGTAAGACCCCTCCATGAATAACACGACCACACCATAACACACCGCCTCCGAATTTTACTGTTGGCACTACACACACTGGCCGATGATGTTCACCGGGCATTAGCCATACGCACACGCTGCCATCTGATCGCCACACTGTGTACCGTCGTCACTCCACACACTATTTTTCCACTGTTCAATCGTCCAATGTGTACGCTTCTCACACAAGCGAGGCGTCGTTTGGCATTTACCGTCGTGATGTGTGGCTTATGAGCAGCCGCTCGACCATGAAATCCAAGTTTTCTCACATGCCACCCAACTGTCACAGTACTTGCAGTGGATCCTGATGCAGTTTGGAATACCTCTCTGATGGTCTGGACAGATGTCTGCCTATTACACATTACGACCCTCTTCAACTGTCGCCAGTCTCTGTCAGTCAATAGACGAGGTCGGCCTGTACGCTTTTGTGCTGTACGTCTCCCTTCACGTTTCCACTTCACTATCACATCGGAAACAGTCGACCTAGGGATGTTCAGGAGAGTGGAACTCTCGAGCACAGACGTATGACACAAGTGACACCCAATCACCTGACCACGTTCGAAGTCTAAGTCCCGCGGAGAGCCCCATTCTACTCTCTCACGATGTCTAACGATTACTTAGGTCGCTGACATGGAGTACCTGGCAGTAGGTGGTAGCACAATGCATCTAATATGAAAAATTTATATTTTTGGGAGTGTTCGGATACTTTTGATCACATAGTGTGAAAACTCGACAATAGCTGACTGGAGTGCAGTGTGGTCCGACGAGTCACAATTTTGCCTGTTTTCCAGTGATGCAAGTTAATCCGCAACGTGTGTAGGGTGTGCTTCACGTCGGGGGTCGTTCTGTGATGTGTGTTGTCGTACCATGACTCGGGCCCACTCTTTCATGTTACCGTGAACATAAACTAGAAGGCTTATTTCAACATTAAGGTGGCCAAGTGCTACCCTTTAGCCAACATCTTCGTGATGATAATGCTGTGGGCACTCCCATCGTCCAAAATCACAAGATCCGTGTTCACAGGTCTGACGAAATTCATGGATCCTCTCCTCGACCGGCTCGTTAAATCATCAATCCCAACCCTGTGGAAAACATTTGGGACTACTAGAAACAGCGCTGTGATTTATCGAGGATTGGGTATAAGGGTAGGAAGGCTGTATCGTCGGCTTACTGGAGGGAGTAGATTGGGTGATTTGGGCTTAGGCATAGTGGCAGTGCAGATGATACACAGGAGTGGAGCAAGGCATACCTGCAGTGAGATAGATGACACTGAAATTAGTATTGTTCATAGTTAGATAGGATTGGTTAGAAAGGATACAATAAGGTGGACATAATTTATTGGAAGTTTATTGGATTATGAAAGCCACAAAAGCCCTAGGTCAACGAATTTAAAGACATTTATTTACGGATATAAAGTTAGTAGGATGGGTCGTCAGAGGAAGATTTAGGTCTCGAGCCACACTGGTTGACAGGGAGGGGCAGACGCTGGTTTTATGTGTGCTTTGCGAAAGGATGGATTTGAAGATACTGCTAAACAGTGAAGTGAGGCCGATCTCTTGGTTGGACGGTCTCACTGGCTGGTTTGAGGGTTTTTAAATTTTCCTCGCCGAAATGAGGCTATTATCACGCTTAGCCTCGGTTTTACGCGGAATTAGCCTGAGATATCCTTGGGGACACTAATTTTGTGTCTGACGTGCGTAATTTCTTCATAGACAGCTGACCAGTGTCATGTCCGCGGTTCCATTTTCCATGTACACAGTGGGCAAAGGGACTGCCAAAGACAGTATGTTATGGCTTCGGCCTCTGCTGCCTGGAGCTATACCAGCCAACTGCGTCGCCCATCTAGCACAGTTGTTGATAGGCATGTCGACATCATCATCCTGCGGGACCATAAGTCATTCACTTTCCAGACCCCTGTCCGACGGAGAAACCAAAATAGGCCTGCGTATTGCCTGTTTCATTGTCTACCCGAAGTCTTCCTGCAGTTTGCTTTTATGAAATGGAATTCAGAGAAGAAATTGGTACTTGGACTAGTACACTGAACATACTGTCCGTAGCTATTACACGCGTACTATTAGTCACAGCGCATCTGTCTGACTGCATTTTAACACTCTAATCATTCGCCATCCAACGCCATAGTTTATTAATACCAGTATCTATACTAATAATAAAACTATAAAATCGTTGTCTGTCTTTCTATTTGAACTCGCTCATTTCCAAAACTACCAGACTATTTCTCGCGGGGCCTTCACAGGTGACTTGAACGTAGCTTCCAGTGACATGTATGATTTATTTCATCAAATCTGGGTCATGGAAGAAAAAGATACGTAATTTAAAGTTTTACCTAAAACTGTCATGTCTGTCTGTTTTAACGTGCTAATCTCCAAAACCACTACCTGAATTTTTATGAGGTTTTCACAGGTAAGTTGAGAATAGTTTGGAGCAACGTATAGGCTTTATTTAATCAAAATCAGATCACGAAACGAAAAGCTACCGTGATTCAATGTTTTATTTAAAACTGTCATGTCTATCTATTTGTCTGATTGAACGCGGCAACCTCCAATAGTGCTTCACAAATTTTTATGGGGTTTGCACAGGTAACGTGAGCATAGCTTGGAGCAACATACAGGCTTCATACTACTATCTTCTAGTAAAAATCAATTCATTTGTCATCATCACTAAGTTAAAACAATCACTAGATCTCTGCAAATAAATCGGTTTTCACAAGAAGACTACAGTAAAAACTAACAGCTTACATCCTGTTCTGAATGATTATGTCAGGTAACAAAAATATAGGCTTCATTTCATCAAAATTGTATCACGTAAAGAAGATATCATAATCTAAAGTTCTATAAATGCGAAAGTGTATTCGTCTGTTACTTTTTCACGATAAAACCGCAGAACTGATTCTGATGAAATTTGGTACGAAGATGTTTTGATCCCTGAGGAAGAACCCGTCTGCTTTAGAAAGTAAAAAAGGAAAAAAGAGAAGTCAGCACTCAGAAATGTGAAGTAGGTGATGGTACACTTTCTTCTTCATGGGTGAACATAAACAGTGTCAAAAGTTATTAAATATGTTGCGTAATGTACGTATTGTGAAATGTATAGCTACTTAAACAACTCCCTACTTAGCAATCATATACAACCGCTCGCTCACCGATAGATCTGTACCTACAGATTGGAAAATTGCGCAGGTCGCACCAGTGTTTAAGAAGGGTAGTAGGAATAATCCATCGAACTACAGACCTACATCATTGACGTCGGTTTGCAGTAGGGTTTTGGAGCATATACTGTATTCTAACATTATGAATCACCTCGAAGGGAACGATCTATTGATACGTAATCAGCATGGTTTCAGAAAACATCGTTCTTGTGCAACGCAGCTAGCTCTTTATTCGCACGAAGTAATGGCCGCTATCGACAGGGAATCTCAAGTTGATTCCGTATTTCTAGATTTACAGAAAGCTTTTGACACCGTTTCTCACAAGCGACTTCAAATCTAGCTGCGGGCCTATGGGGTATCGTCTCAGTTGTGCGACTGGATTCGTGATTTCCTGTCAGGAAGGTCGCAGTTCGTAGTAATACAAGGCAAATCATCGAGTAAAACTGAAGTGATATCAGATGTTCCCCAGGGGAGCGTCCTGGGACGTCTGCTGTTCCTGATCTATATAAATGACCTGGCTGACAATCTGAGCAGTTCTCTTAGGTTGTTCGCGGATGATGCTGTAATTTACCGTCTAGTAAGGTCATCCGAAGACCAGTATCAGTTGCAAAGCGATTTAGAAAAGATTGCTGTATGGTGTGGCAGGTGGCAGTTGACGCTAAATAACGAGAAGTGTGAGGTGATCCACATGAGTTCCAAAATAAATCAGTTGGAATTCGATTACTCGATAAATAGTACAATTCTCAAGGCTGTCAATTCAACTAAGTACCTGGGTGTTAAAATTACGAACAACTTCAGTTGGAAAGACCACATAGATAATATCGTGGGGAAGGCGAGCCAAAGGTTGCGTTTCATTGGCAGGACACTTAGAAGATGCAACAAGTCCACTAAAGAGACAGCTTACACTACACTCGTTCGTCTTCTGTTAGAATATTGCTGCGCGGTGTGGGATCCTTATCAGGTTGGATTGACGGAGGACATCGAAAGGGTGCAAAAAAGGGCAGCTCGTTTTGCATTATCACGTAATAGTGGAGAGAGTGTGGCAGATATGATACGCGAGTTGGGATGGAAGTCATTAAAGCAAAGACGTTTTACGTCGCGGCGAAATCTATTTACGAAATTTCAGTCACCAACTTTCTCTTCCGAATGCGAAAATATTTTGTTGAGCCCAACCTACATAGGTAGGAATGATCATCAAAATAAAATAAGAGAAATCAGAGCTCGAACAGAAAGGTTTAGGTGTCCGCTTTTCCCGCGCGCTGTTCGGGAGTGGAATGGTAGAGAGATAGTATGATTGTGGTTCGATGAACCCTCTGCCAAGCACTTAAATGTGAATTGCAGAGTAATCATATAGATGTAGATGTAGGCGATGCATACATGTGCACATCTGCCTATGGCCGTCCGCATACATGTCACGACAGCAACGCTGTTTGCGAACCACGTCGTTATGCACTGGGGTGGTTGGAGGAGTGGGGTGCATGTAAGCATCCTGCTATGCTCACACGAACAGGCAGACACGCTATTGCATATGCAGTAGTTTACTTAGCATCACTCATGTTAATAAAACTTCTGATATGCGAGCTTACCCGCAGGTAACGGCTAATATAAAATATTACAGATGTTGTCAACAGTAAGCTGGATATTTTTGACACCTTATGAACAGTACATAAATGGAACAAAACAATGATGTCTCCAGTACCAGTGGCTTACTTTCTGTTGTGTTATGTGTCTCCTGGAAAGCCTCACGAAACGTGTCACTACTACCCAGTATACATGAATGATTACCACTATACTGTTATATTACTGTATTGTATGCATATAGCAGAAAATATACATTGTGAAGCACAGTGTGGAGAAGTTGCCAGATTCAAAACGTTGATAGATTGTCATAGCCGTAGGAGCTGGATATTATCGGCCGAGAGTACATAGAGGGAGACTGGGCGTAGTGAACTCACTGCACAAAGCAGCTAAAGACGTAGTTTAGTCATTGAGTTCCGACAATTGTGTGTCAAAATGAGTCTTTCTAGAAGAAGATGGCAGAGTTCTACGAGCAGAGTAATTTCGACCGTTGGCTGCAGCTTGTGAGAGGACTGGCCACAAAGAGAATCCGATTATGTATGATCCATTTATGACGGTAAAAAAATAAGTACATATTTTTATCGACCCTATACAACACTCTGCAGACAAAAAAATTGGCACATTTACGGCAACTGAACTAAGTACACCATTACACCAATAAATAAAATTTTCATTACTGTCAGCATACGTATCTACTGCATATACTGCTTCAAACGACAGATACTGTCAATACTTAAATCGGACCATATATTTCTTGGTCACATTAGCATGTGATGGAAACTGCCATTAATAAATGTGTAATTCAAAAAATAGTTGAAATATGTTAAAAAAGTAACACAATTCGAAAGCGGAAAAATGTTGCTTCAAAATCAATCTGCATTAAACACTAAAAATAATATGTAGATATGTATTCTTTTTATGATGTAATTTATAAAGTTCATGTTTTTATTATTGAAAGAGACCCATCAGATGTTGAACCGACTGCAAGGTATCAAAATTATCCCTGTGGAAAGACGAATAAAACTGCTGCAATAGGCTCAATGTAATTATTCTCTAAATTTGAATAAATTGCCGTTTTCTAAATTTCTGAAACGAGTCAGTGCGAGTCAATAGTGGGGATCAAGCGAGCCTATATACCCTGTTCATGCTAGCGTATACCACTGGCGGCTGGTGCTGGATTCTTCCATCGGGCGGCGTGTACCGCCAATGGCACATGCTCGACTCTACCAATTATGCTACCAGCAATACACCATCGTACGATGTATTACCTATGAGCCAGGCGCAACTAAAACCCTAGACCCATCAACGAGCGAGTTTTCTGAACAAACGAGAATCGTTTGCCTGACCATCTTCCGCTGCAATTATTATAGACAAACATACAGGTTCCGGACACAGTCACCCTCCTGTTATCTGATGCAGAGAACATATATTCCAATGTACCAGCAACTGAAATGATAAACATTGTAGCAGAAAATCTTGAGACATGCAGCACACATTCATTTGAATACATTAAAAAAAATGGTTCAAATGGCTCTAAGCACCAAGGGGCTTAACATCTGAGGTCATCAGTCCCCTAGAACTTAGAACTACTTAAACCTAACTAACGTAAGGACATCACACACATCCATGCCCGAGGCAGGATTCGAACCTGCGACCATAGTGGTTGCGCGGTTCCGAACTGACGAGTCTAGAACCGCTCGGCCACACCGGTCGGCTTTTAATACATCAAAGAAAGAGTTACTAACAGAATAGAACTCTTTCCATTCAATAATGAATTCTATTTAGAAACTGAAAGATTACTGGTGGGACAGCTAGTGTCTGGAACCATAGCAAACGTACTTTTGAACCATTCAGAACAAATTATGTTTAACAAAACATTGCTAAGTAGGTAAAACATCCTATACTAGATTACATGTATTGATGACATCGTGTGCCCAATCGATGAACCAAGCAGTAAAATTGACCATTTACGTACAGACATAAATACTGTTCATGGAGTTATGTCTTATAGTCCAAAAGACAAATACGCAGTTAGATTTGTTGGACAATACCATAAAGATTCGGAACAAGCAACACACATTTGACATACACCGAAAATCGACAGCAACAAATACAGTTATACACCAGTCATCACAGCACTCAAACTCTCAAAAGCAGGCAGCACTTAGATATATGCCCAACAGACGAAACACAGTGCCATTAGTGACAGACAACTATCAAACAGGAATGAATACCATAGTACAAATAACCACAAAGAATGGATACAAAGTGAACTTATTAACAAAGCTGAACAATAAAATAAAGAAACAAAAGCAGCAAACACCCAGCCGTAACCAAGAGAAGGACGGAATCCTACATAATTACACACAAAAAATAAAAATACAGGAAAAACTCAAAATGAGAAGAAACATAAAACAAAAGATGATACAAAGTGAAATACAAACACAAATAAAAGCATAGAAAATCTAATAGTTTCAAAATACAAGGCATAAAAATAGCCCACCAAACAAACAATTCAATTCAAAAGTGCTTTCCAAAAATAACAGGAAAAACTAATCTACATCAGAAATCACGAATATGCCAACTGATGTGTAGTACAACCCACATGAAAAACAAATGAACAACCGTAAACACTATAACTCAGTGCCGAATGCGAACATATATACGTATACCTGCACTCCTGTCTTCAAAAGACAATGCAGGGTAAGAGAAACTACAAAAAACAGAAAACTGCCAAGTACAACGAAGTTCCTATTGACTTCAACAACTGCTAACAAAGAAAGGAAAAGCAGTGATCTGCAGAACATGTGAAGGAAATACTGTATTTAATCAATAACAGCGAAATTCTACAAATAAATGTGGCCATAGGAGATGCTTTGTAAATAAATCAAAAAGCGTTTGGTGTAAAATTCTCTTTAATTATATGCAGTAAGCTTAAGATGGTGAAACCAATAATAATTTGAATGTCACATAATTTATGATTAATTTAGTATAAAATTATTTTATATGTCCTCTCACTGCTCTCATGGAATGACCTTATGTCACTTTCAAAACAAAAGATCAATGGCAGGTTATCAAGATTTAAGTGAGTTTGGACGTGGTGTTACAATCGCCGTACGAGCAATGGGACACAGAATCCCCGAGGTAGCGATAAAGTGGAGATTTTCCCGTACGACCATTTCACGAGTGTACCGTGAATATCATTCACATTGAACTGTTGATCACTGTCTGGTCACACGAGTCTTGTTTCAAATTGTATCGAGTGGATGGAGGTGTACTGGTATGGAGACACCCTTATGAATCCACAGACCCTGAATGTCAGCAGAAAACTGTTCAAGCTGGTGGAGGCTAAGTAATGGTGTAGAGCGCGTGCAGTTCGTTCGATGTGGGACCCCTAATACGTGCAGATACTACTCTGACAGCTGACGCATATGTAAGAATCCTGTCTCATAACCTGCATCCATTAATGTCCATTGTGCATTCCGACGGACTTGGGCAATTCGAGTAGGACAATGCGACGCCTCAAACGTCCAGAATGCCTACAGGGTGGCTTCAGGAACACTCTTCTGAGTTTCAACATTTCCACTGGCCGCCAAATTTTCCAGATATGAATATTATTGAGCATATCTTGGATGTCTTGCGCTGTTCGCAAGAGATCTCCACCCCCTTGTACTCTAACGTATTTATGACAGCCCTGCAGGATTCATGGTGTTAGTCCCCTCCAGCACCATTTCAGACGTTAGTCGACTCCATGCCACGTCGTGCTGCGGCACATTTGCATGCTCGCGGGGGCCCTACACGATGTTAGGCACGTGTATCAGTTTGTATGAATCTTCAGTGTATTTTTAGGTTCAAGAGTGTGATTAAAATTCAAGGTGAAAGGATATCAATGATAAGATTCGGTGATGACATTGCTACCATCAGTGAAAATGAAGAAGAATTCCAGGATCTTTTGAATGGAATGAACAATGTAATAGGACAGATTTTGGACTGAGAGTAAATCTTAGTAAGTAATGGGAAGCAGGAGAAATGAGAATATCTAGAAACTGAACATCAGAATTTGTAATCACGAAGTAGATGGAATTCTGCTATTTTTGCAGCAACATAAACCATGACGGAAGGAACAAGGAGGACATAAAGAATAGACTAGCACTGGAAAAAAGGGGTGTTTATGTCGAAGGGAAATCTACTAGTATCAAATATAGGTCTTAATTTGAGGAAGACGATTCTCAGAATGTAAGTTTGGAGTACAGCCTTGTATGGTAGTGAAACGTGGACTGTGAGAAAACCGAAACAGAAGAGAATGAAGCGTCTGAGATGTGGTGCTTCAGGCGAATGCTGAAAATTAAGTGGATTTTTAAAGTAAGGAATGAAAAGCTTTTCTGCAGAATCGCTGAGCAAACGAATATCTGGAAAGAAAACAAGACGAAGGGACAGGATTGTAGGAGATCTGTTACGACATGAAGGAATAACTTGCATGGTACTAGAGGGAGCTCTAAAAAGTAAAAGCTGTAGAGGAAGGCAGACAGTGGAATACATCTAGCAAATAATCGAGGATGACGGTTGCAAATACTATGGCAATTGATTATGGTTACTGGCGGCTTTGACGAAAGTGGTTGTGTAACAATAGGACATGTGTTAACACATCTGGAAATTACCTCCTTGGTACTTGAGGGAGCTGTAGGGGGTAACGCCTGTAAGGGAAGACAAATAACTGAGGAGATTAGGTACAACTGCTACTCAGAGATGAAGACTTTGGTACAGGAGAGGTATTTGTGGTGGACCTCAAGAAACCACTTAAAAGATTGATGGCCCAGAACAGAAATTAAATTTGTTAAGAATGGAATGATAAGGGGATAGAGCTTGATATGCAGTTGCGGTAAGGTGCTTGTTGTTCTGTGAAAGTAATATCACATGCAGTGGGATCGCATTCGCAACGTGCTGCAGGAGCTAACAGGTACTCTAAATCTGCATAAACGACAAAGAAGCAGCGCTCCTGGTGAAGAACTAGTTCGCACTGGTAGACATATCCAAGTATCTTTTCCTGGATAGTGCAACTAATCCGATGCTTTTATAAATTCCTGTTGTCAGTGAATGAGTTTAGGTATCTACGGCAAAAATGGCGTTATGTTCCTTCCCAATCATTTGGGTGGGAAGTAAATGGGACGTATCTTTGATCCTTATGTAGTGTTGTGTCTCACCCTCAGAGAATAGCAACGAGTATATGCGTTTGAAGCGGTGACCGGCTGCTTTTGAAAAATAGAGGCGTCCAACTACTTCATACTCTACATCTTTTGTGTTCTACACCGTGTGCTCTTCTTCTTCTTCTTCTTCTTCTTCTTCTTCTGGTTCTCTTTCTTCTGGCTTGCTTTTCTTTCCCACCTGCAGGCTGGAAATGTGAAATGGATAGTCCTGACTCAGCCTTTCAAATTCTGGTAGTATCTGTAGTTTAACAGGGAATGAAATGCCAGTGAAGTTACAATGCTTGCGGACATTAGGTTATTGGTACACTCAAGATGGAAACTATAACCTCAACCGGAAGCCAGAAGTGACCATGGAAAGCCCACCTTGGCAGGATTTTGGATGTAGGTAGACTCTTTTTTAGTGGCAATATCATATGAAAGAGGGATAAAACTCGATCCCTCACTTACTGAATCGAGAACAAGTAAGTACTCTTTAAGGTAGAGTGCAGAAAAATTGCCCAGTATGACACTCTTGGAAGTTGCGTGAATTCGCAACAGAGAACCGTGCTCCACTTAGTGGTGGGACACCGTGAGTCGCTGACAATTCTGGAAAGCTCACTTTCCAATACAGGTAGGCATGTATTAAGGTAAGTATTAGGCCCTCAGTTGACAGTATTGAACTTCGCTGTGTGAGCCTGTGAGATGCGATCCTACAAAAACTCCAGAAACCACAGACTAGTGCAATTCAGACATATGATTTACCTAGAGCTCATTAACAGATGGAGTTAGTGGTCTGCTGCTCGGTCCGGGACGACGATGGCTAGATGGTCTAAGGCGCGGAGAGCATGGCCCAAATCATGGTAACCATGCCGACGCCAGTCTGTAAAAGGATATGATGACATCGACAGGTCCAGTCACGTTAGCGGCGTTTTTGGCCTGTACGAAGGTGATAGGGCGCCTTTGGTGATGGTGATGATTGAATCATCGATTGTGCTAGTGGAAGCCCAGTTCCAGATGCTTCCAATACTCCTGCAGAGGAATAAAAAACGGTATTAATAAGTATCATGTAAGAGACATATTCGCATTTAAGTAATAATAATAATAATAATAATAATAATTCCCAATACGTACGTGGAGAACCATCAGTGTTGATATAGCCGCACAGGGGTTTCAGACATTCATTATCAATACCATTGATGATAATATTGGCTTTTGCTATTTTATTCAGCATGGTGTCAGTGTCCTGAAAGGGTGTCTCATCATTCAGATTTATGGCTCCGAATGTTTCATCCAGCTTGGTATCAATATCCATCTCATTGTGAGCAGATGTAGCATCTTTAGGATTAATGGATTCTAATATTTTATCTAGTGTGATAAAAGCATCAGTCATAATGAGATCAGGTGTGGCATCGGCAGCAACTGGAACAGAATAAAAAAACAACTTATAACTAATGCAGACAAGCCGAAATTAACACTAAGAAAATATCAACTACATACGTATGATAGGAACCATCCTCGTGTGGAGATTTGGCATTTATCCTACTACGTTCTCTATACCCATTCCTCGTAAAATACAAAAAGCGTAACATTTATTGAAGACCATCTGTCTCTCTCTCACGAGCGTGCGCGCGCGCGTCTGTGTGTGTGTGTGTGTGTGTGTGTGTGTGTGTGTGTGTGTGTGTGTGTGCAACAGTGTTATGTGAAACACTTGTGTATTCAAGGGTCCTGGCAGCTCATAAAAGGGATCTGAACAATCCTTTTACACTTGTCTATGATGACATGTGGGTCTGCTAGAAATCAACAATGACATTTTATTAGTGTTCGTAAATATTTATAAGATTCTTGTGTGAAATACTAACACGCTTACATGTTCGAATGTTCTGAGAGTTGACGCTAGGGACCAGCCCAACTCCAAGCATTTATATAAAAAAATGGTTCAAATGGCTCAGAGCACTATGGGACTAAACATCTGTGGTCATCAGTCCCCCAGAAATTAGAACTACTTAAACCTAACTAACCTAAGGACATCACACACATCCATGCCCGAGGCACGATTCGAACCTGCGACCGTAGCGGTCACGCGGTTCCAGACTGAAGCGCCTAGAACCGCTCGGCCACTACGGCCGGCATTTATATAAAAACTCACTGCGTGAGTGACACGTGCACACAGAGATGGTTTTCATTTGCACTATAGATGTTGCTGCAGTTTGTCTGGCAGGCGCTTCTTCCACGCCCATGGCTGCTATATCATCGAAAGATTCCACAAGAAAGAAAAAGCATTATTATTATTGACACACTCAGAGAGAGAGAGAGAGAGAGAGAGAGAGAGAGAGAGAGAGAGATACACATACATTCACAAAATTCGTCTGATAGTGGTTCTCTAGAAGTACCAAGTAGCTCTATTAGCTCTTCTAATTTAGTGTCATATAGTGAACGTGAAGAAGTATCCCCATCTCCTTCTGCATAGTGAAACTTTTAGCCTGCAACATCACACTCCTCTAAAGTGCTGCATTTGATCATTGCAGATGTTCTCTTGCTGCGGACTGTAAACCATGTGATATCTCTGAGCAACACATGTCTTACATATAGATTATGAGGTGACAACTTTGCATTGAAGAGATAATCTATGAAGCCGCCACCAGTAGTGTTTACCGTATTATCTTATCGCTTAGAGCTGCATAGACAGAGCGGCGACAGTGAACAAGGAATACAATAAGAATTAGTGCTGCCTCTGCCAGTACATCGCTATATCATGTACCTTCCCACATGTGGTGCCTCAAATCAATGTCACCGATATGGTGGTGGCACTTTTTCGAATTTGTTACCATCCGCTGACGTAGCAGTACGTATTGTCACAGGTAGCCACTGCACTGACAATACGCTGTCGACACCTTACAAAGGATAATTGTTATCTTATCCTACCCCATGTGTGTCCTTTGGCATCTGGCGACGGCGTGCAGCGTGCACTCACTGCTCTGCCGCAAGGAGTAACTGGCACGACTTTGTCTCTCCCCACACCACTCCACTATCGTTAGCATACAGAATTGCCGTCATGAAGAAGAGAGTACACTTTCTGAATGAGGCATGTAGCTCGATTCACATATTAAATAATTAGAATTTTCCTACTTACTGGGCAACTCAGAAAGGTCTATGCCAACAGCCCCCAATTGCATGCCACCAGATCCAGTGTCAGACAGAGGAGACATCTAAAATTATATCTCCCGTAGTTGAACTATATAGGCAGCATGCGGTGAATATTTACTTTAAACATCTGTTCGTGGATCAGGAGCTACACAAACACAATTTTTAATGAAAATATCGTTTACTACTAACTCAAAAATATTCATACATTATGTGAAGCACATATTTATACATTATGTGAAGCACACATGAAGCCAATTATTTTGTCTTTTTCTCAGTACGTTTGCTTGAGTCGTCGAACTGAGATTTCTAATTTAAGCTCTCTTGAAAATTTCACGCAAACCAAAATATTTTCTCATAACCTTTGATGTAAACTATATGTTTCGAGGTGAAGTCACATTACTTCATACACCATCCCAATATCGTCCCACCATTGTCCGTGGGGGAAGCACGTTAATCATGCCGTGATTTTTCGAGTCTTGGCATGTGTTACTGTACAGAATGATTTAGGCGAAACTATGGTTGTGCAAAACGTCGCCGGTAAATATCCAGTGTTGGTGAATGTAACGAATGCAACATCTTAAACAAAACATTGTACACACTTATCATAAGAGAACTGTAAATTTGCATTAACATTTGCACTTTGAGGTGTCTTCAAGGAATGCTTCGGATGTGAAGCTCTACAACCATTGTGATAGGTGTGTAGTTTATCACACAACCGTGCAACAAGAATACTTACACTGTGGCGTACGAGGGGAAATTATATGGTGACTCAAATTTGATGAGGATGCCTATAGGTCCCAATTTGATACTTTCATTTTGCTGTGAGCAATCGATCAGGGTAACTAGTGCTAAATCGTTACACTGCTTTGAGTTGAGCATGCATTCAAATTCGTGGCCATCACAGTACGAAGATCAAAGACCTAGTGAACATACTGCGCAACAGGCCAAGCTGTAGATAATGCTATGGGTGGTATACAGAATTCGGCTACAGACTTGCATTGGCTAGCTTAGATTGTCGAACACGTTGGAAACCTTTCCACATTCCTCTCCTGTATGTCTGCAGCGCCAGAATAACAAATCGAGGTGTTTTTAGTTTAACTGACTTCTTAATCACCCAAGACTGTCTTCATATCGTCAGCAGAAGTGGATACTCGCAAAGTTGTCGTGAAAGGAAACTTAATGGGGACTGAACACTTGCATGCAGTACACACAAAAGTTTCAGATGCTGATAAAGATATATGGAGCACCTCCTACGCCAATGTATCAAATGCACCTTTTTTCTGTTCTTGCCCCTCTTGAATGTATAAGTCATTATGTGTAAGACTTCAAAAGAGAGTTAGTGATGCATTTATTATCCTGAAGGATTCCCACAAACGTTTTGTGAGGATTCAATACGCTAAAGTGATTATCTATCGATCAGTCTGTGAACCACCTTGTACTTTGTAAACTATTCAGGCCAAAGTTGATGCAGAAACGTTCGTCTTGCGGAACGAGATGATTCCAACGTTTCTTGTTGGCCGACCTCTACACCATTAAGTTCGTATTTTATTTCTTGTAACAAGGAGGTGAACACATTATGTGTAAGTGCTGATGTTACCGATATAGGACTTCCACCTTCATAAATTTGTTTTCCCGGTATAAGAAGCTGCTGCTCAGAAGTATTGAAACACCTTAATGTTGAATTAGAATCCTTATCTTGTCATTTTTATTTAACTGTGCCAAAGCAAAAGGTTTTTGGGAGAAATGTCACCAGCAAGTGGTCAACTCATCATGTTGAACTGCGGTTGTTACATTGCGTGACATCAATGTGCGCTTTCAGTCCTATCGACTTAAGAAACTTTAAATTCTTACATGCCATCACGGGTTTGTGGGTCGGTTTTATATTTATGACCATGCTGCTACAAGTGAAGGTGCGCTACGATTTCCTCACCCCGAAAATAGACATATTCTAATCCTGGCCCAAAATGTTTAACTGGAGATGGTTTAATGTATCAACAGCCACTGGGCGGTGTATTGTGTTGCTAAGCACTCCAACAAGTTCGTGTATGTAATGTATATGTATATGTAATGTCCAGGCTGCAGGGAAGCAACAGAAAGTTTACCCGCCTGGAATCTAATACGGTCTTTTTCTGCAGAGTCTTCCTATTTAAATTAGTTACAGATGTATATTTAATAAAAAATCATGTGTAGATTTGTACTGATTTTATGTGTGTGTTTTGAAACTACGTGGGTAGTGTGAAGATTTTTTTATTTGTAGTTAGGACACGCGTCAAGTCGAGAATGGAACGGGGTCAGAATACAACGGACAATATTCACTCAGTTTAGTTCCTCTGATAGTTCGGTACCTGTAATGACCACAGCCAGGACTGAGGAGTTTAACATTAAAGATCTTTTACTTAGTATATCCCAAGCGGTGTAGACGTAAATTGCAAATCAACAATCGATGTCTGATAAAGTGTGATCTGTAGCAACTGAACAGTCCAGGATAGCTTCCGCACCAGAATCAATGGCAGCGGACAAGAGAAAATTTCCAATATAGTTCATATTGTAGCAGTAGAGCAGGCGAGTCTCTCTGCTAAAGAAGACGGTCTCGTTAAGCAGCAGGAGGCGCTACTAACTGAACAAGCAAATATCAGGCTAACTATACAAGATATTATTGCTGTAGTTGAGTCACTGCTAATCAAACAAGATTTTTTTGAGTTTGAAATGCGAAGTGGATCATTTACACATACAGAAAAGTTATCTGGCTGCGGTAATGATAAGTCTTAAGCTGTCCCAGGAGAAAGTTCCTGAGTAAAACATGTTACTGCAACTGTAGATCCCTTGTGTCCAAATTGGAACTTGTTAAATGAGATTGTGTTGCAGTTACAGAAGAGAGGGTGACACAATGTGTTAACGGACAATTGCAAAAAGCTGTGCAAAACGTTCAACTCGCTAATGTGTCGGATTCTAAAAGGATCCAGACAGACAATATAACCAAATCGATTGAAGAATGCTCCAAGTCAATCAAGGGAATAAGAGAAAGTGATTCTGACAAACACGTCACATTTTCCGACGAACTGAAACAAAATGTAATGAATTCGGCGTCAGGGAGGAATAGCTCGACGCCTACGACAAAAAGTGCTCCTCGCGGAGTGGCAGCGCGGTTAGAGGCGCCACGGCACTGATTGCGCGGCCCCTCCCGCCGGAGAATCGAGTCCTCCAGCGTGCATGGATGTGTGTGTTGTTAGTAGCATAAGTTAGTTTAAGTAGAGTGTAAGTCTAGGGGCCGATGACCTCAGCAGTTTGGTCCCATACGAATTCACACAGATTCGAACATTTAACAAAAAGTGCACATGTGGTGTCTGACTCCATTTTTGCCATTATACCACCCAACAATATATATGCCGAAACGTCAGTGGAGGAGAAGCTCCTAAAGCACCGCCATTCCAAACCTTTTGTTCGAAAAAGAAAACTGTTACCTCCGTAGTTTTCATTCGCGGGTTCAGAGGTGTTTTACTCCGTGCATGGAATGACGCGCAAAAGATTTCTTTTGCCACTGGCTACGTACAGGGGGAATGTAGTTTATGTTGCACGGACATTATGGAAACCTGTGGCGCCATCGAGGATTTTGAGCAGGCGTTCTTGCGTAGGTATTGGTCTCAGAAAATTCAAGAACGACTGAAAAAAGAGGTTTATAATCCAGAATAATTTTCGGTCAAGAGTGGAAACTTGCGTCGGTAGTTTGACAAGTACCTGAATAAAAGTAGATATTGGGATACTCCAGTCTCACAGGTGGATATTTTGAAGATTATTAAGGCAAAGTTACCGGTCGAGATACACGAAAAACTCATGTACGCTCCCGAAGAAAATGTCGACGACTTTCTCTCTGGCATAGACACCATCGACTTACTAAACGATGAATTAAGAGCTACAAATTATGGGAATGGCTCGTCGACTAGTGTAAACAAAATCTCTGCATATCACCCAGTATGCCGGCCAGAGTGGCCGAGCGGTTAAAGGCGGTACAGTCTGGAACCGCACGACTGCTGCGGTCGCAGGTTCGAATCCTGCCTCGGGCATGGATGTGTGTGATGTCCTTAGGTTAGTTAGGTTTAAGTAGTTCTAAGTTCTAGAGGACTTATGACCACAGCAGTTGAGTCCCATAGTGCTCAGACCCATTCACCCAGTACTGAGCGGCATTAATAATAGTAGCAGCAGAACTCAAGCTTCCAAGCTCGGCATAAGAAACGACAGCTGAACGGCGGCCAAACGTTGGATGCCAATGCGGCGCAGTTCCAACCTCGCTGGGCGAAAAATAAAGCTATCGAGCGAAGATTCAACCGGATGCAAACAACGAATCAAAGTAACCACGACCAACATAATCAGAATAATCAGCAATTCCAGCGGAATAATCCGAACTGGCAACCACAAAATATTAACAGGCAACCTCAGAAAATAAATGACTGGAGAGAGTAACCGGCACTGATTACGTATGTCACTGACGAACCCAGAACCCTTCAATAAAAATAAAGACGACCGGATCGTGCCTCGGAGAAACGGTTGCGTGTGATGTAAGGGTCTCTGGCGAGACAGTTGTGATGTTTCAGCGCAGTGACGGACAGAGACTAGTAGATGAACTTACGCATGACGTTCAACATTGTACAGCCAAGCGTATGACCGTTCCTACTTCGGCGATATATGCAGAAGTCTACGGTGATACCACTAAAGTAATTCTTGATACAGGTGCAAACGTGAATGCAATCTAAGCATCACTGTTTGAGAAGTTACACGACACCGGAATCTACCAGTCTTTCCTGTGAGTAATTGTGAAGTTACAGGTGCAATTGGTACCAGGGAACGGAAGGTAAAGATAAGGACTCATATTGAAACAAGAATAGAAAATGTACCGACTATATGCAAGTTCCTACTAATAAATGAATTAATAGAGGACTGTATTTTGGGTATTGAGAGCATCTGTATCCGGGAAACGGACGTTAAATTTGACTTCTCTGCGGTCTATGCCTCTATTAACATTGATTCGGTCAGGGAAGACGGTAGCCACGGAAGATAGTCTCGGTATACAACAACTAAGCTTCTAAGGTGTTTCAGGAAGAGTCGGATATCAAATGCAGAAGAGGAGGAGGAGGGGGAGGAGATTAGAGTTTAACGTCCCGTCGACAACGAGGTCATTAGAGACGGAGCACAAACTGGGATTAGGGAAGGACTGGGACGGCAGTGCCCTTTCAAAGGAACCATCCGGGCATTTGCCCGAAACGATTTAAGGAAACCACGGAAAATCTAAATCGGGATGGCCGGAGACGGGTTTTAACGGTCTCCCTCCCGAATGCGAGTCCAGTGTGCTAACCACTGGGCCACCCCGCTCGGTAAGTGCAGAAGAGGTTTATCAAGTATGAAGAGGTTTATCAAGCATGCACCTTAACTCATGTTGTACATCAAAAGAAGTCTGAATCTAATTGTTTGGACGATTAGCAGCGAAAACAATTGGCAGACTTATTGCAGTAGAATATCGATGTATTTAGTGAAAAACTGGGTACAGTGAAAAGCTATGTGTGTAATTTAGAAGTGTATCCACATAGTACATGTTGCCGAACTTTTTATCATGTACCGTGGCGACTTCGACGATCTGTCAATGAAGCATCGCAACGAATATTGGATTGGAAGTTGAATGAGCCAACCACAAACTCATACTGTAGTCCTTTATTGGTTGTCCCTGAACTAGAGGGCAAAGTTCGATTAGTACTGGACGCAAGACAGACAAATAAAATTATAGTTTCTGTCCGCACCCATCCAGAAAATACTAATGAGATTACACAGAAGTTTCATGGCAAGAAATTCTTTTCAACTTGTGACCTCATTAGTTCTTACTGGCAGATAATGGCAAGTCTGAATCGAGGAAGTACACAGCATTTCGTTTATGCAGGGAGAAGCTGTCATTTTGAAGTTCTTCCATTTGGCGAAAATGTTAGCTCTGGTGTGCTTATCCAGGCATTGGGTGGCGTTTTATGACCTGAACTGCGTAGCCAACTTACACTTTTTGTCGATGATATTCTCATTGTTACATCTTCTTGGGAAGAACACATTACCCTCTTGTCCAAAGTGATAAGTGCATTTAGTAAAGCAGGCGTGAGAGCTAACCTGCAAAAAACTTTTTTTACTCGTACGGATCTGTTTCCACAGACAAATAATAGACAATAATGGAATAATACCGGATTCAGTGAAGGTGAGCACCATCACGAATTTTCCCACACCATCTAACAAGAAGCAGTTACGTAGGAATTACGACCTTCTACAGGCAATTTTTCAACAAACAGGTGATGAAGGCAGAGCCCTTACACCACAGCGTACCATGAAGGTGGACAAACGACTGTGATGTTGCATTACAGCTTATTAAAGACACTCTTGCGGATGCAAAATTGTTACACCACCCAGAATTACTTTGGAGTTCGGATTGATGACTGATTCATCTAGCGTTGGTTTAGGATGCTGTTTCTTTCAATTCAAGGACATCATTAATCAGCCAACGTTGTGTCCCACAGCTTACGCAAGTCGAGTGTTATCATGTTGTTAGCGCTCCTACACAACCACAGAATTCGAAGCTTTGGTGGCTGTGTGGGCGTCTCGAAAATTCCACTGTTACTTGTTTGGAGCATGCACTAGCGTGTACTGCGATCAGCAAGCTCTCCCATTCTTGCAACAATGCAAACTTCTTCACGCTCGTCTCTCACGTTGGACCTTGGCTTTAGAAAATAATTTCATAGTTGTATACATAAAGGGACAACATAACGAGATCACAGATGCTTTATCTATACTACGTGAAGGTTTGGAGAACATTAATACTGTGGAAGATGAGTAGAAGCAACATAGGATCTTGCTGATGCAAGATTTGGAATCCAGGAGATATTATTTATACATATGTAGTAATCTATCTGTGCTCCAGCACGAGATAAACATTGGTCTATAATACTGAATAAACTGAGTCAGCCAGACGAAGGACAGCTACGAAGATTTTTCAAAGTAGTTGATAATGTTTTGTTATTTAGAAGGTCTGATACTTCATATAAATATTACGTAGAAAAGCTCATACTGCTTACTCACTATGTTTGGGGACATATTGGCGTACTTACACGTACAAGTAAGATAGGTCGCTATTGTTGCTTTCCGAATATCAGCAGAAGAGTTCAGCAGGTTTTGAAGAAATGCAAAGTTTGTCAGCTGACTAAGCCTTGTAACAAAGGTACACAAGATCACATGCACTCCATCATACCACACAAGTCCTTAGATCTAATGTCTGTGGACATCGGTGGGCCAGTTCTGATGGCAAGAGGAAGTAGTGAATACATAGTTGGATTTTGGATACGTTTACTAAGTATGTAATGTTGTACCCAATTCGATCAGCCAGCAGCAAATCCGTTATCAAGAAATTGTTTTCTGATTTTATACCATCTGTTGGGAAGCCAAGATAGGTTCTGACACACAATGCAACGATTTACACGTGTTATACTTGGAAAAAGGCTTTACTGGATGTAAACATTACACATGTCAAAACGTCATGTTACAATCTCGGAGCTAGTCCTATCGAACGTGTATTCAGAGAGTTAAATCGTTTTATGAGAACCTATTGCTCAACAAAGCAAACCAAGTGGATTGATAATGTTTTGTTATATGAAGGTCTGATACAGTTTTTGGATATAGTAATAAGTGGGTAATTTCCTCAACCCCCACAAAAAAATTAAAAAATTAAATATATTAAGTGTCATGTAACATTTTGTGTAATGTAATATCTTGTATATACGCCTTTTATTAACCTCACACGCTCCACATCATTACGAAGTGTCGTATTCATGATCTATGGAACAAGTACTAATCTAACCTAATCTAATCTTGATCTGATGCAAGACTTCACTACAATCGTAAATAACCTACCGCGTACAACTACTGGTTATACTTTGGTAGAAATACCGAAGAAAATAATGAGTGGGTGCAAGCATTACCGAAGATACCTCGAAATAGTATCTCACTGGAAGAAAAAATTCGCGATGCTTACCTCAACACGAAAGAGAAAGATGAGAAAGAAGATACACGACGAGGTATAAAAGAGAAGACAATATTATAATGTTGGAGATTTCGTACTACGGAGATCTCATTCACGATTTTCACTTCTAGAGAAGAGCACCAAAAAGTGGCAAAGAATATACCATGGACCTTATGTTACTTTAAAACTGCCACATCCAGGTGCATATCTGTTGGTATACCCAAAGGCATTGAAAATAAAGGGTTTGTAACCTCATAAGGATTTGAAAATGTTCTACAAATAATTCTGTGTATTTTTTAGATCATGATTTGTGTAACTATATGATCTGTAAATAGTAGTTATTTAAGTTAAGTAACTTGTTTCCTACGATATGTGTTGATAATAAACCACCATTATGTGCCATGAACTGGTGTGCTAAAGTGAGTGAACCTTGAATCCAGATGTAGGGATATATAGTTACTTACACCATGCTTGATTTTCTTGTAGGTTGTTAGTACTTGCAGGATAGAGTTTTACAAATGTTGACCCAAATATCCGAATCTGCCGAAAAAATTAATATTTGGATCAACATTTGTAAAACTCAAATTCCTTTCTCTCAAACACCAACCTTTGGGAAGAGAGGGGAGTTTTGGTTTTAGCGAATCAAATAAGTATTTTTTATTTATCCGTAATCATTTGCCACGCAAAAATGAGAACATGGATTTTCTTGAATTACAGCGCCAACTACTAAGAATCAAAACAAATGCTTAAGACAAAATTTGCGTAGTTTTTTATGAATCTGATTCTGCAATAAAAAATTGGGGTTCTCATTTGAAATTTTAAAGTTGCCTCCCGCCCTACCCCAAAAGGCACTGGGGTGACGGGCTAATTTTAGCACCAGCAGATGATGTCCCCCTCGAAATTAATCAACTTTGAATTCTACACATTTTTGGTATGAAGCTTATTTATCGAGTAATTCTCGTTTGTCAGCTTAAAATTTGCACCCTGTTTAACGCAGGTGGCAACAGGGTTGCTTTTTAAGCTACGAAAATATAGGATAAAGAATAAAGGTCTAAGCAAAGTGAGAGATTTGGAGTGCATGTAATTTTCACAACGGAGAACTGTAGGTGTGTAATTTAAAGTAACAAGATGTATGTGCCATCCTTTAAGTAGAAAGAGTCTCTACAAATTAAAAACATAAAAGTGCAATCATTTTAAATAAAAAGTTTCAGCAGATGTTTCCACTGGGAAATATGTGGGGTAGTTGTAATATAACAATACATCAATACTACAGAACAGACGACGTAGTGGCGCATAATATAACATGATAACAAGGCATGAAAAAACTTTTTTTCAGCATGAGAAAATTCAACTTTTTTCTCACGTGTTCTGGTTTTCCGACTGTCCATGATTCACTAGCTTACAATTCTGTATTCCAAACGTACGTCCTCAGAAATTTATTCCTCGAATTGTGGCCTGTCTTTTACACAAGCAGACTTCTTGGTCAGGAGTGCCCTCCTTGCCTGTGATAGTCTACTTTGTAGATCCTCCTTTCTTCGTTCGTCTATTATTTTGCTTCCAAGCTAGCGGAATTCTTCAACTTCCTGAGCACCAGTTTTGATGTTAATTTTGTCGTTATTCTCAGTTTTGCTACTTCTCATGACTTCCCCTTTTCCGGTTTACCCTCAGTCCATACTCTGTGCTCTTCTGTCTGTTCTGTACATCCTAAATTCTTCTTCCATTTCACTGAGGATAGAAAATTCATCAGCGAATCTTATCATAGATTTTCTTTAGCCTCGAATTTTAATCCCACTCTTGAATCTTTCTTTCATTTCCGTCATTGCTTCTTCGATGTATAGACGGAGCAGTAGGGGCTAAAGCTTTCATCCTCCTGTACATCCCTTTTACTACGAGAACCTCATTCTTGTTCTTCCAAACTTATTTTCCTCTCTTGGTTCTTGTACATATTGTATATTACCCGTCTTTCCCTATAGGTAACCCCTATTTTCATCGGAATTTAAAACATCTGGCACCATCTTATGTTGTCGAAAACTTTTTCTCGGTCGACATTTCTCATGAGCGTGTCTTGATTTTTCTTCAATCTTACTTCCATTATCAAGCACAACATTTGAAAGGCCTCTCTGGTCTCTTTACCATCCGTTATACCAAAATAATCTCGAATTTTCTATCTCATTTTTCATTTTATTGATTACAGAACAGCGCGAGGCAGCCTGCACAGCCAACACCGGTATCCGAAACAAGAAAATTGACTTTATGTTGTAATAAAGTTGGTCGTTGCCTTATATTCGAGCTAGACTGACGTCTTCTGATTGCACGAGGCTACGACTATACTGCTTTACTGCTCTCTGTTGTCGAAAGTGATTCATCTAGGTAATACAACGAGGACCACTGTCTGTAATTTTAATGAAGAATTCACCAGCTGTTTGTCTTCATTCGAACGAGTTTTAAAAAACTTGTGTGAATAAGTGAAAAAATGTGCTTTTATCTATACATTTGCTTCATAGTGATATAAAGTTTAAAAACTAAGCTCAATGTACCTGAAAGGGCGTACTGTTAGGAGAAACGTGTTTCCAATCTTTTCATTTGCTTCGGTGTGATATATACACTAGGTGACCTAAAGTATCCGGACACCCCAAGAAATATACTTTTTTCATATGAGGTGCATATTGATGCCAACTACTGCCAGGTACTCCATATCAGCGACCTCAGTAGTCATTAGACATCATGAGAGACCAGAATGGGGAGCTCCGCGAAACTAACGGACTTCGAACGTGGTCAGATGATTGGGTGTCACTTGTGTCATACATCTGTACGCGAGATTTCCACACTCCTAAACGTCCCTAGATCCACTGTTTGCGATGTAATAGTGAAGCGAAAACATGAAGGGAGAAGTACAGCACAAAAGCGTACAGGCCGATCTCGTCTCTTGACTGACAGAGGCCGCCGACATTTGAAGAGGGTCGTTTGTGTAATAGGCAGACATCTATCCAGACCGTCACACAGGAATTCCAAACTGCATCAAGATCCACTGCAGGTGCTATGACAGTAAGGCGGGAGGTGAGAAAATTTGGATTTCATGGTCTAGCGGCTGCTCATAAGCCACACGTCACTCCCGTAAATGCCAAACGACGACTCATTTGGCGTAAGGAGCGTAAACATTGGGCGATTGAACTGTGGAAAAACGTTGTGTGGAGTGACGAATCACGGTACACAATGTAGTAATCAGATGGCAGTGTGTGGGTATGGTAAATGCCCGTTGAACCTCCTCTTCCAGCGTGTATAGAGCCAACAGTAAAATTCGGAGGCGGTGGTGTTATGGTGGGGTCGTGTTCATGGAGGGGGCTTGCACCTCTTCTTTTGCATGGCACTATCAGTACACGGGCCTACACTGATGTTTTAAGCACCTTCTTGCTTCCCACTGTTGAAGAGCAATTCGGGGACGGCGATTACATATTTCAACACGATCAACACCTACTGATAATGCACGGCCTGTGGCGGAGTGGTTACACTACAGTAATATCATTGTATTGCCTGGCCTGCGCAGAGTCCTGACCTGAATCCTATAGAACACCTCTGGCATGTTTTGGAACGCCGACTTCGTGCCAGGCCTCACCGACTGACATCGGTACTTCTCCTCAGTGCAGCACTCCGTGAAGGATGGGCTGGCATTTCACAAGAAACCTTCCAGCATCTGATTGAACGTATGCCTGTGAGAGTGGAAGGTGTCATCAAGGCTAAGGATGGGCCAAGACCATATTGAATTCCAGCATTACCGATGGAGGGCTCCACGAACTTGTAAGTCATTTTCAGCCAGGTGTCCGGATACTTTTTTGATCACATAGTGTAGCTCTAAAACGTAAAGTCTTAACTGGCACTTACAAGATAGAACACCTTTTTACTCTGTGGAATTTTGAATTTTAGTTCAGTGGTTTGATAGGATCTCGGCACAGTGACGGACCATTAACATTACACCACGTTCTAATGCATACATTCACAACAGTATTTGTTATACAATGTAACAGCAGCTCTCAAAGCAGACAGAAAGCTCCACTTTTGAATACGATATCGGATGAGTGCGAATAGTCTCGTTTGCGTTGATTTATAACACAGATTTATAACAGGGACGGTATATAGTGCCATAAAAGAAGGTAATGCCTAAAAAATTATACGACATTTGTTTTTCTTTAGTTGCCTAAGGACTATGGGAGTTATGAAACAGTAGACTACAGGGTAGTTCATTTAAGATTCTCTTATAACAGATATTTGACGAAGAATTTTGCTTTTTTTATTTTTTTACGACCAAAAAATGGGTCGTAAACAGTAGAAGACGTGTTAGTTTGCCGAAAGACGTTGTATATCTTCTCAGAAACGTGAAGTTTTCCTTACTGCAGCACCAGTCAAATTAGTTAATGTAAAACGTAGAAAACTTGTGTGAAATGTAATACGTTACTTAAAGTATCAAATAATGCCAGATGAGCGTAGCTCAAGAAACCACACAAACGTAATAATAAAACGTCAAAAGTATAAAAATGTTTCCCAAGACAGAAGAAACCAATAGCACAACTTTTGCTACAGATGAGCCACAAACGCCAAGAGTCTTCGAAATATTGGTTTTGAAGCAAAGGTAATTACAATTACAAAAATATTGCTGTATTAGGAAACTGAATAAAGTGCAGAAATATGCAAATTATTAGAGTTCATATAAAATTGTTACATGTCAACGAAAGTGAGTATCATAATAAGAAAGGACAACAATATAAATATATGCTTCTCATGAATGAAATTCGTTTCTTAATCATTTACTAAACTTGGAAAGCAAAAATATAGTAACTACTTCGTTAATTAATAAGAAAAATAATTAAAAACAATCATTAATGTTATGGCTGGCTTTCTCGCCGCTAGGGTCGCTAGTATCATTCCACTTGTTAGATGGTAACTATTTTCAAAGCAGTGAGTGTCGTAATGGTACATGTTAGACCGTGATTACGCAGTCAGGTCCTTATTTAGGGTCCCTGTAACTTGTTTTTTTCTGGTAAAAATACCTTGTCCAACCAATTATTAGTTAGGTCCCTCATGGGCAGTAGTTTATACGAAAAACATTATTTAGACATATTTTATTCACAACATTATGTCTTCGGATTAAGGCTATCTATTCCATTGAGATAGACAAATGGAACCTCAGAAACTTATAAACATAGAATGCCATATGAAAACACCTTTCAGCCGTCAAAATTGCAAACTGTTATTTTATTGAGCAATCAGTTTGGGCGATACACTACGCCGTCTTCAGGCTCCTGGACCGACGTGAAGGAATAGATCACCGAAACTGGTTGCCCGATAAAATAACTATTTGTAAATTTAGACGGCTGAAATGCGTTTTGATTCGACATTCTGTATTGAACAGCCGAGGTTCCGCAATCATCTGTAAGTAGATGGATATACAGAGGTGTTACTTAGGCACCGAGTATGGAACGAAGTAAGACGTATCAAAAACTACCCTAAATAAGGACCTGACTGCGTAATCACGGTCTACAATGTACCATTACGACACTCACTGCTTTGAAAATAGTTACCATCGTGTTTACAATTTTCTGCGCATGTATAAGATAATTATTTCCAATGTTGGTGCAGTTATTATGGCATGACGCTGCAAATGACTGACACAGAACTTTTGTCAGGGTACTGACCAACACTAGCTACAGCATCCACGATTTTTTCTTTAATATTTAATTTCCTGTATGTTGTTCTCCCCAATATCGATACTTTTTTCTCTCATTGCTCTTAGAAAGTCAGTTTCGTTGGATTCATCGTTCCGTGACGTATTATTTCTACTGGCGGAAGTTGCTCTGGAATGCAGTGAGTCGATCTCTGTGGCACCTAGGCTCAATCCTTTCTTCTCCTTCGTATTACGCATGAATGCCACGGCATTTCCGTCTTGTGGTGTACTTTCTTCCGTTTCCTCTCTTGTATTCTCATTCGCCGAACTGACATAGTTTTCTAATTGGTTGTTATTTGCCACGTTATCGTCATGGCTATCATCTATCCGAGTTGACTGCTCTGCGTGATAAACCGTATCTTCCTGTCCTGACCGACAAGAATTCGTAGTCTCACTAGGCTCCACTATACTGTCAACTGCTTTTTCCTCCTTCTTGTGCAGTAGGGCGTTCCATATCTCTGCTGATGCCTCGTGTCTTTTAATGTTTCACTGTGTAACTAAGACACAACTATTTTGATTTAAACCTCTGAATTCTATCAAGACGCTCCTGTTATTGCTTTATTACTGATTCAAATGATATTCTTGCCACCGACAAACCCATTGCTTCGACCTATCGTTGGGTGGCTAGCGTAGCAATTCCCTCCCCTCCCCCCCCCCCCCCCCCCACCTTCCCTGCTCTACACTTATTTGTTTCCACAATGGCTGCCCACATCGTGAAAATTAATCTCTGTAGGTTCATCCATTCAGAGATGATTGTGGGACCTCTGCTGTTCAGTACAGAAGGTGAAATCAAACACCTATCAATCATCTAAATCCGAAACTATTATTTTATGGGCTACAAGTTTCGACGCTATATTATACTATCTTCATGGTCTTTATACAGCCATCACTTCAAACGTCATCTTCCGAGTCACCAAACGATGTTTGAAGTGATCGCCGTATCAAGGGCCTGAAGATGGCGTAATATAGCGCCGAAACTGGTAGCCCAATAAAATAACAGTCTGAAAATTAGACGGTTGAAAGATGTTCGATTAGATACCCTATCTTTAAATTTACATCCGATTTTGTGGCCCTAAAGATATAACGTAGCTCTCTGCACGTATTCAAAGAAACTGCAAACATCTCTCTGGATTCTTTGAAGTTTCAATGTTCTTTATCAGTGAGAATGACAAGATTCATACTTTGATCTCTATTTGTCTAAATTTGTTTAAATATTATATCTTACATTTATGTAATGAAGTTATTGGGAAAGTGTTCCATGTATTTTTTGTATTTTCTTTGAATGCATAGAAAAATGTGAGAATACTAGAGTTGACACTTGCAATCGAGGAACACGATAATATCCTCCCATGGGTTGAAGACCAGTCATGATTTCTTAATAAATGAGTCAAACTCTGGCGAAGTTGTTGTGACTACCACTAGCCGTTGCGAATCAATTTGTTACCTACCTCCCACTACGGAGGCACTGATTATCCTGTGTCTCATTAACCATGGTGCTTGTTGGACGAAGCTTGGCGTGCTGCTATTTGCTCGCCTAGCGCCAGTAGATGCGGCAACCAATCAAACATACCGGTTTTGCAGCTTCACCGCCGAAGGCGCTGCTCGTGTTGCTGCTAACCGTCGACACCCTTGCTACTTCTGTTGCATCATGACGCATGCACGGAATATATACAGTACGCCAGTAAGTAATCCAAAGTCTCAGAAATAATGCAGTCTTTGATGGAAAACTGGAATATCACTAACAGATATCCAGTCGAAATGTTGTGCTGGGAAGCAAACGACGATCAGCTTCAAACCGGGCGCACCACTGTAAACCGTAAAACTTCAAGATTAACGTCTTTATGGAGCCAGATCTATCTTCCATAATTTTCCAGGATTAATAGATCACATCGATACAGTAAAGTGCTCTACACGTACAGTTTCAGAAAAATCTCCAATAACTCTCAGTGACACAGGTAAAACCCTCCTACTAAAGAAACATTTTATGACCTGTGGCACCGGTTCCGGTGTCTCCCTTACTTTCGCCATCTAGTGTAATATCGCACCCTAAACAGCATAATTCTGTCTCCTCTCCTACTGCATCATCCCAAGTTTTGATAGCAAGAACTTAATCGTTTACTTACTGCAGAATTCTTTGAGCTTTGTAAATGCTAACCAAAAGTGTATACTGTTGACTGGCCCATGGTATCGTCTAATCACACAATAATGGTTTTTTCTGCACTTTCATCCTCAATATGTTACGTTTGTTAACGTTGAGGATACTCCGCCAATACCTGCACCACGCGTCAAACCTTGCACGGCTTCTTGCATTTTGCTACAATTTTCTAGCGTAGCGACTTCTCTGTATACAACAGAATCATTGCCGAAAAGTCTCATGAAACTTCCAACTTTATACGCTCAGTCATTTAAAGATAGTGCTTACTATAATGATTGTGTAATACTTCCTTGGAATACCACAGAAGCAGAAAACATGTTCCAAAATTCAACAACAGACCGTCGCAGACGTTATAGGCCAATAGTTTTGTGTTTCAGATCATCAGCCCTTCTTGAAACGGGAATGACTTGTGTCTTTTTCTAAGCAGCAGGAGCGCTTGGCACCTCTAGAGACTTATGGTACAACACTGCTCGAAGAGAGCAATTTCTTCCGCATACTCTCTGTAAAACCGTACTGGTATCCCGTCAGGGCCTTTGGTCTTCCTGCTGTTGAGTGATTTCAGTTTCTTTTCTGTCACTCGGCCGCTTGTTCCAATATTAGCCATTTTATAGCTCGTGTGACTATTTAAAAGATGTATTACATTTTTCGAAAAAGACGTTTAGTATTTCGGTCTTTTCTGAATCATTCTCTGTTTCACTATGGTTACGCTCATGAGAGAGTCGGGACAGAGAACTTCGGTCCGTTTACTTACTTAAGATAAGACCAATTCTTCTAATGATTTTCTGCTGAAATTGGGAAATTTGTGGTAAGGTCTTATGGGACCAACTGCTGCGGTCATCGGTCCCTGAGCTTACACACTACTTAATCTAACTTAAACTAACTTACACAAACGAAAACACACACATCCATGCCCGAATACCCAGGGAGGTCTCGAACCTCCGGCGGGGAGAGCGGCGTGGACCGTGACAAGGCGCCTCACAACGCTCGGCTACCCCGCGCGGCTTTCCTGCCGAGTCGAACGATGAACGTCTATTCTCGAATTTGTTGACTACTTCACGCATGTCTCTGCTTACGATCAGTTTGGCTTCGTTTGGTTTTTGTCTATCTGCGAGGCTTTGGATACTTTTAAATTTGCAATTGGCTACTTTTCAATTTTCAGTGAAGCTCGCCTTGCTTTGTAGCATTTTTCTAACATGCTGTCGAACCCTTCTATCCCTAATTACTTTTCTCGGCAGATTAAGCGTTCTGTACAACGTCCTTGAACTTTGAGCATTGATACTCAACGTTGTTAGTGCTGGAGATGTAGTTTTCGTGTTGAATGCTCAGTAATCTGAAATCTGTTTCTTGTCACTTTCGCTGCGCAGATATATCTTCCTGTCTTTCTTTGTGTTCCTATTTACAGCCATATTCGGTAATGCTGTAACGTCGTTACGATCAGTGACTCTATGTAGGGTCTGTTCGGGTTTGTTTGTCAACAGCAGGTCTAAAATGTTATCTCCACAGTTGGTTCTGTGATTAACTAACTTCTCATGGTAATTTTCGAATAAAGTACTTAGAACAGTTTCACACGATTCCCTCTCCCTACTACCCGTCCAAAAAAGTTGAGTCTCCCAGGCTATAGCTGGTAAGTTAAGATTTCCACCTAAAACCGTAACATGCCCAGGAAATTTTTGCAAAATAATCTGCAAGTTTCCCTCAACTGCCCCACCACTACTGTTGCTTAGTCGGGAAGTCTGTAAAAGCATTCTGTAACTATGTTTGATCACACTACATATCATCGTATTTCTCATGACCATGAACACGTCTCCATCACCAGCGTTCAACGTGGGAAACCTAGTATAAAAGATGTGTTACTACTCCCAGATACCTGGGATGAATAGACTTTACTCATGGTACCAGATGGTTATAATTAGAGTGCAACTACTCACAGAAGCCAGTATGGGCTGAAACTATTGTGCGACAGCGGAAATTGGTAGATATTCTATGGCGTTAATGTGGAATTGATTTTGGCCATCACGTGCAAATCTGGTGCTGTAACACAAGAGAGACTTATAGAAATGTTTTCATATGTAATGGATCACGAAACGGTATGTGGACAGATAAAGTCAAATAATGTTAATTTTATTATTAATAGCCTTTCATAAAATTTGTTCAATGTGAGGACCGGGCCGTGGATGAGATTCTCCATTCGTAAAATTATGTGATTAACCGCTGCTCGCAGCAGTTCCAGTGGAATCTGAGCAACGTTTTCCTGTATATTGTCCTTCAGATCAGGTAGAGGCCAAACGCGTCAATCGTGAAAGCGTTCTCTTAGGTATCTCCAGAGTCAAAAGTCACATGGATTCACTCCAGGTGATCCTGGGGCAATGTATCTGAAAAATCTGTGGAGATAACAAGATCGTGAAAGGTTTCATTAGATAGATCCTCCACTAGGAGAGCGACATGAGATGTTGCCGCATCTTGCATGAAAACAGTACTTTCCATATAGCTACGGTCTTCCAAAAGAGGAATCGGGTGCTACACATGGAGGTCTCGTTAATGAGCAGACGTCACGGTGCACCTGACAGGATCTCATGATGTAGTCCCCTCAATGAAGAACGGACAGAGATTAACGTGCTTGTGAATCAACACCAAACAGTCACATACGACGAGTGTAATGGTTCTTTGTGCACAACGCTCTGTTTAACAGTACCACAAATTCGGAAGTTCTGTGTATGAAATTTGCCTCGTACACAATGGAATATTGCCCGTCCACATATCATGCAGTTCGAGCCACAAACCGAAGGATAATTTCAGAACGTCGTTGAGGATCATGAGGTTTCAGTTGGTACACCTTCTTGATCTTTTACAGGTACCAGTGTAAAATAGACCGAAAAACGTTCCATGCTGTTGACCATAAGATGGACAATTCTTGCAACGCAGCACGAGGGCTGGCACTACCCGGGCACGTGCTGCATGGTCACCTACAGCAACAGCCACGTCGTCAATAACTTCCAGAGGGGTAAGACGCCTTCCTCTCCCAGGTGCCACACCAAGCTGCCCCGTGTTTTAGAAGTTCATTACCAGCTTCTTTATATCATTCAGTAGCGTCGGATCGGGCCTCTCCTCGGTTATTTCAGTTGGCTATACTCTCTCAGTGCAGCATTGTTCAGATAAAACAGGTTCCCTAGCAGCTCACGGCTTCTCGATAGCTATAGTATTCATTCACGTTATGGCTTCTCAAATGACAGTGTGGATGACATACCGTCATACGAACAGTGAACATCGCCAGATTTTCACCTGATGCTCGAAATTGGAATAAAGTTTTTTCTAGTGTAAATCTGTTCCGCAATGACGCATTAGTATATCTACCAAGTATCGTTGCCATACGATAATCAGAGCACACACTGGACTCTCGTGAGCACCTTCACTTAAATTATAACCACACAGTACAACAAAAACACGCATTTGGCATGGTACTAAGCAATACATGCTGAATCCATCCGCGAATCGCGGTAGAACTGAAATAACGATAAGATTTATGAATACTGCTTTATGTAAGGTCATTAAAATTCAGATGGTGTCAGTCTCAGTTAAATTCAGTCACAGAAGCGAAAGCACTTACTAGACCTCACTCCATCGGAATCCCATTGCCATGAAACACTATGCAATTATTAGCAGTCTACATCTCGTCAAAAATGGAACCTCAATCCATAATTCGCCAGTATCGGACCCTGGACGCTTTCTGCACCAGTATCCAAACTTGAAAGTGCACTTCACCACTACCAGACCCAGAGTACTTTCTGAACATTTCGTCTCTCTAATTCCGCATCCCACTAAAAATTGAGAGCGTCAATACCCACGTGAACCAACCAGATTTCGCAGTTATTGGCTGACTTATCAGAAAAAGGAAGATTGACAGAAAATCCCTTCTCCCTCTGGTGAGCGCCAGAGAAGACTGCGGCAAATATTAGCGACCTATCAGAGCTCTAGTCTTGTCGTTAGGCCATGAGAAATGAGGATAACCTCCCACCTTCCCCTTCCATTTGGAATATTTTCGAAAAATCTGAACTAGACAACGAAAAAAAGATGCACATTGCTACGGCTCACAAGCAACCGCAGCAGGAGCCACAGTTGCAGCGTGCGCGCTACTCTGGCATCAATCAACAGGCCGTCCCTTGCAGCTCATTCCAGTGAAATTTTAGCTTCAGGACCCCAGGCTTGCACGAAAAGTGGGTACGAGCGACCGCTTGATACTGTCCCTGTGTAAAGTGGGGGAGAGCCTACTGTCTAAAGGACATACGGGCTGCTCTGGGTAGGAAGCAAGCAACGTCAGTAATAATCCTTTCGAGCCAAACTTTACTCCAAACGTAAATGCTGTTATATTGTTAACATTTGATTTGGTTTTTCTATTCCTAAATATACAGTACCCGGTATTAAAGCTTAGAAACCATCGAAGCGACATACGGAGGTTGGGACAAGTAATTAAAGACCCATAGGGCCGCAAATGTCGGGAAATACCACGTGGATGACAAATGTTGAACATGTGACGTCACGGGATGACTTACATCGCCCCACGTGCAGCAATTGAGCCTGTAGGTCTGTCACATCTTATTCCAACGCAAGTGAAGTATTCACGTCGGTATGGCTCTTGACTTATGTGCCCGACTTAAGCGCGTGGGGCGAGAGTTCGAGTCTTGTATTTAACACGCAGTACTTTTTTGGATTTTTACACTGAGATAAGATTTTGTTTGCGGGTCTCCACTGGATTATAGCAAAGAATAGTACAACTGAAAAGTATTGTACAGGGCTATAAGGAAGGAAAAAACGTTGTGTACTAACATCTCGGCGACGTCGAGGTCGTCAGCTCCGATTCCTTGAAGCAAGGCGAAGGACGTCGGCCGTGTCCTTTCAAAGTAACCTTCCAGGAATTCTCCTGTGCCAATTTAGGGAACTCTTTTTAATCATCAGTCTTCTGACTGGTTTGATGTGCCCCAGCGAGGTATCCTGTCCTGCGCTAACCTCCTCATTTCAGAATAGCACTTCCATTCTACATCCTCAATTATTTGTTGCATGTACTGAAATGTCTCTCTTCCCATGCAGATTTTGTCCTCTACAGCTCTCTCTAGTACCACGGATGTTCTCCTCCTCAGTGTTTCCCATAACTTCCTTTCTTCGCCGATTCTGCGGAGAGCCTCCTCATGCCTCATCTTATCGGCCCATCTAATTTTCGACGTTCTGCTGTAGCACCACATCGCAAACGCTTCGATTCTCTTCTGTGCTCGTTTTCCCACTGAACATGATTCACGAGCATACGGTGCTATAATCCGACCGAACATCCTCAGAAACTTCTTCCTCAAATTAAAATAAAAAGAACTGATTGCAGTAAATTTCTCTTGTCTATGAACGCTGTGCTGGTCTGTTTCTTACGTCCTCCTTCCTTCGTCAGTCATGGGTGGTTTTGCGGCCTAGGTAGCACTTTTCCTGAACTTCTGTTTCGTGATAACCAGTTTTGATGTTAATTTTCTCGCTATTCTCGTTTCTGCGGCTTCTCATTACCTTTATCTTTTTGATGTATATTCTCTATCCACATTCTGTTCTCACTAGACAGTTCATTCCATTCAACAGATCCTGAAGTTATTATTTATTCCGACTCAAGATCGCAATGTCAGTAGTGAATGTCATCACTGATAGTGTCCCATTCTTGAATATTCCTTTTATTACCGTCATTTCTTCTTCGATGCATAGATTGAGCAGCAGCGACAGAGACTGTCTACCAGTGCTAAACCCTTTTTAATCCGAGTAATTGGTTATTTTTCTTCCAGTTATGTTTGTCTCTCTTCGTTCCTACATACACTCACCAAAAAAAGGTTTGCATCCCCTCGATTCCTTGAGTTCCGGAATCTGTACAGAAAATAGGAATAGAGATCATCATAAACATCATTTCCGTCCTGTTTATTGCTCATGAAAACCACGCATTGCATTTTGTACCACCATACTACAAGACCTTCAGAGGTGGTGGTCCAGATTGCTGTACACACTGGTACCTCTAATAAGCAGTAGCACGTCCTCTTGCACTGATGCATCCCCGTATTCGTTGTTCATCAAAGTACTGTTCCTCGCGATTGTCCCACTCCTCAACGTCGATTTGGCGTAGATCCCTCAGAGTGGTTGTTGGGTGACCTCATCCGTAAACAGCCCTTTTCAATCTGTCCCAGGCATGTTCGATAGGCTTCAATTCTGGAGAACATGGTCGCCACTCTAGTCGTGCGACGTCGTTATCCTGAAAGAAGTCAGTCACAAGATGTGCACGATGGAGGCGCGTATTGTCACCTACGAAGACGAATACCTCGTAAATATGCTGCTGACGTGGTTACACTATAGGTCGGAGGATGGCATTCACGTATCATTCAGCTGTTACGGCACCTTCAGTGACCACCGGCGGCGTACGTCGGCCCCACATAATGCTACCCCAAAACAGCAGGGAACCTCCACCTTGCTGCACTTTCTGGACAGTGTGTCTAAGGTGTTCAGCCTGACCGGGTTGCCTTCAAACATGTCTCCGACGATTGTCTGGTTGAAGGCATATGCAACACTCATTGGTGAAGAGAACGTAATGCCAATCCTGAGCGGTCCATTCGGCATGTTGTTGGGCCCATCTGTACAGCGCTGCATGGTGTCGTGGTTGCAAAGATGGACCTTGCCATGGACGTTGGGAGTGTCGTTGCGCATCATGCAGCCGATTGCTCATAACTAGCAACAGGGAAAAATTGTCTAACGATCTAAAAATTAAAAATAAAAATAGAACACTAAACTAATTTAAGGAAAAAAGAACAGGAAAGAGATAGGACACCCTATTGAGACGAAAGAGTCCATGAAAGTCACTTAACCCCAAGAAACAAAATTAGCATGATAACACGCGACTTGCCGAAGCTATTGGACAGAACGTTGGCTGATCATTGATGTCCTTGATTTGAAACAAACAGCAACCTAAAGCAACGCTCGATGAATCAGTCATCAAACCAAACTCCAAAGTCGTATCTGGGTTGTGTAACAATTTTGCATCCGCAAGAGTGTCTTTCACAAGCTGTACTGCAACTTCACAGTCATTTGTCCACCTCCACGGTACGTCGTAGTGTAAGGGCTCTGCATTCATCACCTGTTTGTTTAAAATTCGCCTATAGAAGGTCGTCATTCCTACGTAAGATTTTAACTGCTTCTTGTTTGATGGTGTGGGAAAATTCTTGATGGGCCTCACCTTCGCTGAATCCGGTATTATTCCATTATTGTCTATTATATGCCCGTGGAAAGGGATCTGTTCCAGTAAAAAATGATATTTTTGCAGATTCGCTGTCACGCCTCCTTTACTAAATGCAATTATCACTTTGGACAAGAGGCTAATGTGTTCTTCCCAAGAAGATGTAGCAATGACAATTTCATAGACAAAAAGCGTAAGTTGACTACGCAGTTCAGGTCCTAAAACAGCATCCAATGCCTGGATAAACAAACTAGAGCTAACATTTTGGCCAAATGGAAGAACTTTAAAATGATGGCTTCTCCCTGCATAAACAAATGCTGTGTACTTCCTCGATTCAGGACTTGCCATTATCTGCCAGTTAGATCTTCTGACATCACAAGTTGAAAAGAATTTCTTGCCATGAAACTTCTGTATAAGCTCATCAGTATCTTCTGGATGCGTGCGGACAGGAATTATAATCTCATTTATCTGTCTTGCGTCCCTAACTAGTCGAAATTTCACTCTAGTTTAGGGGCAACCAACAAAGGACTACAGTATGGCTTGTGGATGGCTCATTCAACTTCCAATCAACATTCCTTGCAATGCTTCATCGACAGATCGTCGAAGTCGCCAAGGTACAGGATATAAACTTCGGCAATATATACTATGTTCATACACTTATAAATTACACACATAGCCTTTCACCATACCCAGTTTTTCACTAAAGACATCGATATTCTGCTGCAATAAGTCTGCCAATTGTTTTCACTGCCGATCGTCCAAACAGTTATATTTAGACGTCTTTTGAGATACTTGATAAACCTCTTCTGCATTTAAGCCGGCCGGTGTGGTCAAGCGGTTCTAGGCGCTTTAGTCTGGAACCGCGCGACCGCTACGTTCGAATCCTGCCTCGGGCATGGATGTGTGTGATGTCCTTATGTTAGTTAGGTTTAAGTAGTTCTAAGTTCTAGGGGACTGATGACCACAGATGTTAAGTCCCATAGTGCTCAGAGCCATTTGAACCATTCTTCTGCATTTACCGTTAGCACACTAGACTCGCATTCGGGAGGACGACAGTTCAAACCCGTCTCCGGCCATCCTGATTTAGGATTTCTGTGATTTCCCTAAGTCGTTTCGGGCAAATGCCGGGATGGTTCCTTTGAAAAGGCCCTGCCGATTTCCTTCCCCATCCTTCTCTAATCCGAGCTTGTGCTCCGTCTCTAATGACCTCGTTGTCGACGGAACGTTAAACACTAATCTCCTCCTCCTCCTCCTTCTCCTCCTCTTCTGCATTTGATATCCGACTCACATTGAAACGCCCTGCATGCTTAATTGTTGAACTCCTACTATATCTTCCATGGCTATGGTCTTCTATGTTCGAATTAACCTTAAAATAGGCACAGCCCGCAGAGAAATCTAGTTACACGTTCGTCTCCCGGACATTGATACTCTCAATACAGTCCTCTATTAATTGATTTATTACTAGGTACGTGCATAAAGTTTGCGTTTCCTATTCTTAATTCAATAACAGTCTCTATCTTTACCTTCTGTGCCCTGGTACCGACTGCACCTATAACTTCACAATTAGTCATAGGAAAGACTGGTAGATTCCTGTGTCGTGTCAACCTCTCAAACAGTGATGCTTAGATTGCATTCACATTTGCAGCTGTATCAAGAATAACTTTAATTGTATGGCCGTAGTCTTCTGCATATTTCGCCGGTACAGGAAGGGTCATACGCTTGGGTGTACAATGCTGAACGTCATCCCTAAGTTCATTTACTAGTCTCTGTCCGTCATTGCATTGGAACATGACAACTCTCTTGCCAGAGCTCCTTACATCACACCCAACGGTTTCTGCGGGGCACGATCCTATCGTCTTTAGTTTACCGGAGGGGTTCTGGGTTTGTCAGAGACATCCGTAATCACTGGTGGTTGCTCTCTCCAGTCATTCATATTGGGAGATTGCTGGTGTGGTTGCCATTTCGGATTATTCCCGTGGAATTACTGACTGTTCTGACTATGTTGGTTTTGTTATTTGGATTCGTGGTTTGCATCGGGTTGAATCTTCGCTCATTGGGTTTATTTTTCTCCCAGCGACGTCTGAACTGCACCTCATTGGCATCCAATCTTTGGTCGCCGTTCAGCTGTCGTTTATTATGCTGAACTTGGAAGCTTGAGCTCTGCTGCAAAAAATAGTTCAAATGGCTCTGAGCACTATGGGACTTAACTTCGGAGGTCATCATTCCCCTATAACTTAGAACTACTTCAACCTAACTTAGGACATCACACACATACATGCCCGAGGCAGGATTCGGCGACCGTAGCGGTGGCGCGGTTCCAGACTGTAGCGCCTAGAACCGCTCGGCCACCCCGGCCGGCAGCTCTGATGCGCTCTACTATTATTATTGCCACTCGATACTGGGTGATATGCAGAGATCTTGTTTACACTAATCGACGACTCATTCCCATCATTTGTAGATCTTAATTTATCGTTTAATAAGTCATGGTGTCGATGACAGAGAGGAAGTCTTTCACATTGTCTTCGGGAGCATATACGAGTTTTTCACATATCTTGACCGGTAACTTTGCCTTAATAATCTTCAAAATATCCACCTTGCGCTGGAGTATCCTAATATCTACTTTTATTCAGGTACTTCTCAAAGTAGCGACGCAAGATCCCACTGTTGACTGAAAATGGCTCTCGCTTATAAATCTCTTTTTTCAGTCGATCTTGATTTTCCTGAGACTAATACCTGCTCAAGAACGATCGCTCAAAATCCTCGTAGGTGCCACAGGTTTCCATAATATCCGTGCACCATAAAGTACCTTCCCCTTGTACATAGCCAGCGACAAAAGAAATCTTTTTCGTGTGAGTCCATGCACGGGGTAAAACACCGCTGAACCCGCAAGTGCAAACGACGGAGTTAACAGTTTTCTTCTCCGGACAGAAGGCTTACAACTGCCGGTGCTTTCGGAGCTTCTCCTCCATTAACATTTGGGCATTTACATTGTTGGTCGACGTAGTGCCATAAAAGGGGTCAGACACCACATGTGCAATTGTTGTCGTAGGCGTTGGGCTACTCATCACTGACGGCGAATCCATCACATTTTGCTTCGGTTCGTTAGAAAATGTGACATGTGTCAGAACCACTTGCACTTATCTCTTTTATTGACTTGGAAAATTCTTCAATCGATTTGGTTACATTGTCTTTCCACTTTGAGAACTTTTCTGCAGATTGTTGGCTTATCACATCACATCAGCCTGGATTCTTGTGGAATCCGATACATTAGCGAGTTGAACGTTTTGCACAGCTTGTTGCAGTTGTTCATTAATACATTGTGTCACTCTCTCTTCTGTAACTGCGACACAATCTGATATAACATGTTCCAATTTGGACACAAGAGAATCTACAGTTACAGTAACATCTAGAGACTTCCGCAGGATCTTTCTCCTGGGACAGCTTAAGATTTGCCATTTCCGTAGCAAGATCACTTTGCTCAATGCTTAAATGATACACTTCGCATTTCAAACTCTCAAAATCTTGTTGGTTGGCAGTGACTCAACTTTAGCAATAATATCTTGAATAGTTAGCCTGATATTTGCTTGAAATGATAATTAAATCAAGACCCCACGCTGCCGACAGGCGTTGATGTACATCAACGGGATCAGTTGAAAAACTGTGCCCCGTCCCGGATTCGAACCCGGGATCTTCTGCTTACCGGGCAGACGCACTATCCATCTGAGCCACCGAGGGCACAGAGGACTGTGCGGCTGCGTCGACTTATCCCATGAACGCTACCCAACTTAATGTCCACACACTACGTTCGTAGTGCCCCTGCCCATTACACTCATTACACGCGGCAGACAATCTTACCGAGACCCGTAAGAGTTCGGGCAATACATTTGCATCCGCACAGAAGAAGAAGGTCGGTGGGCGGTTAGCCTTAAATATATGAAGATGGTATCTGTTCGGACATGTCCGAAAGAACAGATACCATCTTCATATAGCTAAGGCTAACCGGCCATTAACCTTCTTTTTCCGTGCGGATGCACAAGTATTGCCCGAACCCTTTACGGGACCCGGTACGATTGTCTGCTGCGAGTAATGAGTATAATGGGCAGGATCTCTACGAATGTAGCGTGTGGACATTAATTTGGGAATGTTGGTCTCACGGGGAGCGTGCTAGGGATCAGTCCCTGCAGCCGCGCTGTCGTCTGTGCCTTCGGTGGCTCAGGTGGATAGAGCTTATGCCATGTAAGCCGGAGATCCCGGGTTCGAATGCCTGTTGGGGCACATTTTTTCAACTGTCCCTGTTGATGTGTATCAATGCCTGTCGGCAGCGTAGGGTCTTGATTTAATTATCAATTCATTCTAGAGCACTGCATGGTCACCGATGGTATCTGTTCTTTCGGACGGACATGTCTGTCCTAAAGAATAGATACCATCTACATATACGATATTTGCTTGTTCAGTTACTAGCACCTGCTGCTGCTTAACGAGAGTGTCTTGTTGAGCAGAGAGACTTGCCTGTTCTAGTGCTACAATATGAACTATAGTGGAAATTTTCTCTTGTTCCGCTGCCATTGATTCTTGTGCGGAAGCTATTCTGGACTGTTCAGTTGCTACAGATTGCACTTTAGCAGACATCGAGTGTCGATTTGCAGTTATGTCTACACCGCTAGGGATATACTAAGATCTTTGATGTTAAACTACCCAGTCCTAGCTGTGGCCATTACAGGAACCGAACTGTCAGTGGAACTGTCCTCAACTGATTGAATATTGTCCGTTGTATTTTGTTCCAGTTCCAATCTCGACTGGGCGCGTGTCCTAACAATAAATAAAAAAAACTCTTCACACAACCCACGCTGTTTCAAAATACACACATAAAATCAGAAAAATCAGTACAAATCTACACATTAATTTTCTTTAAATATACATCTGTAACTAATCGAAATAGGAAGTCTCTACAGAAAAGGACAGTATTAGATTCCAGACGGATAAATTTGCGGTTGCTCGCCTACAGCCTGGGCATTCAGGTGATCTGTTGAGATGAACCGTACAACATCTGTCTTCCGCACCATCTGTCCCCGTTGTGGTATCGAACAAGGACAGGATATGGAACACAGAAACACATGTTATAGTACACTTGTTACCAATAGCATACACACACGGAAATGATACAAAATCCTAACAAGTTCCCTAATTTTGTGAACAGTCCTGTCACGGTCTCCACTTTTTAATGAACTGCTGTGTTTCTTGAACTGGATTATTCGCTATTAGCATCTGAAATTTATTGCAAAAGTAAATTAGTTTTTCTCCTCTCTTATTTCTGATGTCAGGCCCATGTTCTCACGTGATCCTTTATTCTTTCTCCTATAACATTTAATCAGCTGCTACGTCGTAAAAAATTAATTAACTAGCTAACTTGACCTCTGACTTTAACACAGAGAAGACAGGTACTGTATTTAATCTCTCCTTTGACTTTTTGGCCTAGACACACACATTTTAAAATTTTTTACCTGTCTAATACAAAAATCTGTGAAAAAATTTGACTATAGATGAATATGTTTTCTTCGTGGCTGCTGTAAGGAGAGAACGGGTTAGGTACAGGATGAGTTGGCGGTTGGAGGTTTCCGTTTCTCCATTTCTCAGAGAACGCAGGCAAAGTCGGATAAAACTGCCACAACTCGCGATGAAGACTCCGTCTCTCATGGCAGCTAAAATACAGTCTCCTTAAGATTTTCCGGAAGCACTTTCAGAATGAGAAGGTTGAACAACAGTGACTGGTCGCTTAAGGAACGTCTTGAACACATAAGCTAACGGCGAAATATTTTCTGTCGTTCGGACCCTGATAGTAGCAGATTCGATCAGTATTATTAATTCGCGAAAAAATCGCTGTGCACTGTATTGCTAAACACATAATAATTATAATGAATGTCCGGGGATCGAACATAGAATAAAAGCTCGTAGACGATATTTGCCGTCTTTTACATATCAGAAAGTTTTTCATTCTTGATAATTGCGATTACAAGTTGACCTCTGCACTTCAAATTACGTCTATATGCAAACTTGTCTGACCTAAGAAAAAAAAAAACCACAGTGTCCAACTGGGATTCCTTATCTCCAACAACTGCAAGAAAAAAGCTGGATCCTTTTTTTTTTTACAGCAATTACGGTAGCGTATCATCGTTGGTTCTCACAGCCTGAGTATTACAATCATATTACATTACATCGCGACAGTCCCTCATGACTATCACATTTTTATCTTCCTTTACATACTAAATAACCCGTTATATTTCCTCATATATTTTCTCTTTCTCTTAATATGCAACTTGATGACTATTAGGTTTTTTTCTCCCTTTACATATTGAATAACCCGTTATATTTCCTCATATATTTCCTCTGTCTCTTCATATGATACTTGAGTCGTTGGCACGTATAAATGAACTATTGTTGTCGACGTTGGTTTGCTGTCGAATCTTGTGAGAACGATCAAATCACCGAACTGTTCACAGAAGTTTAGTCTTACTATAGCTACGTCTGACCAGAAATCAGAAAGTACTCGGTCGTGCCCGACATCAGATACAGAGAACAAGGTCACATCTGCAGGTATCATCTCGGTTAAGCTGTCGTATGTTCTGAGTCAGCACCTGCCTGGTGGAACTAATTAATGTGCTTGGAAATCTGTTTTTTTTTTTTTACTATACGTCAGCTGTAAGAGCTATTAACAGGCTGTCACACTGACGCGCAATAGAATCAGATATGTTTACGACACGTGTTAGATGGAGATTACACGTTACGTAATCGGTACTGCCTCAAGCACCGAGTGAGGTGGCGCAGTGGCGCACTGGACTCGCATTCGGGAGAACGACGGTTCCAATTTGTGTCGGGCTATCCTGATATAGGTTTTCGTAATGTCCATAAATCGCTTCAAGGAAATGCCTGGACAGTTCCTTTGAAGGGGCACGGTCGATGTTCTAGATGTTATGGAAGTAAAAAGTAAAACCAGTATAGTACACAGTTAAAAAGCATTTTATTTCATTCCGAAGATGAACCACATATTAAACACACAGTCAGTATTATTATGATTGTCGTATCCAGTACAGTTATTTACAAATAGAAATGTCAAATTGATAATGAGGTCCAAAATTCGGCTATCTTGTCAGCATCTCGACGTGGCAAGGGCTCAAGAAGTCGTTGGAAGTTCCCTGCAATAATATAGAGCCATGAACCTCTAAGGCCGTCCATAACTGCGGAGGTGTAGGCGATGGAGAATTTTGTGAACGAACTGAACTTTCGCTTATGCCACATAAATGTTCGATTGGATTTGGGTGGCCAAATCAGTCAGTAGATTTGTTCGGAATGTTCTTCAAACCAAGCCTGAACAGTTGGGGCCCGGTGGGGTGGCGCATTGTCATCCGTGAAATTTCCATCGCTATTTGGGAACATGAATGACTGCAGATGGTCTCCATGTAGCCGAACGTAACCATTTACATTCAATGATGTTTTCGGTTGGACCAAAGGACCTCGTCTATCCCGTGTGAACATAGCCCATACCACTGCGGAGCCATCACCAGCTTGCACAGTTGACAACATGGGCCCATAGCCCCTTCGAGTCTGCGCTACTCTCGAAGCCTACCCTCAGCTCTTACCAACTGGAATCGGGACTCTTCTGAGCAGGCACGGTTTTCCAATGGCCTAGGGTCCAAACGGTGTGTCATGAGCCCAGGAGTCACTCTGCAAGCGATGTTGCGCTTTCAGCAAAGACAGTCGCGTCGATTGTTTGCTGCCCATTAACGCCGAACTGAGTCGCACTATCCTAACGGATATGTTTGTCGTACCTCCCACATTGATTTCTGCCGTTATTTTGCGCTGAGTTGCTTCTCTGTTAACATGAAAACTCTACGGAAAGTCCGCCGCTCTCGCTCATTAAGTGACGACCGTCGACCAGAGTGTTGTTCATGGTGAGTCGTAATGCCTAAAATTTTGTACTATCGACACACTTCTGACACAGTGGACCTCGCAACATTAAACTCCCTGACGATTTCCGAAATGAAATGTCCGATGCATCTAGCTCCAACTACCATTCTGCGTTCAAAGTCTGTTAATTTCCGTTGTGATGCTATAATCAAGTGGGAATGCTTTTCACATGAGTGACCTGAGTACAAACGATAGCTGCCTTTTTATACCTTGTGTACGCAACAGTGCCGGCATCTGTATATATGAGCATATCGCTATTCAGTTACGTTTGGCACCTCAGTGATCTCTCCCTCTCTCTCTTGCTGAATCATAACTAAGACAGCCCATGAAAAACCACTGTATCTTATAAATGAATTGTTATTGATTTTGTACGACAAGTTTTTTCAGCAAATGCGTAGCGTAGTCTCCACTGTTGTTTAGCTCCAGCCTAGACCACTACTGAACTGGCACACTATTGTAACGTCGCAGGGTTTCGTGGTTCCCAGTCCGCCCTCTGGCTACAGCTGTTAATGTGGCAAATAAGCCATAAGTTTGTCATTGTTGTTCTTTTTACGATTTTCAGTCAGAACTGTGGTTAGCGACGTTCTCCAGGCTAGTCTATCGTGCGGAAGTTTCTTCAAATCAGCGTAACTACTGCAGACTACATCCATCTGAATCTGCTTAACATAGGTACCCCTTGGTCTTCCTTCATTGTCAAACTGATGATTCCTTGATTCTCACAACGTCTCGTATCAACCGATCTCTTCTTTTAGACACTTCTTTTCTCCTCGTTTCAATTCAGTGCCTCTTGGTTAGTTACTCGACCCATCCATATTCAGCAGTCTCCTGTAGCTTGACACTTCAATAGCATTATCAACCACTTTCAGCTATGATAGAATTGCTTAGTCCCTGGTTGGCGAAGTCACAGAGAATTATTACGGGTGAAATTCAAAGTGAAATGAACCTAGTATCTCTTACTGATTTCTTCCCTAAAACAACACAAATGGTTCTTCTCAAATGCCCTCGCTCTTTATATAATTAGTTTGTTGTTCACCAGAAGTGCCATGGCTATGCCGAGCTCTGAATAATTCATGAACAGTTTTAAGCCCTGGAAATAAAAGGATCTACTCCCAGTTTAACTATGTGCAAGGAAACGGTCGACTCAGCACATCCTTATGGAAACGTCTACCTTGTGTCAAAAATGTTTTCACGCCTTCCATATTTTAGATTTTCAATGCTACAATGGGAACAGGACTTGGCTCAAGGTGAAATAATCTAGTATTAAACAATGTAGGTCTCGAACTAACAATTTCTTGTCAGTAATTGAGTATATAACATTTAATCAGTGAATAAATTCTTAGCGCAAGGTTAAATGCTACTGTGGCGTACGTGTGTGTTTGTTGTCAGAAATGAATACAGCTTGCGACACAATAACACGGCTGGTGATTGAAGGGATCACAGGGTGGGTTATTAGACATTTGGGTATTAAACAAGCGCTGTTTTACGGTGGAAACAGACCTAGTTGCACATGTGGGTCCATTAACGAAAAATTCTATCAGAGCACAGATTTTAACCGGAGGAGCGAGGTTAGAATTCCGTTAAATGAAGTACTGATTCTTGGTAACATGGTAACATGATGTGTTACTATAGTCCTGCACTTTTCCACATAGGTGCCCAGATTATTTTCACAGACGGCATCAAGATGTCTCGCTATGAGTATCTCCTCATCACGAAAACTAATTGGGTCTGATTGGAACATTCTCTATTCCTGAAAGCGCTGATGCTATCAGGTTGCTTCATGTCCTAACCTCCTGTCGAAAGCAGGTTGCAATTACATTTAGAATTGCACAGTCAGCTGGCAAATGCTGCAGCTCTGTAAGTCAATTTCGTAAGGCATCTACTTCTCCTCTCTGCTGACTGCTTACTGCTCGTTTGCCTACCGACACTCACGTTCCACTGTCCTGCCAGCTGTCCTGTCTGACTTCTCTCCAATTCTGTGTCCACGGGTTTTGGAGGGTCTTCTCTGACAAGTCCACTGCCACGCTCTAAGGCACGAAGCATTGGCGAATAAGAGTCTGAGAGAAAGCGCGCGAGGAAGATGTTCTTCGAGAAAGGAAAAAGTGTTCTAGACCTTACCAAAAGCTTCCACGGCGACTCAATAACAGCCAATGAAACGTATTTTCTGCTAAATCGGTGGAACATATCACTTCTCAACTCTCCTACGCACCGTGAGTCACGTAGGCCAGTCAGGAATGTGCTTGTTTTACTTCCTGTCATTTTTTTAGTAGGGCCATACTGGTATTGTTCTGAAAAAGCTAATGAAAACTCTCTCAAACCTCTTGCAGCAAGCTTTACGAAGGAACCTGTCCCAGTACACTGCCCGGCTTATAACATCCGATTTATGCATGGAGCAGAGGCTGCTGATCATAGAGGGGAACTAAAATTAAATAAAACACCTCTGGACAAAGGTGCGGAACAGTTGTGATAGATGTATCCCAATATGGACACAGAGACGTTAATGATCTATAAACTAATGAAAGAGGTAGCAAATCAACTTACGTCTTTCAACTTCATAATCTGTATCTGGCAAAGTGTACAACCTCGTATCACTTACTACTCAATTGCTCCTTGTAATGTCTCAAACTTATTTTTACTGCTGGCATTCGTCTGGTGGGGTTAACTAATCTCTGCAGCCACAGTAGCTGCTTAAGATTCAGAAACGAATCGTTGGATGCAACTCTTTCATTTATTTAAGATACATGAACGTGCGTTAGCTCTGTCTTCTTCTGTTGGGAATCAAAGTCAGTAGAGTTAGCACACAAGTACGACTTCTCTGATAATTATCCCACATAGTAACATTTTGACATGTACATATCTTTTCATTGACGTAGCGACCGATGTACTTTGATGTCACGGAGAACCTTTTATTCAACATAATTATTTAAAGTAACTAATTTTCCATCATTCTTTATTCATATTGTTCTAACTTCAGACCCTATTACTAAATATGTGAAAGGGAAATGCAAGTATTTTCTTGTGTTGGCCTGCAATTTATCTAACGACGAAGAGGGCCTGCTACAAGGTAAAACGTTTCCTCACTGATCATCATGAATAACTGAGTAAGAAAGAGAAATGGCTACAAATGACCACAATTATTGTTATATTACTCTTAGTTGAAACACAAAGGACGCCACATTGGTAGCCATGACAAAATCAAAACGAAGTATTGGGACAACGCCGTCATGAACAATGATGAAGCGCGCTTTTTAAAAACATAGCTACCTGTAGAAATATGCGAGAAACTGAATCAACGCACCAGATGAAGTTCTGTAGGCCTTTCTATCAGTCAGAAAAAATATTTACCTAATACACGAAGATGCAAGAGCAGCCCAAAGATAAAATTCTTTGAATCAAGTCGGCAAGGCACGATCGCAAATGAAAACCAGTAGGAATACGAGAAGCCTTGAGAATTTACGCTACTGTGGAGAGTGGTGTAGTTCACAGAATCGACCATGCTCATGCAGCCCTGAATATGAGAGATATGACGAACAGTCGGAATCGCAATGACCGCCGTGGTGGAAATCCTAGCCACCGTGATTCGAACCATCGATGGAATAATGGACAAAACTTTCGATGCGTCGCCAGTCTCACAGCCAAACTAATAGTCCAAACCCTCAGAAACGAGGCCTTGCTACAGATTAAATTAGCGAAAATGAGTGTCTTGTACTCGTTCCTCGTCGTACATGGTCTGAAAACTGATTTTATCGTGGGCATTGATATTTTGAGCAAAAGGGGTCCTAGAGTCACCCTCTCAGCCAGCAAACTGCACTTGACAGGCGGAAGTCACGATGTCACTATTTAATCAGTAGGCCAAGTAATGGGTAGCCAGGAAATGAAATTAGGATTTCTTCGCTAGAAGAGTGAAGTAGAGAGGCCATATAAAGAAAATTTGAGCGCCGGTCTACAATGAAGAGCCAAAGAAACTGACATGTAAAGAGGCAGAATACGGCGCTGCGTTCGGCAACGCCTGTATAAGACAACAGGTGGCTGGCGCAGTTGTTAGAACGGTTACTTCTGCTACAGTGGCAGGTTATGGTGTTACAGTCAGCGCACGAGCGATGGGACACAGGACCTTCGAGTTAGCGGTTAAGTCGTGATTTTCCAGTACGACCATTTCACGAGTGTATCGTGAATATCAGGAATCCGGTAAAACATCAAATCTCCGACATAGCTGCGGCCGGGAAAAGCTCTTGCAGGAACGGGACCAACGACGACTGTAGAGAATCGTTCAACGTGACAGAAGTGCAACTCTACCGCAAAATGTCTGCAGATTTCAATGCTGGGCCATCAACAAGTTTAACGTGCGAACCATTCAACGAAACATTATCGACATGGGCTTTCGGAGCCGAGAGCCCATTTGTGTAACCTTGATGACTGCACGACACAAAGCTTTACACCTCACCTATGCCTGTCAACAATGAAATTGGACTACTGATGACAGGAAACATGTTGCCTGGTCGGTCGAGTCTCTTATCAAATTCTATCGAGCTTATGGACGTGTACGGGTATGGAGACAACCTCATGGACCTACATGTCAGCAAGGCAATGTTCAGGCTGTTGTAGGCTCTGTAAAGGTGTGGGGCATGTGCAGTTGTAGTGATATGGGACCCCTGATACGATTCTGACAGCTGACACGTACGTAAGAGTTCTGTCGGATCACCTGCATCCATTCATGGCCATTGTGCATTACGACGGACTTGGGCAATTCCAGCAGGACAATGCGACACCCCACACGTCCACAACTGCTACATAGTGGCTTCAGGCACACTCTTCTGAGCTTAAACACTTCCGATGACCACCAAACTCCCCAGATATGAACATTATTGAGCATATCCGGGATGCCTTACAATGTACTGTTCAGAAGAGATCTCCACACCCCCGTACTTTTACAAATTTATGGACAGCTTTGAAGGATTCATGGTGTCAGTTCCCTCCAGCACTGCTTCAGACAGTCGAGTCCATGCCAAGTCGTGTTGTGGCACTTCTGCGTGCTCGTAGGGGTCCTACACGATTTTAGGCAGGTGTACGAGTTTTAGGCAGATATACGAGCTTTAGGCAGGTGTACCAATTTCTTGGGCTCTTTGGTGTATCTTGTGTCACTTGTGGAAAGGTGTATTCATCTACATCTCTCCAAAATTCACAGCAAACCAACTCAGAGCGGCTACTAAATGCCTATGTCTCTATGTTTGAGGATTATGCTGGTGTCATGCGCCAGTGCAAATCCGGACTCAATAGATGTCCACATAAGAACTTTTTCCATGTCTTACATTGAGATTCGTGGGCCAAGAGACCAGCAGTCGTGGAGGAGATACAGGATATGTTAACCTGGGGAATTACTAAAACTTCGTAAATCTCCTAACGTAGTCTTTTCGTTAACCATGTCCAAGCCAGTAGGAAAGGTCCGCCTAGTGCTCAATGTGGGTACCACTAAAAGAATATTGTTTCCGGTACGATCTCGGTTGAAAAACCCCAGGGAGAAAATTCCGTGTTTTCATGGCGTCAAATATCTTTTGAGTATTTGCCAGTGAGCGTCATACTGACAGATTTCACTTTCCAGATATTCTCGCAATTATACTGCTTTTACCTTTGCTGGATGTAGTTAACCAATTCAAGCTCTTACACGTTGATGAGACTGCGAGTTCTGAAGTATTCATCTCCGCTGTTGGCACTGTACTGTACCCAGAATTTCTAGGCAGGGTCACACTTTTGTAGACGACCTGCTAATAAGCACCTCCAACGGGAATGAAGAATAGATATCTTGTAGAAAGTGCTGCAGAAGTTTCCACAAGCTGGAGTAACAGTAGTCATATATAAGTCAGGAATGCGATCAGGAAAATTTCTGTTCCTAGGTCTAAGAAACGGCTGAAGTACTTGCTTTGTCTCGTCTCACCCTCACAACGTTTTGCGCTGAACCAGCTACTGAATAATGAGCCACTTTCACTGTTGTTAAAGAAGCATCACTCTGTACTGAACTAACGAATGTCAAAGAGGCTTAAAGAAAATTAAGTAAGCACTTTGCACATCCTAAATACAGTCCCACCCTGACATAAACGAAGATTTCTGCTTGCCAAAGAATGCCTCAGACTCTGATATTGATGCGTTTATGTTAAGATTTATGGCAAGCCAACCATTTGTTCAATAAGTTTTGCAAGCCTGATTCTCACCTACTGTGAGAGATCCTGTTCCATTAGCAAACTGGAAGCGTTGGCTGTATTGTTGGTAATGGAAAGATTTAGCTATTACGTCCATCACATACACATACCGTATATACTGCGATAATGAGGTTCTTAGCTTTCTAAAGACCTGTAAGCTCTTGCAACCGAGACTAGTGATGTAGTCGTTAGCGTTGGGGGAATGCAGCTTTGATATTATGCAAGCCAGAGGAAGAGACAACGCAGTAGCTAGTGCTCTTACTAGGTTACCTGACAGCTTAGACGAGCTGTCAATCGCTACCCTACGAAAGTGCTAGGAAAAGAGTGAAGGAGAGAGTGCCGCCAGTGGTAGAAGAATAAAGAGAAGGAGAAAATACAAGTGTATGGTACCCAGTGATAATGGAAAAATAAGTTTGTGACAATGGCAACGGGAAGAAAGAAATAGAGACAGTAGCAAGAGACGGCACTAGTGGGAAGCAATGAATGACATAGTAGCAGTGAGACAGCATGTGCTACCTGATATGTTCCAAAATGCAACGCATAAAACCAGGGTTCTTCTGGAACACTTATCCCCTGTTCTATTGGGAATACAAAGGTGGAGTCAAGTGTTTTGTACAGCCATTGGGCTAGAGGCCATTTGAGTACCCAACAGAAGGATCGTCTTAGAGTCACTATCCTACAGTACAGGGTCAAAGTATGTGTATTGCACACTACATCTTGCTTTGGAAAATGGACCAGATTGGTTTGTTCCTTTTGCATTTGCTGTGGTCTACGGTGGGCCTTAAGGGGCTTATAGAGGCACCATTATATCATTGGGGGTTCCTTAGAAACCCTCCAAAAAAGAGATTTTACCATTCTTGCGCCAAAACCGAGCTGTGCATTCCAAGACGGATACGCACAGAAAGTGGCTGAAATTATTACGATATATTCCTAAGATATCGCCAAATATTGTAACTTTTCTTGATATCATCATCCCTTTCGGAGATACAGAGCTTCACAATTAACCCACTTGTGCACATAAAACGCACACGTAAAATCCAGTGTGAGGCGGAAACGTAGTTTATAAAGCGACGTAGAATGGAAAAATATGCTGAAAAGTGTCTTCGTTGTCATCAGAGGGATTCAGGGAATACCAATTTGTAGTACACAAGGACATGACCTTTTTTCCTTTGCACGTAAAATTCGGTGTGGTGTGTAAAATTAGTTTTTGTTATTTCTATTCCACTGACCCACAAAGTTCTTTTAATTTGAGTGACATGGCCTATTGTGGCAGGGAAAATGAGGGAACTAGCGAAAAACACTCGTACCAGAGCAAAAAAAGGGGAATATATTGCTGTTTAAAAAACTGACTGAAATTGGGGTACTGGCTGTCTCATTGTACCTTCCTCAGCTCCTTTAAAATTGTTTCCAAGAAAGGTTGGCATGCCAACATATTCCAGCTTTTTACGCTGAGAGAGAAGGACACAGTGGCAGTGGAAAGAGACGGAAAAGTAATAAAATACTGGAAGACAGTTGATAGTGGTAGAGGTATAGAAAGAGTGAAGGGAAGGTGAAAGAAGCAGAAGGAACACAGTTGACAGTGACGGAAATGTGTTAGGAAAAAAGTAAAGGCGAGAGTGCCAGTGGGAGAAAAATAAAGAGTACAAGGGTGAGACCCAGTGATAATGACAGACAAAGTCTATGACAGTGCCAAAAAGAAGAGAGAAATCAAGAGACAGCAGCAGTAGGAATGAATGAATGAAACAGTAGCAGTAAGACAGTAAGAGGGAGACAGTGACAATGAGAGTAGAACAGAGAGAAGGGGGGTGTGGCTGTGAGAAAGGAGAAAGAGAGACGCAAAGAGATAATGAAAACGAGTTAGCCTGAGTGGGTGAGTGAGAAAGGTCCCTGGGAGCGAAAGAGTATGAGCGATTGACACCGATGAACTACTGGGTGTGAGTGACAGTTATTTAAGCTTGAGGAAGTGAGAGATAAGTTGATAGTCAAAAAGATCACGAATAAACCCGCACGCGAAAAATTTGGGGAAAATTTTTGAAGATGTTGAGTAAGATAGAAAGAGGCAGATGGTAACCCGCTTTTCAGTCGGGAGTCTTTTAAACAAGAGCATACTCGCGTTTTTTGTGCTCCGATAGCAGCATTTTTCCGCTGGTAGTCAATGATCACGATTGTGATACTAACATGTATCTGATGGGAGACGTAACTAATCCGGCATGTTTTCTCACCTTGTGCAGAAACATGACATAGAGGCAGGATACAGACCCGAATTGGACACCGAAACAAGCTGCTTTCACAAGACAACACTCCTGAAAAATTCATCAAACACTGTAAAATACACAATGACGCTTTTCTCCTGGCGAGGCTGCAGCAAGTACTGAAAACTTGTCTAATTTTCCAGAAGATAAAATACTCTGAGTTGCAGGAAGGGCGAACTAAATTCAATCATAGCTAAAAGACCTTTGCAGGTTATTTCCCCCAGCACTTGTAGTCCACTGCCCAGGAGCCGAAGTGGAGTCCAGTCTGTATTCCTGACGTACAACTTCTTCTCTAAGTATGTTCATTTGTGCACAACATGCACCGTGGTATATCACGTGATTAGTAGTAGGGCAGGCCTGAGTCTCGCCAGGAATTTGCTGACATCAGCATCAGCATTTCCTTACCTACAAGGCCATTTCAGGAATGAAATGCAAAGATCAAGGAGGGAAGAGAAGATGAGGGGAGGGAGGGAGGAGGGCACAGTTGCGCTTGTTATAGTTCGCTGACAGCATCATCAGCAGTCCTTATCTCTAGTCATTCCAGGAATCATGACACAAGCTGCAGCACATCAGGCCATGTACCAAGGAGATGGGACCATGAACCCCCCCCCCCCCCTCCCCCATGCCGCTATGGCCTCCTGTTCATCAGACAGACATGATAAAATTTCTGAATCGTCGAAAAATTTGTCAACTATGTTTGCTTTACTGAGTTCCAAGATTCGTTTAAGGACTGGCTTACCGGTCACATTGGTAAATTTCATTTGATGCTATAAATCATTCATCATGAAATATTGGAACGAGTAAACAGCATATTTCTCCATAAATAATTAAAAAGCAACTTTTGCTTACAAAATATGACTAATGAAATATGAATTCGCATTTGTTGAAAACGAGTTTTACCTTAAACAATAGCCCAAAAACCCTGAAAACGCAAAGAAAAGCAAGACCCCAAGACCTCTTTCATATTCTGCTTGCTCCTGTCATCGGCAGTGCTTAGCGCCACCAGAATGTATCTGGACTGTAACCAATCAATTCCTGCGCCTTTAAAAACGCAACAGAGTCGTAAATTAATTATGTTCCATACGTAAGATGTTGAAAAAATTCTAACGTGTGTGCAATATACACCCCAAGCGCGAAAAGTGTGATGCTTACATTGCTAGTTGAGTTTAATACTCGAAAAACGCTACCAGACTAAATCAATTAACGCGGTGTCACAATATTCCAAAGAAATATCTGTAATGTAAAAGAAAGTTCGAGTTAATTTCCACATTTGCATATATTTACCAAATTAATATACAAAATTCTAAAGTATGTTGTACCCCAATGCTAAATTCTATGTCTAATAAGAGCTGACATTTTAGAAGTTAGGCCTAATAATTTGTTTGATGTCATAAAATTTATCTGACCAGGCTTATAATTGCAGAAGAATATTTGTTAGTTAAAGATATCGTCCTAATCAGGCAGATAGACAGACTGAATATAATTAATTAGGCCTATTGTTGATGTTACAGTGCACCCTCATATTTTCACGTTTCAGGTTGTTGTCAGATACAATTTTAGGAACGACCATGTTATTCACTAGAAAAAAATATACAAAATTCGGTTGATTGCCAATTATTTCTGTTATTACAAATGACACAGGCCTACTGGAGACTATGCGTAATAACTGCAGTTCGTAGTCAGAAGGATCCCTAAAAGTTTTGTAGACTGTGTTTTTCCTATAATGTTGCTCACAATATTCTAAAAATACATCAGCAGCACGAAAAGTGTTATGTTAATGTTGCAAAGGTATACAAATATTTAAAGCGTAAATTCAGTTTGCGCATTTGCATTTCAGGACACTAGTTCATGACAATAAAAACTAGCAACCGACAACACCACCACAGACACAATACAATTGTCTTATTAGGGAAGGAAAGAATAAGGTTTTTTTTTACCACATATTACTTAAACTACAAAAAAACATGTACCGCTTGTAAATACATGACTAGAGATGGTAACAGTGAGAGGCATAACTTTCTAAAGGCAATGTCAGAGTCGATATCGTGGAAAAACTAATTACCGTATATTGTGTGACGTTTCACACTTTGCAAGCCAAATTAAATATTGGCGCGTCCAAATTTTCTGTGTAGCTCATTAAAATACATATTTACCGCAACATAAGCAAAACATACAGCAAAATTGTATTGGTAGCACAAAGACCCACCATAATACTCCTGACACCTAACACATGAGATTCAATCTCGATTGCTATAAATTCTAAACAAATGTCGCAAGACATAGTACAGTGATGCTATTCTTTATAACGTATAGATAAGTTGATGTTGACGTGAAAATCGTCGTGTTCTAAATGTTAGTGGCTCACAACTGAAAACGACGTTAAAGATTCTACCAACCCATGATGCCTGCTTAAAATCAAGCCCTTAACCACATATCCATGTTAGCACTTCCAATAGGGAAAGCTCAAACGAAATGACACTAAATATTACGAGGTAGTGTTCCTCAACATTGCACTGCGGCAGCAAGACAGTATCGGTTTCTAGAGTCATTGACGTCGTAACACACGGAAATAATGTGATAATAGTAGCAGCAGTGGCAAGAAGTTACCGATATTGATGTAGTTATATTCCATACATGAGAGAGTAGTTGAGAAGAAAGGTGCAAGTCATCATGTATATACCTAAACAGTCTTTCACAGGGAACAAACACACGATCCATATTGCAATGGTCTCCAGCCTGGTAATACCATGTTTTTTTAGCCAAGGAAGACATAAATTAGTTTCGTATAGTCACATGTGTCGATACTTTATGAAAATCAATTGGCACAGAGTGGATGGAAGCACATCGTAAATACTGTTCGATGGGAACAAACACACGATCCATATTGCAATGGTCTCCAGCCTGGTAATACCATGTTTTTTTAGCCAAGGAAGACATAAATTAGTTTCGTATAGTCACATGTGTCGATACTTTATGAAAATCAATTGGCACAGAGTGGATGGAAGCACATCGTAAATACTGTTCGATGGGAACAAACACACGATCCATATTGCAATGGTCTCCAGCCTGGTAATACCATGTTTTTTTAGCCAAGGAAGACATAAATTAGTTTCGTATAGTCACATGTGTCGATACTTTATGAAAATCAATTGGCACAGAGTGGATGTAAGCACATCGTAAATACTGTTCGATGGGAACAAACACACGATCCATATTGCAATGGTCTCCAGCCTGGTAATACCATGTTTTTTTAGCCAAGGAAGACATAAATTAGTTTCGTATAGTCACATGTGTCGATACTTTATGAAAATCAATTGGCACAGAGTGGATGGAAGCACTTCGTAAATACTGTTCGATGGTGCTTAATCCACTTAAGGAGTCACGCAGAGCGCCAAAGCACACTATCCATCCTGCATTCAGCTATATGATTCTATTATAACCTTTACTTGAGTTGTGAATGAAATGGTATTCTATCTTATTACTTACATGCCACAAGTAAAGTTCTGGCGATAACGTCGAAACAACCATTTTCAGTGTTTATAACTGATGGAATACCAGCTTGAAACAGTAATTTGGAAGTGTTCCATAGCATCCTGGCGTCACATTCCAGTGGTGAGTCACTGTGCATGCTGGGAAAATGTCAGTGAATGTGTGGCATTGCGCAGATTATATACTGGAGTAATAAACCCTCTTAGCATAGTTAGTATATTACACATACGACAGAGAAAAAACAGAAATGTGGAACCTCAAAGTCATGTAGGAGTTCGCTATGCTTCCAACTTTCCAGCCGCAGCTACTACTTAAATGCAACCCACACACAGAGGTCATCGTAAATGGAAGACTTCTTAGGATTTTGCCACAGCTGCACATAATAAACCACAATATATTCTCAAACTTTATTAATTTTTGCATGTACATTCACACACAGTAAACCACTGGCTCTCTACATTTTTGGTGTAGTTTTAGTAACATCCAACTTAATTTTTAATTTACAATTTAAATCTACTTTGGACTCTTCTAATTCTTCCTCCAGGTAGTAATTTTACAGATACAAATAAGGTATGTTCTCGGATTCCAATGGGTATCTAAGTTTTTTCCTGTAAATTACCTCTTTTGTGGTTTTGGTAGTTAGCTCTGTTCCTTCCAGCAGATCTATTAGGCGAAAGCATACACAAATTTTAATTCTACCTCTTATTTCATGCATAACACTATTGTTATACAACTCCACATCTTCCTGGGTGTACGCTACCAGCTCTTCTGCTGCACACTCTAGTGGAATTTCAGTATAGAACTTTATGCTTACAACGAGTGGTTATTAAGTGTCATTATTCCGTCGGATTTAAGCTCTGCAAAAGGTTGTTCTCTTGACAGGTGCTAAATGTCAAGCCCAGAGCATTCAGATACAATGTAAAAATCCTTTCCAAGCATACCCAGATGGGAATGGAGCTTTATAAAGATTTCTCGTGTGTCCTTCACTGTGGTAAACATGCTCCTATCTATCATTTTTGTCCAGGTCTCCAATGTCTGACCACTCACCAGATCTGTTAACAGTAAACGGAGATATTTTATATTCCACAGTCGTAACCATACTTCCCCATAAATTGTGTTTTAAACCGACCCTAAGTCTTGCCTGCACATCTGTAATAGTTTTTCCTTTCTCCAGTTGCATATCATTTCTTTCTTTATGGCAGTTGCCTTCACCATCTACTCGAGTTTCCCTTTTTACCTTCTATCTCTTCCACTTCCACTTTTCTTTTTCGTACACACGCCACAGTAACTGTACTTCAAGGTGTAATTTCGATAATGGGGAATGGTTTAAGTCCATATAATGCATTTACTCTTTTTCTTAGGACTTGTAGCATAACATTGTTTGTGGGTACCAGTCCTAATTCGGTAATATCTATATCTGACTGTATTGTGGACAATAGTACTATCGATTGATAGAAATATGTTTCACCCGCTTTAATACAGCACTTCTGTATAATACTTATGTTGGAGTCAGTGTTACGAAGCTCCACGTAGTTTACCGGTAAATAATGTACGCAAATAGAACATAATTAATAAACTTTCCTCCATCTTGAGCCTCAGGACGGTTTATGATAATTTTGGAGAATTATTACTACCTCCAGTAGACAAATTGCTGTTGTTGTGCACGTTATCCGTTAGTTGATACCTGCTGTACAGGGGCGCTAGGTGGCTTCACAATCGCTTCCCCTCTCATCGATGGCCTTGGCACTTAGTTGGGGGTGGCGCTGCTGGTGTCATGATGCTTGGAATGGCCTTGAAGATAAGAAAGTCCTGATGTTGCGGTCAGCGAAATATAACAAGTGCAGTTGTATAACCCTCCCCTTCTCTCCCCCCTTTGATCTTGGCACGTGATTCACGGAATGGCCTTGGAGGTAAGGAAGTACTGATCCTGATATCAGCGACTTGCACATTTGTTTCAAATCTAATATGCCATCACAGGTAATAAAGTGTTGATGATGACATCAGTCAATTACTGCACACCCTACTGCTGCAACTATCAGAACAATCCAGAACAAGGACATAACCAGCTTTTCTCAACCTGAAGCCATCCTGTCTGGTAGAGGGATATTCATCAGATTTAGTTCTCTAAATTCCACCCCAGGCAAATACATCTGTGAGGGTATTTAGCGAATTCAGAATCTTCATTTGCACTTGCTGCCATAAAGGACATACCACATGGTACAAGTACCTTAAGAAGTTTGAAAAAATCCTGAATTACCTACATCACTCATCAACAAACTGCACTCAGGGGAGCTAACTCTAAATCATCCAGGGAAGTAGAAATGAAATTCAATGATTGCTAAATTTCTGCGTGGTACACTCATATAGGATGAAAAAATTCGACATGCTGTCAAAGACAGGTTTAGAAAGCGATATTTCAATAGGTCCAGTGTGTACCTATAAAAAAAATGTTTAAACGTGTGTGAATTCCTAAAGGACCAAACTGCTGAGGTCATCGCTCCCTAGACTTATACACTACTTAAACAAACTTATGCTAAAAACAACACACACACCCAAGCCCGAGGGAGGACTCGAACCTCCGGAAAGAGGGGCCGCGCAGTTCGCGCATGGCGCCTCAACCCGCGCGGCCACTCCACGAGGCTGTACCTCTCAGCCGGGCAACAAAGTTCTTATCAGGTGGCATCCCAAGTACTCCTTGTTTACCGATTTGCGGCTTAGTGCCTTGTTGATGTTCGGTGGTGGTGCCATCGATGGCTGAAGCTGGAGTATGTGGAGTAGAGGTTTGATGCGCTATTGTGTGGCAAGATGGTTCGTGTCTGCAGGGTATGTGTAATGGTGATGGTTTCGACGTTTCTTTTCCGGCAAACAGCACTGAGTTGGTTTCGGGATATATAAATGCTTACCTCGATTTGATGGTTTAATTGGTATGTTGAGATGTCTCATAACTGTGGCTTCAGGATGAGATCATTGGACTACCTTGGAGGACTATTGTGGTAGCACACATTGGTATTGATGCAGTACATCAGCTTGTGTGCTCCTATGCCATATACTTCTTCTGTGTTCGATGGCAGCCTGCATTTCTGGTTGCTCACGTCATGGTGCGCCCTGATAGTAGAAAAATTATTCCCATTTAAGATACTAGCCTTCTTTGAAGGGTTGAGATTGTGCTAATGAGTTAACTACATTAGTAACAGGTGTTATTTGTTTGCTGGGGCAGATCGTTTCTCATTGCGTCATAGCTTTTCTGAATGTTATGAATGCCACAGAGTACACCTCAGTGGGTGAATATGGTGTAGTATTTTATGTGTGGCACAAGCATCATGATTCTGAAGGTTCGGACTGCATTAGCAAGCACACCATGCTGATGTATGTACAACCAATTTTTGAGTGTACTAATGGCGTGTCTTCACTCTTACATGAAATTCACTGAAGTGATTCCTTTTAGCATCCAATGTCTTCATTAAACTGTGAATGTTGATGCACGTACGACCTTATGTAAAAGTCGTGATGTTATATGATTGCCTAACTGATGACGTGAGACAGCTGTGTTATTACTATGGAAAACTAACGTAAAAAGGGAGGGTATTTTCGTCAACGCTGTCACTGTATTTGTCTTGACACTATTGATTTCTTGTAGCTGTCGTATGTTAGCGGTGTCGGTTTGCAGGAACTAAGTATGGCTTTTTTCCAGAGTGCCTAAAGAAATGTCTGATACATGGTGCTCTTGGATGGGCGGAGAAAGTCCAGTAAGAGCTGTCAATAGAATAAACTCGACGCCAGCTACAACTGTATGGTGAGTGACGGCTGTTAATGTTCTCAATTCTGAAAGCTACTGGGGCGTCTCAAATGTGATGACAGTGCTTCAGTCATAAGAAACTACATCAGTGATTGTTAAGCCTTTGTCATTTTCTCGAATGTTTTAATGATTGTCTCTGTTACTTGACTATAGGTTTACTAAAAATGCTTGCCCCATTTGTGTGCAAGATGTGTATACAGTGCTATTAAATTCTCGATTTTATTTAATATCTCAATGTTTAAAGAACTGTATGTCTGTTGTACTGAATGAGTTTGTTTAAATGATTATTGTTTTCTTTAAATCTTTCTTGCCAAGGAATTTTATGAAAATTGAAAACTTCATGCAGTCAGTGGCAGTTTTCAGTTGAGGATCTTGGTGAAGTGTTTTAATCAGATATTTTTTTAATTTGCCTGCTTGGATATAAAATTGAGAAGAGTGTACTGATCGTTAATATTTTATTGGTCTGTGATTTTCTTATGAATATTTGGTTTTAGTAAATATTTGAAAGGGTTAGGCTCACATTTGACACCCAGTTCTCGTTCCAATTAACCATTTGGTACATAATTAGTAGCAGACCGAAAAGATCTGGTGGGGAACCCCAGACTGCGACGTTGTTATTCAGGTTACTGTTCTTTGTGTTCTGTTTGAGTGTTGCTTTGGTGACAGTGAGAGACCCTACATGCTCGTGGAGAGTACGAAATTATAAGGAAGGGAATGGATTTGCGAGGAAAAGTTGATGAACTGATACAACAATCTGCGACAAATTACTGGAAAACTTATCACTATCAAATTTTGCAAGATGAGGTAAGCCAGGCAGTTGATGCAGTGTGCGTGACACTTCAACATTTTTAAATTCATTTTTTTGTAGTGAATCGAGACACACTGACCACCTTAGACGATTAGAAGCACGTTTATAAAATTATACATTCAGGTTAGTTGGTTTTCCGGACGTGGCTGACGATGACGGAAATCCCAAGTTGCTTAAAACTGAGAGGAGGATGATTAATATTTCTATGAAGTATTCTAACCCTTCACAGGAATACATCCTGTGGTGTACGAATTTATCTGGTAACTCTGCCACGGGAATAGCAGAATTTATATAATTATTAGTAGAAGTCTAACAACAGCGACGTGCAGTGGCTCTATCTGAAGCAGAACTGTTACACATATTAGCCGTTAAACTGAAAGGTACTTCTTGAGAGTGGATATTAGAAGCATTAGAAAACAATTAGGACATCGATGAGCTGCAAATGAACATATGTAATAAGCTAATACCACTATGAGCTGTGGCGAAACAAACGCTGTATCATTTGAGAGAGAGAGGCAAGCGAGTGTGCAGGCACTTCACTGCTAATAGCGCCACGTTTTCACAACACGCATGTGCGAAGCATACAAGCGTTGAACCATAATCTATGGATGCAATTAAAAATTAAAGTAGCTTTTCCAAACTTTGTCAACATTTGGTTCAGTGTATTAATGTTTAAATTGTTAAATATCAAGTGATCAAATGAATATGGTTCCCTAAATACGGTTTTCTAAATAAAAAACCGATGGCGCTAAATATTAAACCTAGAAAGCCTAAAATTGTTCAAGATGTGCAAATGTATGTCACAATCAATTGTTACAAGTCTCAACTTGATCGGAGAAATGTTTTGGTCAAAATAGGAATTTTACGAGAGATTGAAGGCGCTAAATATTAGATTCAGGAATCATGAAAATTGGTATGACGCTTCAGTTTGATATAAAAGTATTAAATATGTGACCCTGTTAAGCTACCTCTAATACTTTTTGCATAATTTAATGAAAACTAAATTTGGAACAAAATAGTATCATTTATATTAAAGACAAGTAGATCTGAATGCAGCAATTGATTACATCCATTAAATAGTAAAACTATATCAAGTTTCTAGACCTTAATGTAAATAACAAAAAATACAAGGTCTGTTAAAGATGTAGTTCAGAGGCCATGTTCTACTGTCGGTTGCGTTCTTCTAGCCTTCAAAGATTAAAAGCAGTCAAGCTAAAACTTTTTTCAGTAATTAAAGCCAACTTATCTCTAGTCACACAAAAATTACAAAGATTGTAGATTGATACACAAGCGTTGTAAAATAATGTTTCTGAGAAAGCGGCCATTTAGAAGCTGCTATCTGGACTTAGAGTGGGTGACGGATGGTGTTCCGTTCGGCCGTCCGCTGCGCCCATATACAAATAAGGCCAAGAGAGGCACTGAGACACACTTCTCACTCGGCTATCAATCTGTCCGCGGCAGACAAACGCCGGCTTACGCGTTGCCTCGAATGACGTCACAGCCAGGCTGCTGCTAAACGCATGTTTTCGGCACAAATAGAGAGTGAACTCGCGAGGACTGTACACCGTCCTGGATACTTCAGATTTCACGGAAGTAACTGTTTGTGTGCCGACCGTAATGTTAACAAATCCGCATGGCAAACGGTAAGATATTTTTCCACTTTTATGGCGAGCAATTAACTTTGATGATTGGAAGTCAGGTCGAAAGACCATTTTAACTGAGACTTACCGTAGAGGTAGTCTCTGAACTGCTCATAGCGCTGTTAATGATAGAGACATTATTGTTATTATTAGTATTATCAGGAATATAACTACGTTTGCACATGTGAAACTTTTACTTAATATATGAACCGGTTGGAATTCAAAACTTTTACTAATAACTATGCTTCCTGATCCCACAGAGTACACAGAGAGTAGAAACATTTCTTTCAGTGAGCACAAGAACAATCTGGACTAGCACACTGTGTTCAGTATGTTCTCCATCGCTTTCTGGATGACAGCAAAAATAGTTTTCACGCTCTCGTAAAAGACGGCGAACAAAATACAATTCTATATATTTTACTACCATCCCTCCGCCTCACAGAGCTTTTCAAGATTTAGAATATGCGCGATATGAGCGGGAACATGGACAGAACGAATCCATTGACATATATGTAAACAGAATTCGCAATTCAGTGAAAGCATTATGTCTCCAATACACCAAATAGAAATAGTACAATAGATATTAGGTGGCACTAAACCGCAAGATAGAAGGAGAGCTACTACACATCATATATTTTAACAACGTAATGATCTAGTCCGCCAGATACAAGTTATGTCATACGAAGGGAGAGGTGACAAAGGAGTAAGGAAAATAGTATTGTATTGTATTGAGCTGGGGACCTAGAAACGACGGAGCGGCTTCGTCCCCGTCGTAGCCCTCAGTGGTACACAACCCCACCACAGGCTACAGCAGTCCATTCACCCCATCGCCGCCCCACACCAAAGCCAGGGTTACTGTGCTGTTCGGACACCAGTGGAACCCCCCCCCCCCCCCCCCCTCCGCCACCGCCCCCGCGGGAACGTCTCACACCAGGTAAGTGTAACCCCAACCCTAATGTTTGCGTGGTAGCGTAATGATGGTGTACGTCTGCGTGGAAGCACTAGTGTTTGCGCAGCAGTCACCGACATAGTGTGACTGAGACGGAATAAAGGAAACCAGCCCGCATTCGCCGATACAGATGGAAAACCACTTAAAAACCATCCACAGCCTGGCCGGCACACAGGACCTCGACACTAATCCGACGAGCGGATTCGTGCTGGGGATCAGCACGCCTTCCCGCCCGGAAAGCTGTGCGTTAGAAAGTACGGCTAACCGGACGGGCAGGAAAATAGTATTGTTAATAATGCGATACAATTTTTTCTGTGCGGGCAAGAGGAACACATAGCGTGAACAGAAATTACACAGCTATACTGGGGAGTTCAGACGGAATGTGCAGTGTCGGGGTTGTGGGCAAAAGGGGCATTATAAATGTAAATTTAATAAGATGAGGGATAAAACTGACTGACGATGTGAAAAGACTGCTGTTTGCAACATTATATAATGTGTCCCTCAAGTCAAACCTGATCCGGAAATTTCTACCAGAGAACGACGGAATGTGCCTTTTGTATGTTGCGCTGTTAATGAGGACCCTGTTAGTGCATTATTTGACTCAGTAAGTGCGATAACAGGCGTGGATGAACAGTGGGTTACGCCGTATAGTAGACATTTTAAGTTGACTGGTGTGAGTAGGGAAATCTAAAATAATACTGTAGTCAGTAAAACTACTATGACTATGATAATTTGCGTAATGGAGAAAATTAAGATGGGACCATACACATGGAAAAGAAGTTACGAGTCCTTGTTTTACGATCTGATTTCATTGGTAATGCGAGAAACAGAGCCATGCCGGACTTCTGTTCGCGTTTAAGGCTACTACTCATCTAAGTAACCCCTCGGTCGGCGAATGCAACGTGTAGTGTTTCGTGTGCAGCACTATGAGTCTGAAGGTTCATATTGCATTGACAGGCATACCATGCAAATGCAAGTAGATACTTATTTTTGAATACGCTAAAGACGTGTCTTCGCCATTAAATTAAGCCGAAAGTTACTGAAATGATTGCTGTTACAATCCAATGTCTTTTGATTAAATTCTTTGTGCTGATACACGTAGAACTTTACGGAAAAGTCGCGATATATGAGTGCTTAACTGGGATGTGAGACGGCTGTGTCGTTAATATGTGAAATAAGCTCAAGAAAAAGGTCTACAGTGACAGCGTTGAGAAGGACAACAACTTCACTGTAACTATCTTAAGCTTTGGGAACTTCTTGTGGCTATCAGATGTTTGTGATTTCCACGAAACAATTATGGTCATTTCAATAATTAAATGTGATTGATATATGATGTTCCTGGATGGGCGTTGGATGTCCAGTCACCGTTGTCAGTAGAATGAACCCGACGCCATTTGCCACTGTATGGTGAGTGATGTTAACGTTACCGACTCTGCAGCTGACTCACGTGTCTCGAATGTGTTGCCTGAGCTTCAGCGATAAGAAACTAGATTATTGATTGTTAAGCCTTTGGCATTTTATCGAAAGTTTTAATGATTGTCACTGTTACTTGGCTAAAGGATAACTTAAAAAAAACCTGAGTCCTTTGTGTGCAACGTCTGTGAATCATGTTATTAAATTCTTGATTTTATTTACTATCTCTTTGGTTACAGAATATCGTTTCTGTAAGAATGGATGAGTTTGTTTAAATCATTATTTTTGTTTTTAATTTCTACTTGCCAGGTAGCTGAATGTATATAAGAGCTTTTTTGTGTAAATATTTTTTCATGATATGATTCAATGGCATTCTTTAGGATTGCATGTATACTCATTTTATCATGAGGACTCTATTGACATGTTATCTGGGGCACTTATTTAAATGTGAACGTTAGTGGCAAACCAATGACGAATGAACAGCATGTGAAGTTACGTTGTGAGCAATTATAATACGCCATTTGTACAAGGCTCATTTCCCCTATCGAGTATGATCATAACTGAATCATGTGGTTACATGAGGCACCGAATTGGGCTGCACATTAAAAATAAAAAAATAAAAGAACACTTCCAGAACTTCTTTACTCGTGGAGCATCGACAATGGCTTTCGCTTTTCCACTGACAAAAACCACTTGTATCAATTTCTGGCGGCGCAATGGGTTTCTTCCACCCTCTTTACATTTTGAGGCTATTGCTCTTTCGTTAGTTGAAACGACGATATTCGTTGGGGTCATGCCCGATAGGAAACTTTCTTGGTCCTCCCACATGTTTCATACGGCCGCCCAGTCCATTATGCCCCGCATGTCCACAGCGGTACTTCCTGAGGAGCCCATCAGACGACCCTCCTCCTTTGGTACCGATCCCTTGTCAGTTAGAAACTAGACTCTGGGTGCGTCGGTAATGCATCTGCACGTCCGTCCATCTTACGCCATAAATCCGTTTGGCCACTGACGCCTTTTACACTAGCCCGGTTGAGAGTCTGTATACAGCAGCTGCTTAAGTACCGTTATCACTTCAACGTTATGTTCTCCTCAGCGGATATGCAAGCCGTTTATCTGCCGTGCCTGGCCACCCATCCTATGCCTCCTTCTTCGATGACTCCTTCGACCGCCAGTATGGGGCGCGTCCCTCTACTCTGTTATCTCCTGGAGTTCGCTTTCGGCTTTTGGTCCAGCAGCTTAACTTCACGCTACCTACCACTTTACCGAAAGGTGTGAACTCTTTACCACCTTGGCTTCGTGCGTCGACCCGGTGTTCATCTTGGACCTCATTCGCTTCCTAAGGACATTACTCCAGACTCACTCTATCGCCCTATGTTTCTCGACCTTCGCACGTAATTTCACGATAGTACCTTTATGTACACTGATGGCTCTCGGACTGACCGTGGTGTCGGGTGTGCCTTCGTCAATGGCGCCGGCGATTTTCGTTATAGGCTTCCGGAACACTGCTCAGTATTTACAGCGAAGCTCTTCGTCCTGTATCAGGCCACGTAGAACATCCGGCGACACAGACATTTTTCAATTATGTCATTTGCTACGACTATCTTAGTGGCCTTCAGAGCCTCCGTGTGCTGTGCACCGTCCATCCCTTAGTTCAAAGGGTCCAGGAAAGCTTTCACCAAGGCTGCAGTCCTGGATTGCGTCTGTGAGCAAGTGGTGGTCACTTTGGCATCACCACTGGTCTTCCCTTCATAGGAACAAGCTCCGGGGAATTAAAACCCTCCCGACGGCTTGATCGTTCTCCTCTCGGCCCTCTCGCCGCAAGGAGATCGTTTTAGCTAAGCTGCGTTTTAGGCACTGTCGTTTTAGCCGCCGTCTTTTGTAAAGTGGTGATCCTCCAACAAATTTTTGATGATGATGTTTGGTTTGTGGGGCGCTCAACTCCGCGGTCATCAGCACCAGTACAAAGTCCCACATTTTCACGCTCCATTTTTTACGCAGTCCGATCTAGCCATTATCACGAATGATTATGATTATGAAATGATGAGGATAACACAGACACCCAGTCCCCGGGCAGATAAAGTTCCGAACCCGGCTCGGAATCGAACCCAGGACTCCGTGATCCAGAGGCAGCAACGCTAGCCACTCCACCACTTTGTGTTCATTGTCATCAACCTTTGACGGTTCGCTATTTCCTGACGGAATGCCCTTTTGTAACAACTTACTTTCTGATTTATGTTTGCCGTCTGAGTTATCGGCCGTTTTAGCGAAAGACGAGCGGGCTGTCGACCGCGTATTACTTCTCATCAGTATTAGGAATATGGCGAAGGACATTTAATCTTTAGATCAGGACCTCCACTGTCTCTATGGCATATTTGAAGGCCGTTTATCCAAGGGAAAGTCCCTGTTTATAGCTGTTTTTCCTTCCGTCGATTGGGCTTAACCTATAGTCGCTTTTAACTCCTTTTTCGTCTTGGTGTTCTACAGTTCTGACATTGACACGTATGACCTTAGTTGTTTTTGCCTCCTAAAATAAAACAAACATACCTCGAGAAACTGTAGAGTCACGCAGTTCGCACCAACGAACACAATGAACACGCGATGTGGACTCGAGGAATTAATGTGGCTGTTAAATACTAAGGTATACCGTCGACTGTTCAAATTTCAGCGCTACAACAAGGTTTGCGCCGTGTTTACCGTTGATGTTACGTGAACTATGAGCTCGAGTCTGCAACTGTCGCCATGTTTTAGCAACGAGATACCAGCACCACGACTCTGAAGTGGAGACAAAATGAGCTCATTGCATTCACCGTAATAAACATTTGACGAACATATACCATTACTTACTTCACCTGTTCACCTATGAATAGCGTTATTCTGCCTGATCACAATTGAATATAGACAGAATAAATACTGACTCACTGTAACCAACAGACTACAACACGTAAAATTCGTTCATATGTGAACTGTGTGCGCGGAAACGGTTTAAGGTGAAACCAGAAAGAAATGCATCCTTACAATAAAACTGAATACTCGCTTTTAAGAATCTGCTTTAATTCGAATTTTAAGTGCAAAAAACCCGTATTTTTACGCGCACCATTTCAGTGTTTCAGATTCGTGCAAATCTGTTCAAATTTTGTAACAAGGTAGAGAAGTACATGTAATGTAATGGTCGTCCTGTTGTTTTGTCATAGCATTATCCATTGCCACGATACAGCGTCTAAAGTTGCACACGAAATTCAGGTAAAATCCGGGTTTAAGCGAACCGCACGTGGTGATATGGTTAAAAGTGCTAGAAATGATCTTAAAAATATATTCCTACGGTAATTATAAGGAACGTTGGCACATGAAACTGTGTTTCGGAAAAATTCATTGTATTTTAAACACTGAATTTAGCTATAATTAAAAGAACTTCTTCTTTAGCGGCTGTTTCTTAATATCAGATTTTAGTATTGCATTCTTTAAATAAAAAAATTATAGGAATTGTAAGATGAGACATAACAACAAGATGTATGCTTTTTGCCGTTAATTATTTATTGCACGGATCATTCAGCTTTCGATATAGTAAGGTTTTAACTAAGTTTCTGTGTAATATGGTCGTATCATAGGTTTACGACGTAATATAAAATATTAACACACATTAGTATCATAAACATTGCACAGTGTTTAATATTTCACTTGTTTAATATTTCACTCGCTATCATATATATATAAATATCTGCTGTTATTTTGTGCTCTATGTTATGCTTTAGTGACTACTTTTCATATGTCTCTGTAAACAGTATCAGGGAACGTAGAGGAATAAAATGTGTGCAACTATAACACAAAAAATTAAACAATTTTTTTAAAAAATTAAAAATTTCAAAGAAATAAGAATAAAAGGCATGAAAAATTAAAAAATTAAAAATAAAATCTCTTGCAACCGTGTGATCTTGACATGTTGGTGAGGCTTGTGTGCTCTGAGAACACAGAAAGCTGTAATGGACAGTTTCAAATATATTAGGAAGGTAGCCGAAATGGAGCCAAACTAACGACGCTCAACTCAAGCAACATGGTTCAAAAGACAATAGAAGAACCTATACTGGATCAATCATCGCCTGATTCATCAAAAATCTACATCGATTTCCAAGCAACAGCCATCTAACGTCAAAATTACAGTAAAAATTGGAAACCACAATGAAAAATGCTTCTATCATAGCACAAAAGGTCATATTTCATGGGAAGAGATAGGGATGGAAAAGAAGGGAACTAGCTTTTCGACTTATTTAGCAGCTTCAAAAACATCTGAATCAAAACATTTTCACATGTTCGTGCTTTTTATGAATTAACTCAACTTCCCCATCACAGTGATCTGTCTTAGCTGCAAAGTGTGGGCACACCTGCATCTTGCATTTTATGAGCTAAAGTCCTTGATCATGTGCCCAAAATCCAAAAGATTTACCATCTATAGTAAACCACATATAATATCATACTGCTGTAGAGCATATGTGTAATAGCTAAAAACGTTTTTCTAGGGGGTGGGTGGGTGGGGGGAGGGAAGGGGATAAAATTTCTTGGGGTGGATTTGTTACGGTGTGGGAAGGGGGGCGCGCGGGGGTACTAAAACGGTTTTTTGATTTCTGGGGAAGAGGTTGACTTTTCCCTTGTGGGGGGGGGGGGGGTGAGAGCGGGGACCATTTCTCCCCCAAATCCACTCCCTGTTACATGTATAGTGAGCGGTGTAAGAACAAATAGACATAAATTTTTGTCCTCCTAGAGAATGGGATACGAGGGCAGTTCAATAAGTAAGGCAACACATTTTTTTTCTCAAACAGGGGTTGTTTTATTCAGCATTGAAATACACCAGGTTATTCCCCAATCTTTTAGCTACGCAACACTATTTTTCAACGTAATCTCCATTCAATGCTACGGCCTTACGCCACCTTGAAATGAGGGCCTGTATGCCTGCACGGTACCATTCCACTGGTTGATGTCGGAGCCAACGTCGTACTGCATCAATAACTTCTTCATCATCCGCGTAGTGCCTCCCACGGATTGCGTCCTTCATTGGGCCAAACATATGGAAATCCGACGGAGCGAGATCGGGGCTGTAGGGTGTATGAGGAAGAACAGTCCACTGAAGTTTTGTGAGCTCCTCTCGGGTGCGAAGACTTGTGTGAGGTCTTGCGTTGTCATGAAGAAGGAGAAGTTCGTTCAGATTTTTGTGCCTACGAACACGCTGACGTCGTTTCTTCAATTTCTGAAGAGTAGCACAATACACTTCAGAGTTGATCGTTTGACCATGGGGAAGGACATCGAACAGAATAACCCCTTCAGCGTCCCAGAAGGCTGTAACCATGACTTTACCGGCTGAGGGTATGGCTTTAAACTTTTTCTTGGTAGGGGAGTGGGTGTGGCGCCACTACATTGATTGCCGTTTTGTTTCAGGTTCGAAGTGATGAACCCATGTTTCATCGCCTGTAACAATCTTTGACAAGAAATTGTCACCCTCAGCCACATGACGAGCAAGCAATTCCGCACAGATGGTTCTCCTTTGCTCTTTATGGTGTTCGGTTAGACAACGAGGGACCCAGCGGGAACAAATCTTTGAATATCCCAACTGGTGAACAATTGTGACAGCACTACCAACAGAGATGTCAAGTTGAGCACTGAGTTGTTTGATGGTGATCCGTCGATCATCTCGAACGAGTGTGTTCGCACGCTCCGCCATTGCAGGAGGCACAGCTGTGCACGGCCGGCCCGCACGCGGGAGATCAGACAGTCTTGCTTGACCTTGCGGCGATGATGACACACGCTTTGCCCAACGACTCACCGTGCTTTTGTCCATTGCCAGATCACCGTAGACATTCTGCAAGCGCCTATGAATATCTGAGATGCCCTGGTTTTCCGCCAAAAGAAACTCGATCACTGCCCGTTGTTTGCAACGCACATCCGTTACAGACGCCATTTTAACAGCTCCGTACAGCGCTGCCACCTTTCGGAAGTCAATGAAACTATACGAGACGAAGCGGGAATGTTTGAAAATATTCCACAAGAAATTTCCGGTTTTTTCAACCAAAATTGGCCGAGAAAAAAAAATGTGTTGCATTACTTATTGAACTGCCCTCGTACATTATGTAGTATCCGAGAATGGGCATGTAATACAAAATATCCTAGAGTGGGGAAGCATGCATCCTAAACTTCAAAGACACGTTGTATCGTTCTCAACGATATGACAAATGCCATGCTGGCTGACATGACAGCACGTGTCGTGATATGCGACATGACATGTTTCTTGTTATTTTAGCCGGCTGGAGTGGCCGTGCGGTTCTAGGCGCTAAAGTCGATAGCCTAGCGACCGCTATGGTCGCAGGTTCGAATCCTGCCTCGAGCATGGATGTGTGTGATGTCCTTAGGTTAGTTAGGTTTAATTAGTTCTAAGTTATAGGCGACTGATGACCTCAGAAGTTACGTCGAATAGTGATCAGAGCCATTTGAACCATGTTATTTTAAGTGACATGCTGCATTATATCACATGAGTTGGGTACTAATTCTAACAAGTAAAAATTCACGCACTGTTAAGATGTTTTGATTTAAGTGTCCCTGAAACTTCCAGATAATTCAAAAAGCTAGTTCTCTTCTTTTACTTGCCTATCTCTGTCCAGGACATATTTGCCTTTTTTGTGCTATGATAGGAGTATTTTTAATTCTGGTTATGCTATTCTGGTGTTAGATACGTGTAAATAAGTGAGTAAGAAAGAGAAGCTGTAGCATTCGGTCACAAGTGTTAGTATATTACTATTAGATGAAGTGTTGTAGATACTTAAGGTACTTCGTGAATTTCATATATATATATATATATATATATATATATATATATATATATATATATATATATATATATATATGTACGTAATTGTCTATGGCTGGCACACACGTTTCATTTCGCCCCCTGTATTTTATACTTTGTAACTTCAGAGATTCAAAGGATATATTATCCTTCTTCAGCCTAGCTTCTAAGATAAATCTTAGTGTCTGCATTGCATTACTTGTTTCTACATTTCTTCTAAACACTCACTGATCCCCTTCCAGGTCGACTTTTACCAGTCTTCCATGCAAAAACGTGTTATTATTTTTCGGCCATAACTTATTAAACTTTATTTACTCGTATGGCTAGGGGCCCCGTAGGCCGTTCGCCGGGTGCCAGTCTTTCAATTTGAAGACACTTTGGCTACCTGCAGTCGATGAGGATGAAAGAATGATGATGAGAACAGCACAACACCCAGTCCCAGGACGGAGAAAATTCCCCGATTCAGCCGGGAATCGAACCTGTGAGCATAGGATTGACAATACGTCACGCTGACCATTAAGCTACCGGGGGCGGACACTTATTAAACTGGCAGTTCGGTAATATTTTTACCTGTCAGCACCAGTACTGTCTGGAATTGGAATTACTATAATCTTCTTGAAATCTGAGGGTATTTTGCCTGCCTGATATTTCTTGCATACCAGGTGGAATAATTTTCTCATATCTGATCCTCTGGAAGATCTAAACAACTCTTGGCAGAAATTCGTCTACTTTATGGGCTTGTTTCTGTTTAGGTTTGTCGGTACTCGGTCAAATTAATCTTGCAGTATATTTCCCTTCCCATCTTCAACTTTTTTCTCTTCCGCCTCTATAGTATTGTCTTCAAGTTTTTTTTTTTTGTATAGTCCATTTATAAAATCTTCCCACCTTTCAACCTTCCCTTATTTACTTAAAACTGGCTCTCCATATGAGAACTTCTTATTCGAACAGGCTCTCCTTTTTTATCCACAGGTCTCTGTAATTTTCCTACACACCTCATCTATCTGCCCCATAACCATACATGCATATGCCAGTTACTCTTTACTCATTTGGCCAATTCTGCTTACCCGTTTTGCAAGTTCTCTCAGAGTCATGACTTTAACGTCTGTATTTGGTTCTACTGCTTTATTTTCTGTATTTTTATATTCCATCCTTTCGTAAGTTAAATTCAATGCTCCTCTCTATCTGCATCCAGCGAAGCATGTGAGCTGAGGATGACAAGGCGAGGTAAACTACGTTACTCGCAATTTTCAGCTTTAAAGAAAAGGCAAAGAAATAAACAAAGCTGGCATACACGAAGATGTTTAGTTCTGCCAATAAATCAATAAAAACAAGGCAGTTCAGCAAGACGTTAGCAGGCCACACTGTTAACTCTAGGCTTTGTTACTAGATTATAAAACTTACAGCTGTACAACATTAGATTACCTATATTCTAAATAAACTCACAGTCTTGGTGACATTTTCATTTATATGAAAATTATCTGTGTTCTAAAAATTAGAACAACTTAGTAACAAAGTAACGAAATAGGATCATGGGCTTTATTTCCATTACGTTTCTCCAGTACGGCCAACAACTTTGTGTAGCACAGATCATACTAATTATTTTTTCAATGCTACAACAAATATTTCAGCTAAGTTGTGACGAAATTCGAGCGGAAAATGGCGGTAAATACATAAAATTTTCTTTGAAATTATCTCCCAGATACGTCAAAATCGGCCAAAATGTCATAAAAACTGTCGTAAAAAGAAATTTATTTCATTAATAGAAGAAATACAAAATGCAACTGTGTGGTTAAAATCGACGAGCCCATTGGCAGATTCAAAATGCCACGCGTTGTTCACTGATACTTCGAATGAATATTGCAAATTGTTGACATGTCTGAATACGCAAACAAAGAGAAGAGTAACACTTACAATAACTGGAAAGTATACACTTAAATACAGGAAAAGAGAAAGACAACAAGAAAGATGAATAGTAAGCTCATCCTCCAAGAAATTTCCAAAAAATTAATTGTGTAAAAATAGAAAGTATGTTGCGAAATTGAATCAGTCCATGCATTAAACCATTATGGTGAAAAATAATTTAACTGCAGAACTAGTTTCCGTAACTGAAGGATTGTTCGAAATTAATGAAAGTGGTTTAAAGACCGTGCAACGTAAGATAATAAAATAAGATACAATTGCGGCACTCTAATCACACTTTATTGATTAAAATTTTATAGAAATTAATTAATGTAAAGAGAGAGATTATTTAAACACGTTTTAACAGTTTTTGGCGTGAAAGTCTTTTAGCAGCCAGAACGCTCGTTGCCCTGCAGGGCCGTTTTCAGGCACGAGCGACACAAGCCGCCACTTGGGGGTCCAATCTGAGGGTGGGGCCAGGAGCTCCACACCTGTAGGACCTCGATATGCAGCTCGTCACAGTTAGCAGCGGTCGCTTTGGGAGCAAAACTAGTACGGGTGCCAGGAACTCCCAAGCGCAAGATATGTATAACAATTGATAGCGAAAACCAACATGTGGGAGATTTTACGAGGAAACAGGTGGTGTGGAGTGAGGGATAAGGGGGCGGGTGGGGGCTGGGCCAAATGATAGGTCGTTTGTGTGGAAAAACTGGTCCTGTAAAATACGCAGCGTGGCGTTACCCCTATGTCGGCATCCGCAGTCTGTGCTGTAAATGTAGCTGTACTCCTGAAAGTTGACGTGTCCGGACACGATAAAAATCTTTGTAGCAACCTGGTAGGTTGCAGATGGTGTTCTGTATGGCGAGGAACTAATGTGCGTGGTATGAATAACAAACTGTTTGCGAATATCTCCATAGGCTAAACTACACTGTGAAACTCATAGTTCTGGATGCATGTATCACGTCAAAAGCAAAACAGTTCTTTTAACACGTCACTTACTTCGCAGTCTACATGTGCTGTACTACACACTAACTCAGCTACAAGTGCCACATAGGAAACAGAACTCATGTAAGTGTCTACTACCATATATCAGTTAACTTTCAAACGCCTTTCGATTGGCACTGTGTATGTGGAGTAGCACACATTAACTAAAAATGTAACAGGAATCAACTAGCAAAAAACTGTGTAAGCGTCTTGTTCGCTGTTCGTTGCACAATATGAAATAACTCATTTGAAGAAATGTCTTTTCATTCATTGTACGTCTGCGGTATTCAGCACATTAATTCAACTGTGAAAATACCGAAGATTGCGATACTGTACGTCAGTTTTTTTCCTGTAACGTCATCATGCTCACACGATATGGAGACCACGACATTACACATTACACACGTGAACGGACACAAACAACTCGAGAAATATTTAATTGTATAAGTTGCGCGAAGCTAACGGACAAGCGTGCGAATTGTGGGGTTTTGGGGTGGGGGACAAACTATAATTCTAATAATAAAGACATAGCAAAATAGTTACTAACGCAACCAAACGTTACCCCAGGTATCAACAAAACCATAATAACAAAAAACCTAAAAAATAGGTGTCGGTAAATTCACTTGACGTTTTGAGCCCAGTGAATTCCATAATTTCACAAAACAACAAAAGCATACAAAAAATTGGTATTGGAAATTTCACTTGACCTATCCAGCTCAAACAAATTCCACAATACCACGATTCCATACAACTGAGAAATAAATCTAAGCTGACACAACATTCAAACCCAAACGGTAACTCTTCCAGAAAAAGGACATTCTTCATAACAAAGTACTCTGAACTACAATAAAACTGCCCCTACACATAAATTTAACTCACAATGTTTGGCCTATACATTTTTCCAACTAGGTTCATAAAGATAGGAAAGGACTATGAACAGACTCCTTTTGTAGGTTCTAACTCATTTTATTCTATTGAATAATCTCCATTAAATGCAATATCCCTCAGACTTTCGTAATTTATGTCGCATTTTCTAAAGTTTCTAAAGAAAAAAATAAACCAGAACCTACAAAAGAATTCTACTTTCTTTTAACTCATTAAGCGCGGATATGACCAATTATATACATGTATAATGCTTTAATTTTACAACCTTTATTTTATTTCATTTCATATATTTTTTATATCTTATCAGTATTAATGACCATCCCCTGGGGTAAATTATGCTAGAAATATCTAGGCCAGGAAATTCATAATTATTATTTTTAAATTTCTTCATTTCACTGTATCTGAATTTAACCTGTCCATCTTCAAAAAACTGAAAATTCCGGTTAGTTATTAATTTCAAACATTTGTCTGCCAAAGAATCTTAAACTATCTGTTAAGCTTGTTGCGAATTATTTCTCTATATCTAGTGTTAAAGTACTGTATTAACACCCAGTGATGTAATAGAATACGTTTACTTTTAAAACAAATTACAATTTCTTATATTACTGAGCTGCTTGTGTATGGGCTCTATGTACATGGCAAAAAATTATATTAATAAAATTTAATTTTTATATGCTGCATATCAACAACTCAAAAAACAACGAAAACTTATAAGAGTTTAAACTGTTGAAAGGAGAGCAAAATGTTATATAATAAACCTGAATTACATTATTCAGTTTTTAAGGATGAAGAAGAAGATTTTGGTGATGAAGAAGAAGATGATAATTGTAGTTGATAATGCCCATATGTTAATGTATCAATTTTATTTTGGAAAATATTTCTTTTATCACCACAAGGATTTGACGCTATTTTACTTACCCAATTGAATGAATATCGTGTTTAAAGCTCTGTATTAAATTCATAGTACTTAGTTCTGTGATATCATTACACGAAGTATCTTTATAATCTTCTAGGATTATGTTCATAAATATGAGATTGTGTTTATAAATATGAGCCATAGAAAGAATGTAGTTGTCGAACAAAAAATAATAATGAAACTTTGTTCAACCTTTAATGATAAAATTCCTGTAGATACCCTTGCTTATGTAATTATGTATGGCAAAAATAATCTCACATAAGTTGCACAGCACAGGATATTAACTGAAAAATTTTAATTATATAAATGAATAAGAATATAGAATTGTTAGATTTCCTTTTAAAAGCCTTTTAAGAAAGGAATAGGAAAATTTCAGTGTGGCACTTACAAGCCTATGTCCAATTTTCTTTATTATTATTTCTCTGGATAGCCCTTTACATTTATATTAATCTAGCGTTCTGGATTTTTAAAATCGATTTATATTTGGCTGAGTAGCAAACAAAAGTCGACCTATTCATCTGCCACTGAATGCTAGCAAGTGGCAGCTGTTGCATGATTCTTACTGCTAGGAGGTTTCAGAGCTGAATGATATAGTGCTACATGACTACAACTTCCTGTTTGCTCTATCTCACTTGCACTGTCTGTCTGTGACCCTATGGACAGCAACTGATAAATTCATTCACAGATGGCACTGAGTGGTCTGTATTCGCAACAGTACAGAAATATACATGGTTTTTTGTGAAAAATATTTTTTTAACCTTTATTTGAGTGTTCACATTTAAATGTTGTTTACAATTTGTCTCTACCAAAGTACTCAATAATGCAAAGAAAATAATGTATTTGTATCCAAGATAAACCAAAAAAGAAGCACATAGTAGAATGTAGTTCGTACTTCACCTAGTAACTATACAAGCAAGCTGGAAGCGGCTTCATTTGCTTCCAGTGAGGCAAGTGGAAAGTGGAAAGTGGGGGATGCCCCAGAACTTGGTTGCAACTCATCATTATGACTTCATAAAGTCGCTGCTGTCCAAGCTCTGCCCCCTCAATGAATGACAAATACAAGAAGGACAGCTACCATCAGGAGGTGAATTATGGTGGTGGACCTGGATTTCGAGTTGAACCTCGAAAAAATCTGCAGAGGAATAAGAGATGAGAATTTAAAAATATCTCTGGGGTTTTCCTTTATGGATCGAAAGGTTTTGGTGAAATTTATTAATAAAAAGTTTGATCAAAAAACAGTATAAATTTGAAAACTTAATAAACCACGGAATAATGTAGATAGAGAGGTAAAAATCAACACACATGCTTGGAATGACATGGGGTTTTATTAGAACCAAAAAAAAGTTCACAAAATGTCCAATAGATGGCGCTGGACAGCAAACGTCAGTGACTGCACATGACAATCGTGTATAAAAGGAGCTGTAATGAGAGAGAGGATCAGACGCGCCAGCAGTCGCAGCATGTTGATGTTACCTGGAAAGGCGCTTTTAGTGAAGCTGTATTATCAGGATGGGGAATGTGCTAGTTCAGTGTTACGATCCTATCGCCACAGGAAGGGGATTCGAACGGGTAAAGGTCCGTTGACAAATGCAGCTGTGGTGAGAATGATTTCGAAGTTCGAAGCCACTGGTTGTTTAGACGATAGACTCCGTAGTGGCTGACCGAGCACAAGGTGTAATGCTGCTGAGACAGTTCTGGAAGAAATGGAGACTGTAGCGGGTTCGTCTATGCATGGGGAAGTCAGCGCTCGTGCAGTCGCACGTCGCACCGGTATTCCATACACTACTGTTTGGTTGGCACTTAGTCGTACCCTCAGATGCTATCCGTACAAAATCCATCGGCATCATGAACTGTAACCTGGCGATTTAGTGAAGCCTAGGGCATTTGCGGTGTGGGCGTTTCAAAAGATGGCGGAAGATGACGATTGGTTGAGTAACGTGTTGTGGAGTAACGTGTTGTGGATCGACGAGGCTCATTTCACGCTCCGAGGGTCTGTCAACGCCCACAACTGCAGTTTTTGGGCTACCGAAAATCCTAGAACTGTCGTGGAAACTCCATTGCACGACGAGAAAGTCACGGTATGGGATTGGATTTACCACATCTACCGTTATCGGTCCTTTTTTCTTCGAGGAAATGCGTGATTCTGGTTTTGTAACTGCTACCTTGACGGGTGAGAGGTACGAGGATATGTTACAGAATCGCATCATCTCCAGCCTAGCTGATAAACACCTGCTGGAACGTATGATGTTTATGCAGGATGGCGCTCCACCGCATATTGCTAGACGCGTGAAAGATCTCTTGCGCACGTCGTTTGGTGATGGTCGTGAGCTCAGCCGCCACTTTCGTCACGCTTGGCCTCCCAGGTCCCCAGACCTCAGTCCGTGCGATTATTGGCTTTGGGGTTACCTGAAGCCGCAAGTGTATCGTGATCGACCGACATCTCTAGGGATGCTGAATGACAACATTCGACGCCAATGCCTCACCATAACTCCGGACATGCTTTACAGTGCTGTTCACAACATTATTTCTCGACTGCAGCTATTGTTGAGGAACGATGGTGGACATATTGAACATTTCCTGTAAAGAACATCATCTTTGCTTTGTCTTACTTTGTTATTGTAATTATTGATATTCTGATCAGATGAAGCGCCATCTGTCGAAAATTTTTTGAACTTTCGTATTTTTTTGGTTCTAATAAAACCCCATGTCATTCCAAGTATGTGTGTCAATTTGTACTTCTCTATCTACATTATTCCGAGAGTTATTCAGTTTTCCAGTTTATACTGACTTTTTGAACACCCCATATATATGGAGCCTCTATTCAAAGTCATTAATGCAAGCAATTCTATTTTCTAATAAATTACTGAGCTAGAAGTAAATGTTTTGTATCACATCACTAGATGCGAATATTTCAAATACTATACGTGGAAAAAAGCTTGTATGAAGCTTAATAGTGAGTTTAAGATTCTTTTACCAGCAAGATATTTTAAATTAATAACCAATTGTGATTTTCAAATCTGAACGTGGTGGTTCAAATTTTTGTATTAACAATTACGCTGTTTGTAGTGGAATTGTTGTTGTTGATGTGGGAATCTTATCTTATTTGATAAAATAAGTGGCGAAATGTAAGCAATGCGATGGTGTAGGCTGTTTGGAAATAACTGAACAACAAAGTAGCAGGAAGAGTTTAGCGTCAAAATTAGTGGTTCTGTGTAGATCCTGCAATAAATCTACCTCTACCTCCTGCAATAAATCTACCTCGAACATTGTGCATAATTCATACGATGTGAATTTGAAGTTAGTGTATGCAATGTGTGCAACAGGAAAAGGAGAAAAGGCTGCTCAAATGTTTCGTGGTTTGATGGACCTTCCTCCTCCTCCCAGAAGGTTCAGCATGTACATAAAAATACTTTTGGGTGCCTTGACAGTTGTGTCTAAAGCATCTATGAAACGTGCAGTAGAAGAAAGCGTAAATATTAGTGGAACCTGGGACATTGCTGTTGCACTTGATGGGACATGGCAACGTCGCGGACATCGTACCTTGAATGGTATTATAAGTGCTACTTCTCCGAAGAATCGCTAAGTTGTTGTTGTACAATTTCGGCCTTAGGTCATTTTCAAGTATCTAAAACGGAAGTTTCGTACATCGGGTACATTAGTGACACTTCTGATTTTGATGTAGCAACAAGTCATGTCTGTAGATATACTAGGCGCATTATAACTTGCTTTATGGATGATTTTTTAGTAACAGATCATGTCATATGCGTCGTTGCTCCTATGACATCATGTTATGCTCATAAATTAGTTCGAGATGTTCACTCTATTTTAGGAGCAGTGGTTGCAAAGCTCTTATATAGAACGTACTTAACACTAGGAAGATTATAATGATTTTACAGAATTTTGCTACTTAACCTGCTAACGCTTTTGTTCTCAGTTATTTAAATTATTGTTCATCATTGGTGTGGATATGAATTTATGTAATTTCTTTAAAATAACTTAGAAATATTTGTTCTGTTATTGTAGGAACACATCATGCTTGAATAGTCGTCACAAAGATCTTATATATCACATTTTTCACAGTATTCTAATGAAATAGTACTGAGAACCACGACAGTCTCGTAAAAACTGCTTTATGGTTGCTTGATGTTTGGCATTACAGTCATATTTATTAATGGGTGTAGCGATAATTTTACTGTCTATGCTTCTGTAATGTTTCGTCCTAGAACTGGTAGTAAGTTGTCTAGGAATTTCCCATTTCGCAGGTCTTTTTGCTAATTTAAAACTTTGTTTGAATGATCTTTTAGATGTATGTAGAGTTCAATTTCTTTCATTACATCCATGACTTTTTCTTTCTGTAGCTTATGTAATATTTGAAGTAATCCATCTGTATTAGGTATTTTGTGGTTGGTGTCTTTTAAGTGCGCAGCGAATGTGGATGGGTTATTGTCGCTTATTGTCGTGTGTTCTTTAAGTCGTGAACTAAATTTTCTTCCTGTTTGTCCAACAACAGCATCATTGCGTGCCCAGCCGAAGATACACAAAGAACAAATCCCGATTCGTCCAATTGTTAACATGGTTAACAGCCCAGCACAGGCTGTCAGTAAAAAGATCAACATACTCCTTAAACAATATTACATATACAGGAAAGAATACACTACAAAAAGCTGTTGATCTTATCTATAAGATCTTTGGACCAACTATTTAAAAATGACATGCTCAAACAATAACGTTGTTTCTCGTTGTTGTCATTTCTGCTACTTCTCGTTACTTTCATCTTTCTTCGATTTACTCTCAGTATATTTTCCGTACTCATTAGACCACTCATTGCATTCAGCATATGACGTAATTCTTCTTCACTTTCACTGAAGTTACCCACGCAGTGTCATCAGCGAATCGTATCGCTGATAGCCTTTCACCTTGAATTTTAATTGCAATCCTGAACCTTTCTTTTCATTTTATCATAGCTTCTTCGATGTATAGACCTAACAGTAAGGGCGAAGGACCACATCTCTGTTTTACACCCATTTTAATCAGAGGCCTTCGGTCTTGGTATTCCAGTCGTATTATTTCCTCTTGGCCCTTGTACACGTTGTATATTATCGTCTCTCCCTATAGCTTACCCCTGTTTTCCACAGAATTTTGAACATCTTGCATCTTTTGTCATTATCGAACGCTTTTTTCAGCTTAACAAATCCTACGAACGTGTCTTAATTTTTCTTCAGTCTTGCTTCCACTATCACCCGCAACGTCAGTATCGCCTCTCTGGTGCCTTTACCTTTCTTAAAGGCAAACTTAACGTCATCTAATACATCGTAAGTTTTGTTTTCCCTAAGTTGCAGTCGTTTAAACTTTTCACATGAGCGTATTGTTTTACACACACAGGAATATTTTGCCGAAAAGTAACATTTTAGTGAATGTGTAACCGCACTAAAGGAGAAAATGAAAAAAATAACTAATTCTTAGATGGCGGTAACAGAACTTAGATAAAAGAAATGTTAAAGGTTAAGTAAGAAGAAGAAACAAAAGGAACTGATGTCGGATTATGGTAGTATCTTCGCAAAGTGGAGTCGTCAGTTCCGAGTACCGGTAAGGCATACAGTTTTAATTTGTCTAGAAGTTTCACAAGTAATGAGTACTCCGATAAAAAATGAGAGATTCTTTGGCGAACACTTCATGTATTTTAGTGACAGTCAAACCCTGTCTCTGAAGTGACATTCACGCAGCTACTTGCAGTGAGCAGAGTGTATAGGATGAAGGTCATCCAATGGCTGCGGAACATCGTCTTTACATGCAGTTACTTGCTAAATAATGAAGAAACTGAGCGTGCGTTGGACAGTGCATCCGCAAAAGACTGACGCAATAGTTCGTTAGCAGACGGGCTTGAGATCACAGATAACGCAGCTGTGTTCAGAGGAGAGGCGTTACAACAAAGGCCTCGCAGAGAGAACCTTCAGCGGCAGCAGGACTGCAGCAAGGCCACGAGCGTGCTGCGCCCACGGGACTCCACTGTACTGCTTGGTTACCTGCGGGCGGTCATCCACAAGCAGTCATGCGAACACTGCAGAACAGGTAGTCTACTGTCCATTGTAAACGGAAGCCAACAGCGACGTTAATCACTTGTTCACCTCCACGAAAGTAGTGGATACTACTAGCGTTTTATAAGCGACAAACAAATTTCCCATGTGTATAAATTGCATGATGTTACAACTTACAAGTCAAACTTAACTTCGTATTGTCCTATGCCAGTGCAGAAGACTATCAGGTCCAGCACTGAGGCGGACGAAATGCAAAATGTCGGTTCCTCATTCCATGTTTATAACAGTGTGATTTTTCTTGTTTTTTTTTCTTCATGGATCGTATTGGCGACAAATCGCCATGATCTCCAGGGTCTCAATAGGTTCACAAGTAAGATACAGTTTACTCGCGAAAACATAGTTGCCTGCTGACCATTTACATAAGCAATTTTTTTTGTTTTTGTACATAACTACAACAAAATTTGATAAATGTCGCCAAACTACATACAATATAACTCAGTAATTCATCTACGGTATAGCAGGCGTTGTCAAGCAGAAATAATTTCAGTTTGTTTTCAGAAATTTCATTATTTGCCAACACCTTTATTCCACAAAGGACACAGTGAAATTTGTTATGGCTGTATACTTTCCTCCTTACTCTGCAAGAATAAGATCAATTCGCAGATAGTGGGGGCTATATTTGTTAACGGTCTTGCATTTATGAATTTCATACGAGAGTAAATGTATGGTGATGCCTAATTCTTTAAACGGTATCTCTACATCTACATCTACATTTATACTCCGCAAGCCACCCAATGGTGTGTGGCGGAGGGCACTTTACGTGCTACGGTCATTACTTCCCTTTTCTGTTCCAGTCGCGTATGGTTCGCGGGAAGAACGACTGTCTGAAAACCCCCGTACGCGCTCGAATCTCTCTAATTTTACATTCGTCATATCCTCGGGAGATATAAGTAGGGGGAAGCAATATATTCGATACCTCATCCAGAAACGCACCCTCTCGAAACCTGGCGAGCAAGCTACACCGCGATGCAGAGCGCCTCTCTTGCAGAGTCTGCCACTTGAGTTTACTAAACATCTCTGTAACGCTATCACGGTTACCAAATAACCCTGTGACGAAACGCTCCGCTCTTCTTTGCATCTTCTCTATCTCCTCCGTCAACCCGATCTGGTACGGATCCCACACTGATGAGCAATAACCAAGTATAGGTCGAACGAGTGTTTTATAAGCCACCTCCTTAGTTGATGGACTACATTTTCTAAGGACACTCCCAATGAATCTCAAGCTGGCACCCGCCGTACCAACAATTAATTTTATATGATCATTCCACTTCAAATCGTTCCGCACGCATACTCCCAGATATTTTACAGAAGTAGCTGCTACCGGTGTTTGTTCCGCTATCATATAATCATACAATAATGGATCCTTCTTTCTATGTATTCGCAATACATTACATTTGTCTATTTTAAGGGTCAGTTGCCACTCCCTGCACCAAGTGCCTATCCGCTGCAGATCTTCCTGCATTTCGCTACAATTTTCTAATGCTGCAACTTCTCTGTATTCTACAGCATCATCCGCGAAAAGCCGCATGGAACTTCCGACACTATCTAATAGGTCATTTATATATATTGTGAAAAGCAATGGTCCCATAACACTCCCTTGTGGCACGCCAGAGGTTACTTTAAAGTCTGTAGACGTCTCCCCATTGATAACAACATGCTGTGTTCTGTTTGCTAAAAACTCTTCAATCCAGCCACACAGCTGGTCTGATATCCCGTAGGCTTTTACTTTGTTTATCAGGCGACAGTGCGGAACTGTATTGAACGCCTTCCGGAAGTCAAGGAAAATAGCATCTACCTGGGAGCCTGTATCTAATATTTTCTGGGTCTCATGAACAAATAAAGCGAGTTGGGTCTCACACGATCGCTGTTTCCGGAATCCATGTTGATTCCTACAGAGTAGATTCTGGGTTTCCAAAAACGACCTGATACGCGAGCAAAAAACATGTTCTAAAATTCTACTACAGATGGACGTCAGAGATGTAGGTCTATAGTTTTGTGCAACTGCTCGACGACCCTTCTTGAAGACTGGGACTACCTGTGCTCTTTTCCAATCATTTGGAACCTTCCGTTCCTCTAGAGACTTGCGGTACACGGCTGTTAGAAGGGGGGCAAGTTCTTTCGCGTACTCTGTGTAGAATCGAATTGGTATCCCGTCGGGTCCAGTGGACTTTCCTCTGTTGAGTGATTCCAGTTGCTTTTCTATTCCTTGGACACTTATTTCGATGTCAGTCATTTTTTCGTTTGTGCGAGGATTTAGAGAAGGAACTGCAGTGCGGTCTTCCTCTGTGAAACAGCTTTGGAAAAGTTCGGGTCTGTTTGTTATCAGTAGGTCCAAGATGTTATCTCCACGAGTCGGTTCTCTATTTAATTGCTCGAGGTAATTTTCGGATAGTGCACTCAATATAATGTCACTCGATGCTCTGTCCCTACCACCCGTCCTAAACATTTGAGTGTCCCAGTCTATATCTGGTAAATTGAAATCTCCACCTAAGACTACAACATGCTGAGAAAATTTATGTGAAATGTATTCCAAATTTTCTCTCAGTTGTTCTGCCACTAATGCTGCTGAGTCGGGAGGTCTTTAAAAGGAGCCAACTATTAACCTAGCTCGGTTGTTGAGTGTAACCTCCACCCATAATAATTCACAGGAACTATCCACTTCTACTTCACTACAGGATAAACTACTACTAACAGCGACAAACAGGCCACCACCAGTTGCATGCAATCTATCCTTTCTAAACACCGTCTGTGCCTTTGTAAAAATTTCGGCAGATTTTATCTCTGGCTTCAGCCAGCTTTCTGTACCGATAACGATTTCAGCTTCGGTGCTTTCTATCAGCGCTTGAAGTTCCGATACTTTACCATGATGTTAGACGATGGACACTAGATACACTGTATGATGAAAAGTATCCGGAAACCTGGCTGAAAATGACCTACAAGTTCGTGTCGCTCTCCATCGGTAATGCTGAAATTCAGTATGATGTTGGAACACCCTTAGCCTTGATGACAGCATCCCACCCTTGCAGGCATACGTTGAGTCAGGTGCTGGAAAGTTTCTTGGGGAATGGCAGCCCATTCTTGACTGAGTGCTGCACTGAGGAGGGGCATTGATGTTGGTCGGTGAGGCCTTGCACGATGTTGGCGACCCAAAATACTCCAAAGGCGTTCTAGAGGATTCAGGTCAGGACTCTGTGAACGCCAGTCCATTACGAAGATGTTATTGTCGTGTAACCACTCCGCCAAATGCCGTGCATTGTGAACAGGTTCTCGATCGTGTTGAAAGATGCAGCGGCCATTCCTGAATTTCTCTTCAGCAGCGGGAAGCAAGAACGTGCTTAAAACATCAATGGAGGCCTGTGCTGTGATAGTTCCACGCAAAACAAGGGGTGCAAGCCCCCTCCATGAAAAAGCCGACCACACCATAACACCACCGCCTCCAAATTTTACTGTTGGCGCTACACACGCAGGCAGATGACGTTCACCGTGCATTCGCCATACCCACACCCTGCCATTGGATTGCCACATTGTGTATCTTGATTTGCCACTCCACACAACGTTTCTCCACTGCACTGTTCGATCGTCCAATGTCTACGCTGCTTACGCCAAGCAAGGCGTCGTTTGGCATTTACCGGAGTGATGTGTGGCTTATGAGCAGCCGCTCGACCATGGAATCCAAATTGTCTCACCTCCCGCCTAACTTTCATCTTACTTGCAGTGGATCCTGATGCAGTTTGGAATTCCTGTGTGATGGTCTGGACAGATGTCTGCCTATTGCACATTACGACCCTCTTCAACTGTCGGCTGCCTGTCAGTCAACAGACGAGGTCGGCCTATACTTCACTATTCACTTCAGTGGATCTAGGGATGTTTAGGAGTGTGTAGATCTCGCGTACAGACGTATGAGACAAGTGACACCCCATCAAATTACCACGTTCGAAGTCCCTGAGTTCCGTGGAGCGCCATATTCTGCTCTCTCACGATGTCTAATGACTCATGAGGTGACTGATATGGAGTACCTGGCAGTAGGTGGCAGCATAATGCACCTAATATGAAAAACATATGTTTTTACGGTGTCCGGATACTTTTGATCACATAGTGTATTACATTTATAGCGCGTTTCTGGGCACTGAAAAATTTGTCTCTGTCTGTGGAATGGCTCCGGATAATTATTCCACATGATGTCAATGAATGGAAGTGTGCAAAGTATGCTTATTCTCAGTTGCTTTCATCAAGATGAACAATTACACGTGGAGCAAATGTTGCGGAACATAAGCATTTTAGAAGATCGATAGTATAAGATATCCAGTGTGAATTCTCATCAATATGCGCACTCTAGAAATGCGAACAATCAGTTTTGCGTATTTCCTTTCCCTCGTGCTATCTTGTTACTAATGACTGTGCAGAACAGAATGAACTTAGATTTTTTATGTAAAGTGATAGACCTTTTATCGAGAACAAATCAAAAATGCCTCTTAATGTTTAATGCTTTTTGTTGTTTCATCTCTTTCGGACTTATGCTTATACCGTCAGTGAGAACCACAATTTCTATTTTATCAGTGTAAGAGAGAACGTCGACGGGAGTAGAATTTAACCCAGTAGAACACCGGTAGCAGTTCGTCCCATTCAGAAGACGATTCATCATGACCGGTTCATGGGTAATCTGACGTCATCCCTTGCATCGTATCACTTAAACACAAAATGAACCACGTACTAAGTATAGAAAGTAAAACTGGTGGTGTTAATTACCTAAAAAAAACCTTATCTGCAAACAAAATGAGCTTGTATGAAAAACTGCACTGCATAATAACTCAACAAGAAAACGTTCGCTCCTGTTTTCGTAGCTCAGTTCCCACAACCTGCTCACAGACGGATTGCAGCTTAAAGGAATTTGCCTGTTAGGGCATTTTGTTTACTCATCAATATGCTGACTACTTTGATATGATCCGAAACTGGTTACACGGCTTTTTCATCACAGTTGATTGTCTGTGCATATCAACTCGTAAATACAGACTGCAGAATTACAGATGTTTACTCCCACTTATACTATCTCGTTGTCCGCATCCGTAGCTGAGTGATAATGTGAGTAGCTGCCATGCTGGGGTCCTAGGCTCGACTTTCGGCATCGCCAGGAATTTTTCTTTGGTGCGAGGACTGGTCGGTGTGCACTCAGTTCTAAGAGCTACTCGACAGATTAGTAGTGATTCCGGGGTCGAGAAGACCGAGAGCGTGCGATATGCTGACCACATGCCTCTCCATACCGCATCCAACGACGTCATTGGCAGCGGATGACACGGCAGTCGGACGGAACCGTTTTGTCTGTCTAGGACCAGAAATCGGATCTTTTACTTTTGTTGCACTATCTGATCAAAAGTATCCGGCCATCCCTATGTAATGCGCAATTGACCACTAGTTGCCACGAAAGGAGGACTCGCCACAATATAAGGAGGAAGGGAGTATTATGGTGTCAGTAGAGATGCAGTAACGGCAGAATAGTTCTGTCAGGAGAGCTCAGCAACTTCGCACGTGTATTAGTCATTGGTTGTTACCTGAGCAACAAATCCATCAGGGATTTCAACCTTCCTAAAACTGCCCAAGTCGCCTGTTGGTGATGCGATTGTGAAATGAAAGTGCGAAGGAAAAACCAGAGCTAAATCAAGACCAGGCAGATCTCATATACTGACGGACAGGAAGCGTCGAGCAGTGATGAGGGCTGTTGTAAAAAAAATCAGATGAAAGCAGTGAAAGGAACCACTCGTGATATCCAAAGTGCTACCAGCAGCCCAGCTTGCAGTGTCTGTGTGTAGGCAGTTAAAACGAGTGGGGAGCATTGGTCGCCACGCGGGATTAGCCGAGCGGTCTGGAGCGCTGCAGTCATGGACTGTGCGGCTGGACCCGGCGGAGGTTCGAGTCCTCTTTCGGGCATGGGTGTGTGTGTGTTTGTCCTTAGAACAATTTAGGGTAAGTAGTGTGTAAGCTTAGGGACTGATGGCCTTAGCAGTTAAGTCCCACAACATTTCACATACATTTGAACATTTGAGCATTGCTCGAGCAGAGCAGCCACACATCTATGTCAGTGCTAAACGACGTTTGAAGTACCATAAAGAACGACGCCGCTGGGCAGTGGGTGACTGTAAACGATTGATCTGGAGTGATGAATCACCCTGTACCCTTTGACAATACGATGAAAGTGTTTGGGTTTAATGAATGCGTAGGGAACGTTAGCTACCATCATGTGTTGTGTAAACAGTGAAGCACACAGGAGGTGGTGTTACGGTATGGTGGGTATTTCCGGTCCGTTTATTGCGTTTAGTAAAACGCTGAATGTGGAAGGATAGGAGCATATTTTGGGCGTTGTGTACTGCTTACAGTAGAGGAGCAGTCAGAGAGAATAACGGTTTTCATCAGCATGACAATGCACTCTGTCGAAAACAGCAGCTGTGAGGCGATGGTTTCCGGAAAGTTACGTTTCGAAAATTGACTGTCCTCCCCAGGGTTCCGATCTGAACCTAATGGAACACTTTTGCGATTAGATTTTGCGTCAACTTTGCTCTACAACCCAGCAGTCCCAGTTAGTACCATCTCTCGTTGCTGCCCTTAAGGGTGGGATGCGACTCCTCTACATGCATTCAGATAGCTGCCTCACTGAGCGTGTTCCCAGAATAGTTGAAGCCGTCACAAAGGTGAAGTGTGTGCACGGCCCATATTAATGTCCAGTAATCGGTATCCGGGTACGTTCAATCGGATAGCGTAAATTACGACTATGTCAGTGAGACGTCACGCCTGCGACGTTTTGCTGTAGCTTTCTTTTCCCCACACCTCACCTCTAGTTTGTCTGCCAGACAATGTGAGGCAAAACATAAACAGAAAAAGCAACGCCTTCAGTCACAACTTTTTCGTCTTTTATTAACTACACGATGCATTTCGGACCCTGTGGGTCCATCGTCAGGTGTAATTTGTCTTAATACATGTTTTATTTCTTCTCCTAAATGAGGTGAAATGCATATTCCTGTCACGAAAAGGTTTAATGTTAGGTTATGAGTTTCGTAAGTCGAACGCGGAAAATATGTGCAAAATAGTGGAAAATGAACAGTGTAAACTTACCACATAATCCAAGAAAAGCATTTTTAACGCTTTAGTACCGGCAAACATTCTTTCCTCCGTCGTTTTTGTACATGTCACTTCATTCAAGATGTAAATTTGCACACATATTTACAAACATTCTTTTCTCCGTCGTTTTTGTACATGTCACTTCATTCAAGATGTAAATTTGCACACATATTTATAAACACTTCAAAGATATTTTTGTACATGGTGTTGTCAAAGTTGAATTTATTCGTAGTGCTAAAGATATAACTATTAAGCAATTGACATATGCTAGAAATAACTTTAGAATAGTCTTTAAAATTACTGAAATGACTATGGCTTTGGAAATCTGTTTGTTCATTTAACATAGATTTTTGTTTTTTGATTTTGTGGCGGTATATCTCCAGTTGTTCTAACAGACTTAGGGTCTTACCATTGGGTTCGTATTTCACTGGAAGATACGTTTGTACTCCTCCATCGTATGTGAGAAATTTTATCATCATTAAGAAAACAACGCGTAGGTAAATACCAAATTCCAATTTAATACGGATACCTTGAAGCAACACTTTTACATGAGAGAGGAGAGAGGAGAAGCAAGAGACTAGTGTTTAACGCCCCGTCGACAACGAAGTTATTAGGGACGGAGCACACGCTTGGATTAGGGAAGGATGGAAAAGGAAGTCGGCCGTGCCCTTTCAGAGGAATCATTCCAGCATTTGCCTTAAACGGTTTAGGGAAATCACGAATAACCTAAATCAGGATGGCTGGACGTGGGTTTAAAACGTCGTCCTTCCCAATGCTCTTTTACATGAATGTAGCTTTACTTATTAATTACATCAGATTGTAAACTTTACATTGTATTAGTCACAGGTGGTAATCCCACCGACGTTCCCTTGTAAAACAATTTCAGTTTATTTTTTACGCTCCAATATCTAAAAAGCAGTCATATAATCATTCACACAGTTAACGATGGAGGCGTAGGATGTTGCCTTTGGAAATTTCTGTGTTAATTGTGCCTACTATCGCAACTGGTCTGCAGATATACAAAATGAACCAGACGCCATTACTTCATATCCCACGTATTTTCAATAGGGGACAGGTTTGGTGATCGTATTGGTTGCGAGAGTTGGTGAACATGCTGTAGAAAGGAAAGAGTAATGATAGAAGTGCACACGAGTGCACTGTCTTGAAACAAGCCTCCATGGCGCTGTAAGGCAGGAGAGGGGTAAACAGGACATGTTCTACATTCTTCACTTTTTCTGGACGCATACGGATATGATACGCGAAATTGGGTGGCAATCATTAAAGAAAAGTAGATTTTTGTTGCGGCAGCGTCATCTCATGAAATTTCAGTCGCTAGCTATCTTTTCACAGTGGGAAAAATATTTTATTGGCGCCAATCTACAGGGTAAGGGATGACCATCATAATAAATTAAGAGAAATCAGAGCTCACAGGGAAAGTTTTAAGTGTTCGTTTCACCTAAGCGCTGTTCGAGAGTGGAATACTAGAGAAATAGCTTGAAGGGAGTTCGGTGAACCCTCTGCCAGACACTTAAATGTGAAATGCACAGTAATCATGTAGATTTAATTGTAGAAGTGTACAGTAATTGTAACCTACTGCTCCCCACATCGTTAACTCTGAAACTAGATCTTTCTATCGCACCCTGGCGGACTTCGGTAGTTGCAACTCTCATGAGCGACTGTACATTTCTAAATAACGAACACCATGGCTGAATCGACTCTCACCATTAAACGAAGGTTTGTACCAATCAGCTCTAGAGTTTTTTCTGTCGCTGCGCCACTGAAGAGTGGCTGCACGGCGAAGTTCTGTGAAAGGGAGTCTGGCGAGGGGAACACTTCCCCATAACCGAGAGTCCAGCACTCGATATGATCCAAACCGACACTGCGACTGCAACGTTAATTCGAACCGGGTTATACTCGTCCTGTCATTACGAATGGCTGCTTCATGAGAGGCCCATGCGGGAATGTCCACAATAGTCATTCAGAATACCGTTGACTATGATGCAAATTTCTTGGACGATCGTCACCAACATTTGATACGAAGCTGAAAACCCGGCGTGTTCCGAAGATACAACCAAATTTTCTATGGGCTCAGAATATTACTTCGTTGAATGTCTATTATTTAAGAATCTTCTTCGTCGACCCCGTCGTCGCAGTGTAGTGTTTATCAAGCCACTGTGTATTTTCAAAGCAGAGAACAACCTTGCAGCCAGACGAATGTGATTTTTATGAGCTACTTATTTTTGTGCTCGAAAGGAAACAAAGTATCTGAGAATATTCATGCATTATTTACGATGGTGGTCTGAAAAGTTCTCGGAAAGGAATAGAAAGAAAGTATTTACATCACTGAAACTTTTTTTTAAATTTTTACATGTAGTCTCCTTGTAGATTAACGCACTTGGACCAACGATGTTCCAGTGCCTTGATCCCATCTCGAAAATGAGTTTCCATCAGTTGTCAACTCCGGCTATCTATTCTACGTTTGAAATGAATCTTTGTCCACCAAGAAAAATTTTCAGCTTTGAGAAGAGACGGAAGTCTGACGGACCCATATCATGTGAATATGGCGGATGTGGCAACAATTAGTACCTTAGTTCGTGTAATTTTGCCATGGCGACGCACATGTTTTTAATCCAGCGTCAACAGTCACGGCACCTATCTTGCAGATGATTTTTTCATTTCTAATTCTTCAGTTAGAATGTTATATACCATTTCAGTTGACGTCTAGCAAGCGTGACCAATTTCACGCACTTTCAATCAGCGATCCTCCATGACCATTTTGTGCACTTCTGCAATGATTTCCTGGAGTGGTGACACATCTTGGCCGACCACTCCGCCAATCATCATCTAAGCTCTCCCGACCAAATTTAAATTCATTTTTTCACTTGGCAACAGTTGAATATGGATAAATCAGAGATCCCCCAGTGTATTCTGGAAATTGGCATGAATGTCCTTTGCTTTCATACCTTTCTTTACGAAGTACTTAATCACTGCTCGAATCACGATTTTTTCCATCTTCGCAAATCACTACACGGGAACAACAGCAGAGTCACGTCACCGCCACAGCTCTCTGCCAAGAGCACTGATGTGGCACGTGTTTACAGGCAACAGTCCAATCAATATCACGTGAACAACTCATTGCGCTAGTGCTGACGTCTCGTGGTGATTTCGAGAACTTTTCAAACCGCCCTCGTACAATATGGGCAGCCACGGCTCTTTAAATTCGCGGTAAATTGAATTTGAATAAAATATCAAACAACTGTTAAGTGATAATTTATTTACTTCCGGTTTCGCTGCTTTAAAGCAGTGCCTGCTGGAGGTTTGTTGTATCAGAAAGATTAAATTTGACCGCCTCCAGTGCTTTACCCTCGCGGCAAGGAAGTGTCTCATCCGCTACACTATTCGCTCCAATCCACTGCCGGTTATTATTCGTTGACGACTTCCTCTCTTCATTGAGTTGGATTCTGTCATTACGAATGTTGGGAGCGTCTTCGTGTGCCAGTCTATCTGACACTACTAACCACCTGAAGATGTTGCCTCACCGCAACGAAACCGGCTGTAAATAAATCATCACTTAACAACTGATAACGGTTTTGTTGGAGTTCAGTTTACCACACGTTTTTTCCGATAAGTTGATGTGAATTACAAGTCAAAGCCGAAAGCAGTGATCCAGAAGACACGTGACATAATATCATCATCCTAAACCAAAAGCATTCTCTCCGTTCTCATCAGTGTAATGTAGACTGAAGCTGTCGATGAAATGGGTCAGTCGGCCGTTGTGGCCGAGCGGTTCTAGGCGCTTCAGTTTGGAACCGCGCGACGGCTATGGTCGCAGGTTCGAATCCTGCTTCGGGCATGTATGTGTGTGATGTCCTTAGGTTAGTTAGGTTTAAGTAGTTCTAAGTTCTGCCTACATTTTGATACATAATCAGCATTGGCGACCGAAGACTTCCGGCATAAGAAGTCAGCCCCATTCTGCCAACGGCCTTGTCAAAGAGGGCGGAGGAGCGGATAGAGGTTCAGGGCACTCTCTTGTCCTAGGGGTGGGAAATTGTCCCTAAAGGCGGAAGAATCAGCAATGATAAACGACATGAGGATGCAGAAGGCAATGGAAACCACTGCATTAAAGATACGTAATGTGTATCCATAGGACATGTGGCCTGTATTTGAAGAAGTGTCATGATGATCTCTCCATTGGCAAAAGATTCCGGAATAGTCCCCCATTCGGATCTCCGGGAGGGGACTGCCAAGGGAGAGGTTACCATGAGAAAAAGATTGAATAATCAACGAAAGGATAACGTTCTACGAGTCGGGGCGTGGAATGTCAGAATCTTGAACGTGGTAGGGAAACTAGAAAATCTGAAAAGGGAAATGCAAAGGATCAATCTAGATATAGTAGGGGTCAGTGAAGTGAAGTGGAAGGAAGACAAGGATTTCTGGTCAGATGAGTATCAGGTAATATCAACAGCAGCAGAAAATGGTATAACAGGTGTAGTATTCGTTATGAATAGGAAGGTAGGGCAGAGGGTGTTTTACTGTGAACAGTTCAGTGACCGGGTTGTTTTAATCAGAATCGACAGCAGACCAACACCGACAACGATAGTTCAGGTATACATGCCGACGTCGCAAGCTGAAGATGAACAGATAGAGAAAGTGTATGAGGATATTGAAAGGGTAATGCAGTATGTAAAGGGGGACGAAAATCTAATAGTCATGGGCGACTGGAATGCAGTTGTAGGGGAAGGAGTAGAAGAAAAGGTTACAGGAGAATATGGGCTTGGGACAAGGAATGAAAGAGGAGAAAGACTAATTGAGTTCTGTAACAAGTTTCAGCTAGTAATAGCGAATACCCTGTTCAAGAATCACAAGAGGAGGAGGTATACTTGGAAAACGCCGGGAGATACGGGAAGATTTCAATTAGATTACATCATGGTCAGACAGAGATTCCGAAATCAGATACTGGATTGTAAGGCCTACACAGGAGCAGATATGGACTCAGATCACAATATAGTAGTGATGAAGAGTAGGCTGAAGTTCAAGACATTAGTCAGGAAGAATCAATACGCAAAGAAGTGGGGTACGGAAGTACTAAGGAATGACGAGATACGTTTGAAGTTCTCTAACGCTATAGATACAGCAATAAGGAATAGCGCAGTTGAAGAGGAATGGACATCTCTAAAAAGGGCCATCACAGAAGTTGGGAAGGAAAACATAGGTACAAAGAAGGTAGCTGCGAAGAAACCATGGGTAACAGAAGAAATACTTCAGTTGATTGATGAAAGGAGGAAGTACAAACATGTTCCGGGAAAATCAGGAATACAGAAATACAAGTCGCTGAGGAATGAAATAAATAGGAAGTGCAGGGAAGCTAAGACGAAATGGCTGCAGGAAAAATGTGAAGACATCGAAAAAGATATGATTGTCGGAAGGACAGACTCAGCATACAGGAAAGTCAAAACAACCTTTGGTGACATTAAAAGCAACGGTGGTAACATTAAGAGTGCAACGGGAATTCCACTGTTAAATGCAGAGGAGAGAGCAGATAGGTGGAAAGAATACATTGAAAGCCTCTATGAGGGTGAAGATTTGTCTGATGTGATAGAGGAAGAAACAAGAGTCGATTTAGAAGAGATAGGGGATCCAGTATTAGAATCGGAATTTAAAAGAGCTTTGGAGGACTTACGGTCAAATAAGGCAGAAGGGATAGATAACATTCCATCAGAATTTCTAAAATCATTGGGGGAAGTGGCAACAAAACGACTATTCACGTTGGTGTGTAGAATATATGAGTCTGGCGATATACCATCTTACTTTCGGAAAAGCATCATCCACACAATTCCGAAGACGGCAAGAGCTGACAAGTGTGAGAATTATCGCACAATCAGCTTAACAGCTCATGCATCGAAGCTGCTTACAAGAATAATATACAGAAGAATGGAAAAGAAAATTGAGAATGCGCTAGGTGACGATCAGTTTGGCTTTAGGAAAAGTAAAGGGGCCTTAATTTGAGAAAGAAATTTCTGAGAATGTACGTCTGGAGTACAGCATTGTATGGTAGTGAAACATGGACTGTGGGAAAACCGGAACAGAAGAGAATCGAAGCATTTGAGATGTAGTGCTATAGACGAATGTTGAAAAAGGTGGACTGATAAGGTAAGGAATGAGGAGGTTCTACGCAGAATCGGAGAGGAAAGGAATATGTGGAAAACACTGATAAGGAGAAGGGACAGGATGATAGGACATCTGCTAAGACATGAGGGAATGACTTCCATGGTACTAGAGGGAGCTGTAGAGGGCAAAAACTGTAGAGGAAGACAGAGATTGGAATACGTCAAGCAAATAATTGAGGACGTAGGTTGCAAGTGCTACTCTGAGATGAAGAGGCTAGCACAGGAAAGGAATTCGTGGCGGGCCGCATCAAACCAGTCAGTAGACTGATGACAACAAAAAAAAAAGTTCTAGGGGACTCATGACCTCAGATGTTAAGTTCCATAGTGCTCAGAGCCATTTGAAATGGGTCTTTGGGTCAACGTAAGATATTAGACATTTTATTTCCCACTGTTTGCTTGCACTAAGTCAGTTTCTGGACTGAAGATCTCATTCAAAATTCATCTAATAATGTGAAGCTTGCAGAAGTAAGAGAAACATAAAATCCCACTGTCTATCACTATGACGCTTCGTAAATTGAGGGATATTAATCAGTATTCCGGTTCTGTCAGTCTCCGTCGATAAAGCAACTATGTATCACCTACAGTCTTCTGCACATGCTCACGATTAAGAAGTCGCATTTTGAAGTGGCGAGTGCTATATACGCAACTGATTCCGTGACTGATCACGCAACTTGTCACTCTTCACAGGATGTTTGAAAACGTATTCCCGCACTAAACATATTGCTAATGGGATGTGTTTCGTTTACGGCGCTATATATAATTACGAAAGGAAAAAGTAATGTCATGCTGTCAAGGGTAACAAGACTGAAGGCCAGGCACGAGGTCCACAGACAGAGTACTTTTCCACTCCCTGCTACCTACGGAGAAAGAAAATGCACGCAACACGCAACAACGCACTTGTTGCGTAATCGCTTACTAGTCTTTAGCACCTTCATGCTGTTATTGTTACTGTTGTTGTCTTCAGTTCGAAGATTGATTTGATGCAGATCTCAATGTCAGTCTATCCAGCGCAAGACTCTTCATCTCTGCGTAACTATCACAGCCTACATTCATTTAACTGCTTACTGTATTCAAGCCGTGGTCTTCTTCTTTAATTTTTACCCCCGCACTTCCCTCAACTACCAAACTATTTTCTTGATACCTCAGGATATGTGCTATCAACCGATCTCTCTGTTTAGCCAAGTTGAGCTATTCATTTATTTTTCCTCAGTTCGATTTAGTACTTCCTAATTTGTTATTGATCTAGCCATCTAATCCTCAATAGCACCACATTTCAGTTACTTCTATTCTCTTCTTTTCTGTGCTGCTTAACGTCTTCGCTTCACTTCCATGCAAACATACAATCTAGGAAAATGTTTCAGGAAAAATTAATACGATTTTAGTTAATTTTATACATTAACAGATTTCTCTTTTTCAGGAATGCCTTTCTTACTATTGTCAATCAGCATTTTTTATCCACTCTAATTCCATCATCGTTAATTACTTTGCTGCCCAAAGAACAAAGCTCTTCTGCTGTTGTTAGTGCCTCACTTACGAATCAGATTTCCTCAGCATCACCTGACTTCATTCGAATACATTCCATTGCCCCTGTTTTACATTTGTTGACGTTCATCTTATAACCTGTTCTCAAAACACCACCCATTTCGTTCAACTGATATACCAATTCTTTGTCGCCTCTTTTCTCCATCACTCTTCTGACAGATTCAAGGACATTCGCCAAGAACTCCTTTCCTGCTCCAACCTCTTCATCACAGAATAGCACTTGCAACTCACGTCCTCAGCTATTATTTGTTAGATGCATCCCAATCTCTGTCTTTCTCTACAGTTTGTACCCTCTATACCTCCCTTTAGCAATACGGAAGTTATTCCCTGATGCCGTAACAGATATACTATCATCCCGTCTCTTCTTCTTATCAGTGTTTTCCATATATACTCTTCCTCACAGATTTCGCGAAGCACCTCCTCATTCCTTATCTTATCACTCCACCTAGTTTTCAACGTTCTTCTGTTGTACCACAACTCAAATGCTTTTATTATCTTATGTCCATATCTCACTGCCATGCTGTGCTGTTCCCAAAACGTACAATCTTAATAATTTCTACCTCAAATTAAGGCCTGTATGTTTTACCAGCAAATTTCTCTTGGCCAGGCATGTCCTTTTTGCCATTGCTAGTCTTCTCTTGTATCATCCTTGACCCATCTGTCATGGGTTATTTTGCAGTCAAGGTAGCAGAATGCCTTCTACTGAGCGATCACCGATTCGATGTTTAGGGAAGTTAGAATGCCCTATCCCGACAATGTTCAATTTAGTGACTTGGCTTCCCTGTAATTCAGGAACTACTGTAGCCATTGACATGAAATTTTTACGGGCCATTAAACTGTATTTTATGAGTCTACTGAACTACAATAATTGCATTTCAGCTACTGCTTTCGGAAATACAATTTTTTAACTACATGGTTAATATTATCTGTACTTTTTGTACATTATCCTACATAATTTCAATTATACATAACATTATGTTCTTTTAGTTCAGTAGACTCAAGATATTTATGTTATTACTCCCTGAGAATTTGAATACTCTACTCGAAGTGATTTCTGAGATTTAAGGAAAAATGCAACAGAAAATGTAAATTTTCAGAGACGGCTTCTAAAGTGTCAAAAGACTGTAACTCATTTAACATATGCTTAATTTTTTATTTTTAGTCACTCAGAAGCACCCTGCACCATACTGTACATCATCCTCTTAATGTTTTTCCAATTTTTTTCTTCTTTTCTTCTTTCTGGACTCCTTAGTGGCCAACTGTGCTGCATACTCTGCTGTATCAATGCGAACCTTGTCCATGTGTTCAAGTTCATTGATGCAGTTTGCTCCAGCATTAATTCCCACATGCTGCAGCACTTTCACCCTACCACAGTTGCCATCATTAAAAGCAATAACAGCATCACTTAACCCCCCCCCCCCACCCACTTTAGTGTCTTCATTCCCACAAAAGCCTTTTTTGGTAAGTGAGTCCACATGTGATTATTGAACGACTCATTGGGATTTTGAATTTGATCATGCAGACACTTCTTCAGTAGTTCAAGGTTTGCCAGGTGTCTGTAAATATGTTTTATGATATCCATGACTTCTGCTGGGATGGAATGTTTAGGCTGTATGAACTGTTTGAGTACTGGCATTGCGGTAATTGCACCATGAATCAGGTCCAGGACGGCGAAGGTGGTGAACCGGTTTTTCATCAGTTGACAGTCAGCCTGCTTAATTTTCAAAAAATCCTCAGTATTATTTCTAAGGGCCATCCCATAAAACTGCTGTAGTTCATAAATCATTTTGTCTGTCAGCCTGCCTCTTATGGTTTTACAATCAGAAAGTTTCTTGTCTCTCAAACTTTGTTTCGACTTCCTCAACCTGGTGCCCATCCTCTTCTGGACATGGCCAACACATTCCAGTTTTGTGATAATCTTCTCACCATAAGGCTGACCGGCTACGACACTATTATATGCTTTTGAGGCTCCATCACCTGAGAACGTAGCGTAACACACTCCCCTTTCGTTCAGAGATCGACTAAGACCTTCAATAGCTGCAGAGGCCTCCATACCAACACTTGTTCCTCCATAGTTTCTGTCACATTACGTCCTTCTTCATTCCCTGATTTACACCCATAACAATGTATGGTTAAAATCTGGAAATCTATTACCTTTCCAGTATCGATACTGGTCACCGTAGCAACAGAATTCTTAGAACTGTAGCCAAGCTTCTGCCAAGTGCCATCAAAAGCTACTGGTATGTTAGTCATACCAACATTATATCAACAGCTTCGTTTGCAGCACCCTTCTTCATTGACTCACATGCAACAGATTCCACAGCAGCTCGAATAAATCCCGCATACTTGTTGATTTTAGAAGGTGGGCATGGCATATTCATCATGGCACATATTGTTTCTGCTGCAGTGTGTCCTTTGACAGTAGCTCTCAATTCAAAAAACCACCTAGCATTTACTTCGAAATAATTATCTGTAAACGTATCAGAATTCCAAAATGAATTAGTATATTTACAACTGGCACAATTAATGATAAGTTTCCTGGCGAGTTCATTTGATACCTTACTGCCTTCATGTAAACTAACTGGCCCTACACATATTTTACAACACACACATTCACGTAAACCCTTGTTATGATGTGTAAATCTATCAGAATATATCCTAACCTACAATTTACATCACTTTCGTTTTTAGAAAACTGTGAATCACATTGTTTTATTTTATTCTTCGAAGCACTAATGGGTGTTTCTCTAGATACTGACGAGTTTGCCTGCATTTCACTGTCTGCAATTTCACAAGACACATGTTGAACACAATGTTTCCCTTTATTCGAAAAGCGATCACCATGAAACACACATTTCATAAAAACACTTCGTTTTGGTGTCATACTTTACTTTTTGAGAGATTTACCAATCTATTTGCCACTTTTCCTCAGAAAAACTTTAGCACTTCAATATACAACGCATGTTTATCATATGAAATGATAATATACTGTTTTTGACAGTGCTACCTATACAAACACGTAATTTAACCTTTATAACACAGCAATCCACAGCCTTCTATATAAAAAATATCGATTTTATTAGATGTTGAAGTAATGCACGTAAAAATTTTAACGTTTTCAAAACACTTCCCGTGTGAGTTTATGAGTGATATATATAGGTTGGTCCATTGATCGTGACCGGGCCAAATATCTCACGAAATAAGCGTCAAATGAAAAAACTACAAAGAATGATACTTGTCTAGCTTGAAGGGGGAAACCAGCTGGCGCTATGGTTGGACGGCTAGATGGTGCTGCCATAGGTCAAACGGATATCAACTACGTTTTTTTAAATAGGAACCCCCATTTTTATTACATATTCGTGTAGTACGTAAAGAAATATGAATGTTTTTGTTGGACAACTTTTTTCGCTTTGTGACAGATGCCGCTGTAATAGTCACAAACATATGGCTCACAATTTTAGACGAACAGTTGGTAACAGGAAGTTTTTTTTTAAATTAAAATACAGAAAGTAGGTACGTTTGAACATTTTACTTTGGTTGTTCCAATGTGATACATGTACCTTTGTGAACTTATAATTTCTGAGAACGCATGCTGTTGCAGCGTGATTACTTGTAAATACCACAGTAATGCAATAAATGCTCAAAATGATGTCCGTCAACCTCAATGCATTTGGCAATACGTGTAACGACATTCCTCTCAACAGCGAGTAGTTCTCCTTCCGTAATGTTCCCACATTCATTGACAATGCGCTGACACATGTGGTCAGGCGTTGTCGGTGGATCACGGTAACAAATATCCTTCAACTTTCCCCGCAGAAAGAAATCCGGGGACGTCAGGTCCGGTGAACGTGCGGGCAATGGTATGGTGCTTCGACGACCAGTCCCACCTGTCGTGAAATATGCTATTCAATACCGCATGCGAGCTATGTGCCGGACATACATCATGTTGGAAGTACATCGCCATTCTGTCATGCAGCGTAACATCTTGTAGTAATATCGGTAGAACATTATATAGGAAATCAGCATACATTGCACCTTTTAGGTTGCCATGGATAAAATGGGGGTCAATTAACCTTCCTCCCAAAATGGCGCACCATACGTTAACCCGCCAAGGTCGCTGATGTTCCACTTGTTGCAGCCATCGTGGATTTTCCGTTCCCCAATACCTCATGTTACGCCGGTTTACGTTACCGCTGTTGGTGAATGACGCTTTTTTTTTTGGTCATCAGTCTACTGACTGGTTTGATGCGGCCCGCCACAAATTCCTTTCCTGTGCTAACCTTTTCATCTCAGAGTAGCACTTGCAACCTACGTCCTCAATTATTCGCTTGACATATTCCAATCTCTGTCTTCCTCTACAGTTTTTGCCCTCTACAGCTCCCTCTAGTACCATGGAAGTCATTCCCTCATGTCTTAGCAGATGTCCTATCATCCTGTCCCTTCTCCTTATTAGTGTTTTCCACATATTCCTTTCCTCTCCGATTCTGCGTAGAACCTCCTCATTCCTTACCTTATCAGAATGACGCTACGTCGCTAAATAGAACGCGTGCAAAAAATCAGTCATCGTCCCGTAATTTCTCTTGTGCCCAGTAGCAGAACTGTACATGACATTCAAAGTCGTCGCCATGCAATTCCTGGTGCAATCGATGTAGATGTAGCATTCTCAACACCGGCGTTTATGAGATTCCCGATTCTCGCGCAATTTGTCTGCTACTGATGTGCGGATTAGCCAGCTAAAACATCTATTTGGGCATCACCATTTGCTGCAGGTCATGGTTGACTTTTCACATGTGGCTGAACATTTCCGGTTTCCTTAAATAACGTAACTAACCGGCGAACGGTCCTGACACTTGGATGATGTCGTCCAGGACACCGAGCAGCATACATAGCACACGCCTGTTGGGCATTTTGATTACAATAGCCATACATGAACATGATATCGACCTTTTCCGCAATTGGTAAACGGTCCATTTTAACACGGGTAACGTATCACGAAGCAAATACCGTCCGCACTGACGGAATGATACGTGATACCACGTACTTATACGTTTGTGACTATTACAGCGCCATCCATCACAAAGCAAAAACGGTGGTAAAACATTCATATTTATTTACGTATCACACGAATATGTAATAAGAATGGGGGTTCATGTTTAAAAAAATGCAGTTGATTTCCGTTTGACCTATGGCAGCGCCATCTAGCGGGCCAACCATAGAGCCATCTGGTTTTCCCCTGCAAGATAGACGAGTTTCGTTCTTTGTGGTTTTTCGTTTGATGCTTATTCCGTGAGATATTTGGCCCGGTCACTATAAATTGACCACCCTGTGTATATTTACTGCTGGCCATTAAAGCTGCTACACCAAGAAAAAATGCAGATGATAAACAGGTATTCATTGGTCAAATATATTATACTAGAACTGACATGTGATTAAATTTTCACGCAATTTGGGTGCCTAAATCCTGAGAAATGAGAAATCGGTACCCAGAACAACCACCTCAGGCCGTAATAACGGCCTTGATGCGCCTGGACATTGGGTCAAACAGAGCTTGGAAGGCCTGTACAGGTACAGCTCCCCCTGCAACTTCAACACGATACCACAGTTCATCAAGAGTAGTGACTGGCGTATTGTGACGAGCCAGTTGCTCGGCCACCATAGACCAGACGTTTTCAATTGGTGAGAGATCTGGAGCATGTGCTGGCCAGGGCAGCAATCGAACATTTTCTGTATCCAGAAAGGTCCGTACAGGAACTGCAACATGCGGTCGTGCATTATCCTGCTGAAATGTAGGGTTTCGCAGAGATCGAATGAAGGGTAGAGCCACGGGTCGTAACAAATCTGAAATGTAACGTCCACTGTTCAAAGTGCCGTCAATGCGAACAAGGGGTGACCGATACGTGTAACCAATGGCACCTCATACCATCAAGCCGGGTGATACGCCAGTATGGCGATGACGAATACACGCTTCCAATGTGCGTTCACCGCGATGTCGCCAAACACGGGTGCGACCATCATATTGCTGTAAACAGAACCTGGATTATCAGAAAAAAATTACGTTTTTCCATTCGTGCACCCGGGTTCGTCGTTGAGTACACCATCGCAAGCGTTCCTGTCTGTGATGCAGCGTCAAGGGTAACCGCAGCCATGGTCTCCGAGCTGATAACCATGCTGCAGCAAACGTCGTCGGAGTGTTCGTGCAGAGCCGGACGGCGTGGCCGTGCGGTTCTAGGCGCTTCAGTTTGGAACCGCGTGACCGCTACGGTCGCAGGTTCGAATCCTGTCTCGGGCATGGATGTGTGTGATGTCCTTAGGTTAGTTAGGTTTAAGTAGTTCTAAGTTCTAGGGGACTTATGACCTCAGATGTTGTGTCCCATAGTGCTCAGAGGCATTTGAACTATTTTGTTCGTGCAGATGGTTGTTGTCTTGTAAACGTGCCCATTTGTTGACTCAGGGATCGAGACGTTGATGCAAGATCCGTTACAGCCGTGCGTATAAGCTGCCTGTCATCTCGACTGCTAGTGATACGAGACCGTTGCGATCCAGCACGGCGTTCCGTATTACCCTCCTGAACCCACCGATTCCATATTCTGCTAACAGTCATTGGATCTCGACCAACGCGAGCAGCAATGTCGCGATACGATAAACCGCAATCGCGATAGGCTACAATCCAACTTTGATCAAAGTCGGAAACGTGGTGTTACGCATTTCTCCTCCTTACACGAGGCATCACAATAACGTTTCACCAGGCAACGCCGGACAACTGGTGTTTGTGTGTGAGAAATCGGTTGGAAACTTCCCTCATGTCAGCACGTTGTAGGTGTCGCCACCGGCGCCAACATTGTGTGAATGCTCTGAAAAGCTAATCATTTGCATATCACATCATCTTCTTCCTGTCGGTTAAATTTCGCGTCTGTAGCACGTCATTTTCGTCGTGTAGCAATTTTAATGGCCAGTGGTATATATATATATATATATATATATATATATATATATATATATATATATATATATATATATATATATATATATATGTATTATTTTATTAGGAAAATTGCAAATTTTATAAAGAGATACAATTCCGAAAATGTGAAAGAAATTAAAAATTTTCCGTTTTAACTCCCCTTAAGATTCTCGCCGTTATCATTTCCGCTACTTCTCATGACTTTTGTCTTTCTTCGGTTTACTCTCGGTACATATTCTGCACGCATTAGACTGTTCATACCATCAACAGATCATGTAAATCTTCACCCACCTTGAGGATAGCAATTTCACTTCAAGGAATTTTTACAATGATACTGTAACAACAACAACTGTACATATAATAATTTTTCTTCTGATTTTCGATGAATTAATGTAAGCAACTTTCGATGTGAATGTTAATATTTATGTCAAATTTCAAGCAATGCTATAACAGAATTGAAGTGTAACACATGTTGAATCTATTGTAACATGTTTAAAAATTGTAATTGTGCGCCTGGTCCATACGTAGGCAATGTATTAGGATATGTGGAATGTAAAATCTTTGGTGAATACACTGTCTGGAGGGGAGCGGTAAAAGGTGGATGGCAGGCGAGCGCGGAAAAATGCACAGAGGCGCGGCACGGCATAACGGGCTCAGTAATACAGTCAGAGTTGGACATCGGTCTGAGGAACACGTTCCGGATCGAGGAGGCTATCCTGGAAAAAGTGGTTTCATTGAGCCTCGGATGTGCCGTTTCCGACGACAATACAGCATGGCTATATTTTATAGGCACTGAATTGAAAAGGATTGCGACGCTAAGAAGAAGCAAAGTGCCGATACAGCAAGAGCCATAGCTGTGATTGTATGTGTGCTGTGCGTCTCGTCATTTCGCCGCCCGCCAACCGCCGCATCGACACGAACTGGTTGAATCTTGTAACCTCCCCACAGAAATTTTAAAAGACAATATTCTATAGAAATGCTAATGGACATTGCGCTAAGTGTAACCTCTCCACTGAAATTTTAAAGACAGAAATAATAAATGAATGGGACCCAGGCGTAACCTCCCCAGCAATTAAATTTAATGACAATAAAAATGAGAATCGCAATCTGACTGAAAGTATAAGCTGTCACGAAAATGATGAAAAACAATTCAGTGCTAATGAAACTTCAGTGACAATGAAAATTCAATTAAACCGAAATATCGGTCTTTGGCCCTTGTGTAAAAATCAGAATTAAATTCTTACCTCATTGTAACTGCTAGTCAAATTTCTGCTCTTATTCTTGCTCACGGCTTGGAGGAACTGCATTGCAAATAATAATATTCTTTTTTTTTTGAAATTTAACTGAAACTTTTCTTTAAGGGAAGTGGAACGAAATCGTTAGTTCAATTAAATAATTTTTTTTTTGTAAAAATTGCTTTGAAATCAAAATTATTATTGGGGCACTTGTTGGAAATTAATTACAATAAATAAACTTTACATTATCTGATGATTACCTTAATTAACAATATACCTCATTCAGCATCTTGACCAGAATGCCATGTCGACGCTCGCCGACTCCTCACACACACAACTCCACTCGGCTGCTACTACCGACATACTGCTCTGCATGACGACTACTAGTGTACTGCTGGACGCAACTGAACTGAGCTACTGCTATCGACAGACTGCACTGGCCTACTGCTACTCGCGTACTCCACGACGACTACTACTGTACTCCACGACGACTACTAGCGTACTGCACGCAACACTCGCGCGGTCAAGCGCAGACTAACCACGATAATAGGCTCTCTGGTCAAAGATTTTAACGTGCCTCACCATCGCTGCTACGTTACATACGTGTTTCATAACCCTCCACTGGGGGGGGGCAAAAATTTGGCAGCGATGGTGAGTCATTTGGACTTGCCATCGCAAGAAATTTTTACAATTTACAGAATATTCAAATGTAGTACACAAGTTAAATGTGGTGCACACGCACCGAGTACAAAATATATCAGACAAAGACAGGATGTGAGTACAAAACATAGTAGTAAATCAGAAAACTGTATATACAAATTATTTGACAGAAAACAAAGTGCACAGGCACTGAAAAAATTCTTTAGCATAAACAGAATGGCAAAAAAAAATCGTACACACTGAAGTATTGAACATACAGAATGAGTACAAATCATATTGAAAAATGAGAAAAGTGCACAGGCACTGAAGTTCAGTAGAAAACATATTAACACCTAACATAAGTGCACATGCACTGTAGTTCAGAACGTATCATTAAAATAAAATTGTATATACAAGACAAGAGTGCACATATACTGTACTTCAGAACAAATCGAAAAAATGTCTTTAGCATTTTCACAACAAATAAACATAATGGCAAAAAATCATCATATTGAAAATGAGAAAAGTGTACTCGCACTGGAGTTCAGCGAATCGAAAAAAATGTATAACCCATGAACATATATGATGTTAGCAAAAAAATGATCTTCACTATGTGACAAGAATTAGGATAGGAAAGGGAAGGATTGCATCATGGTTGTAGCACTTTAGATTGCACACAGCTGTTCTGAAAGTCCATATCTTTCCACAGAAGTACAACACCAAGTGACACAATTTGAAGTTCTTTTCCCATCAGAATTTATCAGTGTAGCCAAGACACTGTACTGTCGTAGTAATGTTCCATGTTTTCATTTTGGCAGTACATTAGGTACACCAAACAGTGGGACCATAATAACGTCTTCATCGCTCACGGTGGTGGACAGCATGTCGTGTCAACACCACGCTCTTACAAGGCACACCAACGTAGAATTAGTGCAAAACCAAATATAGTGCTCCATGATCACTAGGATAAACAGGACAAATGGACATTGCAGTAATTCAGGGTAGTTAGCTCATGAGGTGAAGGACATTAAGTCACATAATATTGACAATTACAGTCTTCATTAGTAGTTTGCGGCATTCATAGCCCAGTTATTGAACATTTCTGTACCAAGTATGTAGTATTACAGAAAAATGTTCATTAATTGTTTTACATAGAATCAGTAGCCTTCTTTTCCTAGTTACAAAGCATTATTAAATAATCGCATTCTTTTCCAGTTACAAAGTATAGCATAGTTAATTAATCATTTGTCATTTCAATATAGTATTAATCATTAGCCTTTTCCTAATTACAAAGCATTATGAAACAATCGCATTCTTTTCCAGTTACAAAGTATGGCATAGTTAATTAATTATTTGTCATTCCAATATAGTAAGAATCATTAGCCTTCTCCTAATTACAAAGCATTATTAAACAGTCGCATTCTTTTACAGTTACAAAGCATAATTAAGAATCATTAGCCTTCTTCTAATTACAGAGCATTATTAAACAATCACATTCTTTTCCAGTTACAAAGTATAGCATAGTTAATTAATCATTTTCCAAGTGACATATTATTCATTGCTGTTCAGCATTACTCAGAACTTTCTCAAACTGGTATCACTATTTGGGACTGGTAATACATTTTTTTTTTGTTAGCAATGCATTGCGTTGGGATCGACAATTAATTGCTGAACGTCATTCGTCATGAGTCAGCTGTAGCAAGGTTATGTAACAAGGCAGTATATGTGATCACATTTATAAATGATAAACACAAATGGGTAAAAAATAAAAATGCAAGTACTAGGACAGGTATAATAAGTAACAGGTTTAGTAAGTATCATGAAAAGCTTCTCCTGGAAAAAATACAAAATGGATTATTGACCTGAAAGAAGAAACGCAGACTATGCTGAAAAGTAGTGAACTTCAAATTAACAGGTAGTGAAATGTGTATAAAAATGTGTTCCATAGCTGTCCTTTCCAAAACTATCCGTCATCCTACTATGCAATATAACACCTGCTGTCAAAGCAAACTGCAAAAAATACTTAAATAACTACGTAGCATAAATACATAACTTCAACATTATCCTCATCTGTAAAGAAAAAACTTCATTATTCATTATCCATATTATCATAACTTCATTATTATCATCACCTGTAAAGAAAAACTTCATTATTCATAATACCATATCCTTCATCATTATTCATCAGTATTCATTATCATCTGCAAAAAATCACTTCATTACTCATTATACAACTATTCCTTATCTCTAGCATATTTCATCACTAAAACTAAGATGTGTAGTTCTGTCTGACAGCCTGCATCAATCACCTTGTATTCTGCAAGAAAAAATTAGTTAAGACTGCTATTCTACGATGAGTATAGTATATTCTTGTTAATGCTTGTTAATCCTGATCCATTTACTCTTCCTCATAAAGTTATTGCATCTTCTTTCGTTTATTCCGTAGGTGAAATTCCCGTTTCTGTTGAATTTATTTCTTACACGCATCATTTCTTTCTGAAATTGATGAACAAAGATTAATGTCCTGCATTTAAATCATATACCCACTAAATAATGACTGGTTTATGGTGACACAATTAAGCATACAGCATAACATGACAGAAAACGTAATATGTCAAAGACATTGACAGTGCTCAGATGCAAAATGTACAGAGAATATCACAATGCAGCAGCAAAAAAAAAATGTAAAACAGTCACGATCTTGAGGTGTCATAGGGCAACAAATGTCAAAGTCAACTGGTGTGTGTTATATCTTAACTACTTCACAATACATACAAACAAAACTGGAGTACAATCATACACAAAAAAATGGAAAATGTGCACGGTCTGATGTGTAACGACAAGAAAAGCGACCTGCTAACCTTACCTTGTCGGGCACTTGCCAAGAAAAAATACGATAATCATCAGTAATTAGTCAGGTGAATATAATTGCATTAGTAAATGGCATCATAGTGTGTTGAATCATAAAGTGTCTTCATTCAATAAACGGTTTAATGTTTGAGATATGGTGGTTGCCTTTCGATTTTCTGGTTCTCAAAGTTTCGACGTGTACAACATTGGGGTGAGGGATGCTGCGAATCCGATATGGACCTGCGTATAAAAGTTCAAATTTACTGCACTTACCTTTTAATTTACTGGATAAATAGTGTGTACGCACTAATATCTTCTGTCCAACGTGAAAGTCTCGGCGTCTACAAACCTGTTTTTGCTGTCTTCTCCGGCGCTCTGCGGCACGTTTGATGTTGTTCAGCGCAATGTCAATTATTTCGTGATGTCTTAGTCGACGACATTTAGGGAAGTTTACTAATTCTTTAATTTTGTTTGGTGGTTCAACGTTTTTCAGTATAACAGACGGAGATAGCATAGTGGATTCATTTGGGATGGAATTAATTACATCTAGGAATGAGAGCATGTGTGTATCCCAATCAATATGTCTTTTGTGGCAGTATATTCGGCACAGCTTACCAATTTCTTTCATTAATCTTTCACAGGGGTTCGAAGAAGCGTGGTACTTGGATATATAGATCGGAGAAATGTTTCTGGCTCGTAACATGCGTGTCCATACGCTACTACGAAATTGAGATCCATTGTCAGAAATTACTTTCATCACATGCCCTACATGAAATAGAAAATGTTTTACAAATGCTTTCGAAACAGTTTTAGCAGTAGCTTTGCGTAATGGAGTGAAAGTAACAAATTTTGAAGTGAGCTCAACAGCGATAAAGATGTAGCAAAAACCTCTGTTAGTTCTCGAAATTGGACCAAAAATGTCTACTGCAGCCATGTCTTTTAATTTAAGAGGTACAATGGGATATAAAGGAGGAATATGTGAAGTGGTGTCTGATTTAGCTTTCTGGCAAATTTTACAAGACGCTAAAACTCGTCGTATACGTTTCTCCATGTTGGTAAAATAACAGTTCTGTCTCAGTATAAGAAAACATTTTCGTGCTCCGTAATGTGCGTAACTTAAATGAGTGTACCAGATTAATTTGTTAACCAGTTCGTCAGGAATGCATAATAACCAATTGTTGCTGTCAGGATGAGAGCGGCGAAACAGAATGTCATTGCGTACAATGTAGTGGTTTCTAATCGTAACATTATTCTTATCTTGCCAAAGGTGTTTAATTTCTTTCCACACGTTGTCTTTATTTTGCTCCTTTGCTATGTCCTGTAATGACGATGAAATAAAGTTTTCAAGTGCAACTTGCTGAATGTACATGACACTGAAATTTGCTTTGCAGAAGTTGGTTGCTACGTCTTGCTGATTGTTGCTGAGAGAACGTGATAGTGCGTCTGCTATAACATTTTGTGTGCCGGGAATGTGAACTATTGTAAAATTAAATTCTTGTAAATAAAGTTTCCATCTGCTTAACCTGTCGTGAGTAAATTTAGCTGAAAGCAAAAATTGTATAGCTCTATGGTCTGTGTAAACGGTAGTATGTCTGCCATAAAGAAAGTGCCGAAATCTCGTAAAAGCCCATACAACACATAATGTTTCCAATTCTGTAACAGAATAATTTCGTTCAGCAGGTGACAGAATGCGACTTGCAAATGCGATGTTTTTAATTACTGTTGAACCATCTTCTTCAATTTCCTGGAAAATGTGTTCGCCTAAAGCGGTGTTAGAACTGTCGGTGGCAATGGAAAAATTTCTGGTAAGATCTGGGTGCAATAAAAGTGGTGCATTCAACAGAGCATGTTTCAAATAACATTCTCGTGAGCAAAATTCTGCGTGTCAAAAGTAATGTTTGCGTTACTGTAATATGCAATCTGTGCTGTATCTGGTTAAATTCTATCGTATGTGTTATTATTTACGGGAGAATGTTGTGGCATATCCACTATATGAACTGTTCTGTTATTTCTTACTGACGTGTTACGCTATGGATGACACCTATTGTCTGTTTCATTCATGATTATTTGTTATTGCTGATGTTGTTGCTGCTCATAAGATCGACTGTTATTAAATGTACGCTGAAAATTGTGCTCATCATTTTTTTTTTTTTTACGTCTGTCATGATAGTAATTTCTATACGGCGCATTGTGATACGAGTTGAAATAGTGTGTTATCTGTACGTAGTTATTTCTTTGCTGCCATGCGTTGCTATTTGTTGGAGCTGGGACTATACGTGCACGCGGCGGAACATTAAAGTTTGGTTGACCTTGTAGACTGCATTGTTGGTTAGGTATGCTAAGCGGTTGACTTTCATGCTATTGTGGTGTAAAGGTCTATTGTTACCAAAAATGCGTTTGCTGTTAATTTTACACATACTGATGATTACGATTTTGTCTGTAATTAATATTACGGCGGTAGTTGTCATTACGGGAGTGCCTACTGAATATTGTCACATTCGGTAAAAGTTTGTCACATCTGGTTTTCATTACTCGTTTCTTAATACTACGTAGAGCAATAGTTAAAGAGCAGTTTTGATAGATATAAAGGATAGTAGAAGAGAAGGCAGCAGTGCAGAAAACTAAAGATGAAACAGCACTACTACAGCTCGGGGCCCTATGCTCGCTACGGCACATATTCATTAAAGCGTAATGAAGCCCCTGAGGTTATTTACGCACTGCAAATAAATTTTAGCTTTTGCGTTGCAAGCAATAGCGGTAAAATTCCAAAAGTAAATCGCTGTATTCTTGCTAATTCCAGTTTCTGCATAATACGTAATGCTGATGAAAATACAATAGCAAATTGTCGCCTCTGGTTCAAAGCTAGTTTCTGCATTACATGTAATAGCGGTGAATGTACAAAGATAAATTGTCGTATACAGTGCAAAGCGTGTACCTGTACGCTGTCATTATTAAGTTCTTTACATTTTCTGGCGGATAAAAATTGCTCGTAATCTACGTTCTCGTCATTGAATTTGAAAACACGTTCGGGTTTGTGTGTGAATCTGTTTGTCTGTGTCGTTTCGTACTTCAAGTTGCGTAGCTTTTCATATTTTAAGTCGCGTAGCTTTTCGGATTTTAATTCGCGTAGTTGCTGTAAATTGCTCACATGATACGCGCTGCGTGACTCTGACAAATGTTCGTAACGTGGCGGATTCTGTGACGTATTGGTGACTGAAATAATTGTTAATTCTGTTACTTTAATACTTTCGTCAATTTGGTTGTTGTGTCGTTCACTTTTATTAACAACTTCCGTATTCACAGTGTGTAAAACTTCCACTGACTCTAAATTAACTTCGTCGCGAATCTGTACTGCGTTTTTAGGGCATTGTTCGGTGACTGCATTAATTTCATGTATCTGTGTTGCGTTTGCTGAACATTGTTCAGTGACTGCATTAACTTCGTCTTTATGTAATTCTGTTGTGCTTACATGTGTACTATTTAATTTTTGTGCAACAGTGCCAACTTTTTCATTACTGTTATTAGCACAAGTCTTAGTATTCACACGTAATTGTACTTTAGTGTCCTGACACTGTATGGTAACAGCTGTAATCTGTTCGCTAGCTTGTTTGTTCTGTTCATTAAGGTTATCGTGTTTTTCTCTCGGCTGTTTAATACCTTCAGAAAATTGTTTGTTCCGTTCTCTAAATTGTTTGTTCTCTTCTTCCAGTCGTTTGTTCTGCTTATCAAGTTTTTCATCAATTTGTAGCAATATTGCCATAATTTGACCCAATGTAACTTTCTCTACCCCATTCACTGTGCTGTTTGACGGTGTATTTGCAAGTGTCGCGTTTTGCGTGACCATTTGGTCATTCTGTAATTTACAAAAACGTTTCTCACTCGAGTCCGTCGTATTTTCGGTACACTGACCACTTTCATTAGAAAAATTTGTCTGTACGTTACTTGAATTTTTCAAACCGGGTGTGTTAGGCTAGGCAGCGCTCATTACAATAGAGCGTCCCGCGTCATCGATTGTCGTCAAATCAATAGAGGACATAACCGAGTTCGTTTGTTCATCATTAAGACAAAAGTCATCATTAGTGGTTGTAATGCACTGATTGTTAGTGAACGCAGGATTGTCATCATTACTCTGCGTTTCACAATTATTATCAGTCACGTTGTTTAAGTCGGTAAATTCATTCACAATACCTCGCGATACACTATTCATAGTCTTTCGCGGCATTTTTACAACAGTCAATTATTCCCAAAACAAATAAGCACAATGCAAAAGTAACACACAAATACAACAGAGCAAACGAATTGTCGTTGATCTGTGGAAAGAAAGTCACAAAATTAGTAATAGCGTAGCACCAAATCCTAATTATACTTAAGCAAATAAGAGCAGATATCTGACTGTTATTCAAAAGACTCTCAACGAAATTCGATCCTGGACTGGGTGTCGCCAAGTGTAACCTCCCCACAAAAATTTAAAACGCAATATTATTTATGAATGCTAATGATCATTGCGCTATGTGTAACCTCTCCACTGAAATTTTAAAGACAGAAATAATAAATGAATGGGACCCAAGCGTAACCTCCCCAGCAATTAAATTTAATGACAATAAAAATGAGAATCGCAATCTGACTGAAAGTATAAGCTGTCACGAAAATGATGAAAAACAATTCAGTGCTAATGAAACTTCAGTGACAATGAAAATTCAATTAAACCGAAATATCGGTCTTTGGCCCTTGTGTAAAAATCAGAATTAAATTCTTACCTCATTGTAACTGCTAGTCAAATTTCTGCTCTTATTCTTGCTCACGGCTTGGAGAAACTGCATTGCAAATAATAATAATATTCTTTTTTTTTGAAATTTAACTGAAACTTTTCTTTAAGGGAAGTGGAACGAAATCGTTAGTTCAATTAAATAATTTTTTTTTGTAAAAATTGCTTTGAAATCAAAATTATTATTGGGGCACTTGTTGGAAATTAATTACAATAAATAAACTTTACATTATCTGATGATTACCTTAATTAACAATATACCTCATTCAGCATCTTGACCAGAATGCCATGTCGATGCTCGCCGACTCCTCACACACACAACTCCACTCGGCTGCTACTACCGACATACTGCTCTGCATGACGACTACTAGTGTACTGCTGGACGCAACTGAACTGAGCTACTGCTATCGACAGACTGCACTGGCCTACTGCTACTCGCGTACTCCACGACGACTACTACTGTACTCCACGACGACTACTAGCGTACTGCACGCAACACTCGCGCGGTCAAGCGCAGACTAACCACGATAATAGGCGCTCTGGTCAAAGATTTTAACGTGCCTCACCATCGCTGCTACGTTACATACGTGTTTCAATCTTTAGAATTGTATTCGTGTGGACCAGTGTTAATTTTGATCCTGACTGTTCAATAATAACTTAACTTTTACCAGAATTGTCCTAGCAATTAATTATCCTTATCACTAACCTAGACAGGGTCCTTTCCATATGTTGTGCAACCCGAGTGTCCCGAAATGAAGATTTAAAGTTTATGTTAAAAAGAATTACCTGCAGAACTATCTATGCTAGAAAGATGTTTAAGGAGCTTTATTGTTAATGAAAATATAAGCAAAGAACTAAGGTCGAACAAAGTTAGAAGATAATTTTGGAATTGGTTTAGTAATGAAACTTAATTAATTTGAGACAAAAATAATGGTAGTTAAATGAGGAAGTAATAAGACAAAAAGAGTAGTAACTCATATTTTGTAAATCTTGAGTGCTTAATGTTTCCAATAGTCAATAGTTTCAACACAGTGATCATAACAGTTTCAGGGTCCCCCCCCCCCCTCCACTCTTTTCTTTTCTATTCATTTAAATTCTGGAGTGTACTGAACTGATTTGACCTGCAAAGTTAAAGTCAATGTAAAACCTAAATTTATCAGTGTTTTACCCCTATTAAAATTGACATTGTATGTGTGTTTCAAAAGTGCTATTACTAGGGTAACCTATGCCCGATTTCAATCGGATTAATAGACAAAACACAGTTTGTAGTAATCATTGTAGTGTAATGTTGTGTATTTATAGCTTGTCCGAATTAGTACAGAAAATGAAAGTATTAGTTCAGTAGATTTTTCTGGTTTTAAAATTTACCATATAATGCAGTATTACTACGTGTTGTTATGCTTGTACGTACATCTACTTGTACAAGGAAAAACTCACTTAATGCCTAATTAGGCTGGCGACCGTATTATTAACAATTGCTTGGATCTGCAGTGTATGTTTCTTGTCCGTCCTAACGTGAAGTTGCACTTTATACTTGCTTGACGTATCGTTGTTGTTACTGAGTGGGTGAAAGTCTGATTTTGCCTCCATTCAGGTACACGCGGTCAACATATTTACCAAAATCCTTTCTTAGAAGGTGAAGCCCGTCAACTTACCATAGTACAGGCTTTAAAGAGTTAACGTACTTCCGAGTGTAGAACGTTACAATACCTCTTAACCTGAATTTTAACCCCTTACTGCTTCTGCGACATATAGCTTGAACAGTTGGGGCAAAAGACTACATTCTTGTCTTACACCCTTTTTAATACAAGCAATTTGTTCTTGGACTTCCACTGTTATTGTCCCTAGTTGGTTCTTGCACGTACTGTATATTACTTCTCTTTCCCTATAGCTTACCCCTGTCTTCCTCAGAATTTCAAACACGTTGCACTATTTCACATTCTCGAACACTTTTCTGGGTCGACAAAGTCTATGAACATGTCATGATTTTTCTTCAGTCTTGCTTCCATTATCAACGGCAACGTCGGAACTACTTCTCTGGTGGCTTCATCTTTCCTAAAGTGGAATTGATCGTCATCTAACAGATACGCAAGTTTCTTTTTCGTTTCTTGTGTATTATTGTTGTCTGCACCTTGGATGCATGAGCAGTAAGGTGATGATGGCGTTTGGTTTGTGGGGCGGACAACTGCGCGGTCATCATCACCTGTACGAAGTCCCAGTTTTGACACAGTCCAATTTTTTTCAGTACAATCTAGCCACTGCCACGAATGATGATGATCGTGAAATGAGGAGGACAAAACAAACACCCAGTCCCCGGGCAAGGAAAAATCCCCAACACGGCCGGGAATCGAACCCAGGACCCCGTGATCCAGAGGCTGAAACGCTAGCCACTTTTTTATCTCATTTTGTTCGTTTTCGTTCGTTGCATCTGTTCGGGGCGGACGTCGTAAGACATCCGTTTAAGTTAGTCGTTGACCCATTAACTCAGTTTTCTTATTAAAGAGGGCAGTTAACCCTCTGACTGAACACGCTGAGCTACCGTGCCGGCGTCCACTGACCACGAGCTGCAGACAAGAGAGCAGTAGCGTGATTCTGCTATAATTCTCGCACTTGTCGGCTCTTGCTATCTTGAGAATTTTGTGGATGATGTTTTTCCGAAGTCTAATGGTATATCACCACTCTCATACATTTTACATACTAACGTGATTAATCGTCTTATCGCTACTTCCCTCAATTTTAGAAATTACGATGTAATGTTACCTCTCTTTGCTGCCTTATTTGACCTTAAGTCTTCCAAAGCTCTTCTAAATTCTGACTCTAATACTGGATTCCCTATCTCTTCGCTATCGAATCCTCCCTCATAGAGGCCCTGAATATACTCTCTCCATCCACCCGCACTTTCCTTTGCATTTAACAGTGGAATTCCCATTGCACTCTTAATGTTACCGCCCTTGCTTTTAGTATCACATCAGTCAGTCCTACCTTTTCGACTTCTTCACATTTTTCATGTAGCTATTTCATCGTAGCTTCCCTGAAATTCCTACTTATTGCATTCCTAAGTAACCTATATTTCTATATTCCTTACTTTCTGAAGAATTTCTTCTGTTATCCATGGTTTCTTAGTAGTTCCTTTCCTTGTACCTACATATTCTCTCCAACTTCTGTGACTGACACGTTTAGAGACGCCCATTCCTCTTCTGCCGAATTGCTTCCTGAGCTATTCATTATCTCAGTATCTTCAAGCATATTTCTTCATTCCATGCCATTTCTGTATCCCAATTCTTTGTGCATTGATTCTTCCTGACTAGTTGCTTAAATTGCAGCCTACACTCCGTCATTACCAAATAGTTATTTGAGTCTATATTTGCCCCTGGGTACGCCTTACAATCCAATATCTGATTTCGGAATCTCTGCTTGACCATGATGTAATCTAACCGAAATCTTCCTGTATCTTCAGGCCTTTGCGAAGGATGCCTTCTTCTCTTGTTATTCCTGAAAATAGTATTCTCTGTTTCCATCTAAAATTTATTGCAGATCTTGTTGTGTACGACAGAGGGTGGCTACAGAATGATGCGGCAAGTGTCATTTTAGTAAAGCTAGACAGGAGCAGAAATGATTAGCGAACGAGTTAACACAACAAACAGAAGAGTTAATTAACTTCTTTTTCTCCAAGAGAATGAAGAATCACTATAACTAATGCAGGAAGAAGCAAAGCCCAGCTATCACAATGCCATAAGAATGAGGCTCAGCTGTACTGAGCATGAACAATGGTGTCCTAACGAGAAGGCTCCATGTGCAAGTAGACTGAGTTGCTGCCGCCAGCTGTCCTATATCCTGGCGGCAGGGAGTGCTCAATCTCAGAGCCACTGGAGGAGTGGCTGAGCAGCTGCTCTACCAGATCCCGCGCGGTCGCTGTCGGCGTCAGCTGGAAACTTGCAATTCCGTTACCAACTGTCACGCCCATGGGGCTGTATCCATATGTGGTACCACAGAGCTAAATTAGTCTTTCTCTTTTCTTATCTCCTTTCTTATTCCTGTTACGAAGCCCATATTCTCCCATAACCCTCTCTACTACTGCTTACCCTACAACCGCATTCCAGTCCACCGTGACTGTTAGATTTTCATCTCCCTTTATGTACTGAATTACGCATTCAGTATCCTCACATACGTTCATTTCATCTTATGCTTGTGATGTCGGCATAAGTACCTGAATTACTGAATCGCTGTCGATTCTTATGACAGCAGCCTATGACTGTTTTTGGCATCTCAGTCTGTCCTACTTTCCGATTCATAAAGATTCCCGCTCCTGTTATACCATTTTGGCTGCAGTAGATATTACCCTATATTACGAGGGTCGTTCAGTAACTAATGCCCCACATTTTTTCCTCAGAATACATTTATTGTTAAGAGTCAGAATTTCGTGACAATATACATCAACATGTGTTGTCCGTGTCCTATTTTTCTACGTAATCTCCATCACGTTCTATGGCCGTACGCCAACGTTGTGGAAGAGCATGTATTCCGTGCTGGTAAAAGCTCTTGTCCTGTAGGCGCAGCCATGTTTTCAGTACATGACTGAGACTCTTGTCATCTCTGAAGTGTGTTCTCCATAGAGAATCTTTAAGCGGCCCAAAGAGATGGAAGTCCGAGGGTGCCGGGTCTGTACTATAGGGTGGATGAGGCAATGATGTCCACCCCAATTTTGCGATGTGTTCCTAGGTTGTCAGACTTGTGTGTGGTCGGGCATTATCGTGTTGGAGTAAGATTTCAGCTGGATTCTTGTCCGATCGAACACGTCGGAAATGATTCCTGAGTTTATACAGTCTTCACGTATGCCTCTGAATTGATAGTTGACCCTATTGGCATCACATCCACGAGAATGACGCCACTACAATTCCAGAAGACAGTCACCATGACTTTTCTGGCAGAGAGGACTGTCTTGAATTTTTTCTTTTGTGGTGAATTAGGATGATGCCACTATATGGACTGCATTTTGTTTGCGGCGCAAAATGGTGCATCCAGCTTTCATACCCCGTAACGACCCGTGCAAGAAAGGCCTTCCATCGGTCTCTAAACGCTCCAACAATTCCGATGAAATGGCCTTTCTTTGAATCTTGTGGTCCACTTTGAGCATTCGTATAACCAATTGAGAGCACCTCTTTGAATATCCAAGAGTCTCGATCATTGCAGAAGCAGTTCCAATGCTGACCGACAACTGTAGAGTCAATTGTCGGGGGTCTTCACGAATAATAGCATCCGCACGATCCAGCACGCCTGCATTTGTGACTGTGACAGGACGTCCCGAGCGTGGATGATCATGGAGCTCTGTTTCTGCATCTCTTGAGCCTGTAACTTCCTTTACCCATCGCCCAAGTGTACTCCTATCAACTGTAGCATCGCCATACACTGCACACAAGCGTTTATGGATGTTCACAACGGTTTCTTTTTCTGCACACAAGAATTCAATAACACGCTGGTTGTGGCGTGAATCGTATGTAGACACCATTTTGACTCTGTACTACGGCTCTGCCATCTGCCAGAATGGTTCGAAACTTCACCGGCGCACAGAACAAATATCAAAAGTGAAGCACCAACAGGGATGTTTGTCTAGGTATATTAACGGTTTTTAAAGAAATGCGGGTCATTACTTATCTACGTCTACATCCATACTCCGCAAGCCACCTGACGGTGTGTGGCGGAGGGTACCTTGAGTACATCTATCGGTTCTCCCTTCTATTCCAGTATCGTATTGTTCGTGGAAAGAAGGATTGTCGGTATGTCTCCGTGTGGGCTCTAATCTCTCTGATTTTATCCTCATGGTCTCTTCGTGAGATATACGTAGGAGAGAGCAATATACTGCTCGACTCCTCAATGAAGGTATGTTCCCGAAACTTCAACAACTGAGCGTCTCTCTTGCAGAGTCTTCCACTGGAGTTTATCTATCATCTCCGTAACGCTTTCGCGATTACTAAATGATCCTGTAACGAAGCGCGCTGCTCTCCGTTCGATCTTCTTTATCTCTTCCATCCACCCTATCTGGTATGGATCCCACACTGCTGAGCGGTATTCAAGCAGTGGGCGAACAAGCGTACTGTAACCTACTTCCTTTGTCTTCGGATTGCATTTCCTTAGGATTCTTCCAATGTATCTCAGTTTGTCATCTGCTTTACCGACGATCAACTTTATATGATCATTCCATTTTAAATCACTCCTAATGCGTACTCCCAGATAATTTATGGAATTAACTGCTTCCAGTTGCTGACCTGCTATTTTGTAGCTAAATGATAAGGGATCTATCTTTCTATATATTCGCAGCACATTACACTTGTCTACATTGAGATTCAATTGTCATTTTCTGCACCATGCGTCAATTCACTGCAGATCCTCCTGCATTTCAGTACAATTCTCCATTGTTACAACCTCTCGATATACCACATCATCATCCGCAAAAAGCCTCAGTGAACTTCCGATGCCATCCACAAGGTCATTTATGTTTATTGTGAATAGCAACGGTCCTACGACACTCCCCTGCGGCACACCTGAAATCACTGTTACTTCGGAAGACTTCTCTCCATTGAGAATGACATGCTGCGTTCTGTTATCTAGGAACTCTTCAATCCAAGCACGCAATTGGTCTGATAGCCCATATGCTCTTACTTTGTTCATTAAACTACTGTGGGGAACTGTATCAAGAAACACGGTACCTACCTGGGAACCCGTGTCTATGGCCCTCTGAGTCTCGTGGACGAATAGTGCGAGCTGGATTTCACATGATCGTCTTTTTCGAAACTCATGCTGATTCCTACACAGTAGATTTCTAGTCTCCAGAAAAGTCATTATACTCGAATGTAATACGTGTTCCAAAATTCTACAATTGATCGACGTTAGAGATATAGGTCTATAGTTGCACATCTGTTCGATGTCCCTTCTTGGAAACGGGGATGACCTCTGCCCTTTTCCAAACCTTTGGAACGCTACGCTCTTCTAGAGACCTACGGTACACCGCTGCAAGAAGGGGGACAAGTTCCTTCGCGTACTCTGTGTAAAGTCGAACTGGTATCCCATCAGGTCCAGCGGCCTTTCCTCTTTTGAGCGATTTTAATTGTTTCTCTATGCCTCTGTCGTCTATTTCGATATCTACCATTTTGCCATCTGTGCTACAATTTAGAGAAGGAACTACAGTGCAGTCTTCCTCTGTGAAACAGCTTTGTAAAAAGACGTTTAGTATTCCGGCCTTTAGTCCGTCATCCTGTTTCAGTACCATTTTGGTCACAGAGTGTTTGGACATTTTGTTTTGATCCACCTACCGCTTTGACTTAAGACCAAAATTTCTTGGGATTTTCTGCCAAGTCAGTACATAGAACTTTACTTTCGACTTCATTGAACGCCTCCCGCATAGCCCTCCTCGCACTACATTTCGCTTCGCGTAATTTTTGTTTGTCCGCAAGGCTTTGGCTATGTTTATGTTTGCTGTGACGTTCCCTTTGCTTCCGCAGCAGTTTTCTAACTCGGTTGTTGTACCAAGGTGGCTCTTTTCCATCTCTTATGATCTTGCTTGGCACATACTCATCTAACGCATATTGTACGATGGTATTGAACTTTGTCCACTGATCGTCAACAATATCTGTACTTATTGAACGACCCTCGTAGTATATCCTTGTCTTCTTTCCGCTTCACTTCGCAGACGCACACTATTGCTAGAGAAAGTCTTAGGATTTCACTTCTCAAATTGTCTAGCTTCCCTACCACATTCAGATTTCTTGCAGTCCACGTAGCAACCAATAAAAGCGTTTTCCTTCAGTTGGTTGTTCAGTAGTCTTCTCATGGCAATCCCTCCCAGAGATCCGAAAGGGAACTAGTCCGGAATCCTTTGGCAAGGTAGAGATTATCATACTATCTCAGTTACTGACCACATGTCCTCTGGATACACATTGTGTGTCTTTAATACAGTGTTTTCCATTGTCTTCTGCATCCTTATGCCGTTTATCACTGCCGAATCTCCCCCCTTTTAGGGGAAATTTCCCTCTCTAAGACCAAGAGAGTGCCTGGATCTCCGTCCACTCCTCCACCCACTTTGACAAGGCCGTTGTCAGGGTGAGGGTGCCTTCATATGTTGGAAGTCTTGGAGAAAAGAGGACCGATAACATATTGATCACAAATCAAAGACGCCACCGCTTCTTTCCCCCGAGGAACCTTCTTGGTTCCCAAAGGAAGGGACCCATAGACCTGTACTTCGCTTAACATTGGGATTACAATTGCGCTCTTAACATTCACGCTATTGCTTTCAATTTCACCGACGTTTGTCTTGACTTTTCTATAAGCTGAATCAATCTTCCCGACGACCATTTGTTTTTCGATTTTTTCACGTCCTACTTTCTTGGCCTCACCGCGCTTCCTATTTATTTCATTCCTAAGTGACTTCCTGAATTCCGATGAACATTTTTATGCTTCCCTATTTGTTGATCATTTGAAGTTTGTTTTAAGTCACCCAATGTTTCTTGGCAGCTATCTTCCTTGTATCTATGTCTATCTGTCCAATTCCTGTGGTGTCTATACTTCCTAGTCTGAACTGCCTACAGTGGTATTCATTATCGATCTACAGCCTTACAGAAGCCCAAACGCATTCCATCCGTCCTCAGTAATTCTGTATCACATTTCATTCCACATTGATTCTTCCGGACGAGTCTCTCGAATTTCAGCCTACCGTGACCGTTAGTTACATATAAGTCATATTCTAGAGAGAAAAGAACTGGCCTAAAATTCCTGGATAGGCACGCCAACGTGCCCGACTTATCGTCGGAAAGGCGGGCGGGGTATTGAGAGAAGGTAACGTGTCTGGAAACAACTGCCCACGAAATAATTACTTAAAAGTCAGCCAAGACGCAAGCATGTGATAACTGTTTGTCAGAAGGCCAAGAGGGGAGGGTTCGAGGACACGCTCGTCGTATAAGAACTCAGTTAAGACATGTATGCACTGGTCGAAAATCAAGACGGTCACTTTGGCCTAGTCAACGAACACCAAAAGTGTTCGAATCGTGGAAAGAATTCGTGTAGTCCCAAATATTTGTTGAGTGGTAGGAGAGGGGGCCATGAACCACATACTAAAAATCATGGATGGTGTGGTGTGAGCGGTGGAGTGGGGGCGGGGCAAGTTTAATGATCACTTTCTTTCTGTTTTTCTTGAATAAATCCATAACCGCGGATTCTAGCAAAATATTTCCCGCTATAAAACTAAACTACATAAAATTTTGCAAGGAAAACGTGCTATTCATTTTTTCTCTGGAATCAGTAGTTTACGCATTGAAGGGAATGGAAAGATGGCAAAATAATTGTTTTAATGGTACAAAATTAATGTTTACTTTAAGTGAAGTGATTTAATGGCAAATATTAAATGTGTGCATCTCATTCAAGTGCCTTAAAGCCTGAGGAGTAAATCGTGTTCTGGTGGTATATTGTTGTGGAGGGGGAGATGGAGGCTGGTCGGATGAGGGAAGGCAGTTCACTGGATGTAGTCATACTCTTCCCCCCTTCGTAGGTCTGGTAAGTTAAGAGAGAGTAAATGAGTTCCACTCAGTCCACCCCACTAGGCCACAAGAAACAATTACAGGGTGATTCACATACTATCTTTCCCGCTGTTCGCGTTATGAAATACTGGCGACACACACGTGCCCGGCGTGTTCATGAAAGGGGACGGCCGACTTCCTTCCCTAATACGATGGGACCGATGACCTCACTATTTGGTCCCCTCCTGCTAAATCAACCAACAGATAGATTCTACATAAATCTCAGTACAGTGTTATACACTTATAGAAGGGAAATTGATTCTTAGTCATCCTGTATGGCAGTTGAAGCGTTCCTCTGAAAGATGTGACTTACGCTACCACAAGTGCAGCTCGCTTTTCAGTTTACAGGTAGACTCCTCCTCCCCATCATTTCCGCCCACTTCTCTTCTGTGAGTAAACAGCTTCGTGAGCTTGGTTTTATTCAGTAGCACTCGTTTAAAGTTGTTAAGTGAGTCTTCATGTAAATTACTTTCTCATAAACAGTGGCTCAGAAGTATTTCATTTGTAGGTGTGATGTTGTCAGTGACCTATGTACTCGTATTCCTCGTGAGAAAGTAACAGGATTTGTAGATACGGCACGCTTATTGAAATCCATATAACCATGCTGTAGTCAGCTAATATCGAATTAATAATTGATCAGAAAGTTTCTTCGCTTATCTCGGAATTAATTGTGTTCTTGTAAAATGCATAAAGCTCTTCCAAACAGGGACTGCTGGTACTTAGAAAGTGGGCTGCACTGTGTGGAACCGCTTACCACACCTCACAGTAGAGCTTGCAAGTTGGGTGTGAATATGTCCGATGGAATGGGACTGATCATGTTCAAGTCTAGAACACTAATCTGATCTAATGTATGTTGAAATATTTGAAGCTCCATAACACCCAGGTAGCAGAGGAAACCAATTTAAGCCGCTGGATCTCTTCACACGTTGAGAGAGTTGTGAGATAAATTTGATTCCCCTCTATTTGCGAAACGTAATTCAGCCACTGATAATGGGCACAATGAAATCGACATTGTTGAATACATATCGACAGCATGTTATACTTGGGGAGGTTCTTCAACGTGGTAGACGGTTGATAGTTACAGTTGTCGACCTTTCTTATACACTGCCGGAAAAAAAATTAATACACCCTTTTAGAAGTTTCCAATTCACTTACGGTATATTACTGCAACTTCAAATCATTACATTTACAGATCAATAGCACAAGCGGTTCTGAGGTAATAGGTGTCGGCCCATGCTGCAATACCCATATGAGTATGTATATAGCCTTTGGAAGCGGCAATGCAGGCATCCAGTTGACTGTACACATGGCGAATACTGTCTCGGGACTCGTTACGCCACGTCTGCTCGACATGTTCACGTAGTTCTGTAACAACTGTCGGCTGTCGAGTCACACGACTCACTTCTCATCCCATCATATCCCACATGTACTTGCTTGGAGACAAGTCCGGGGATCGTGCTGGCCAGAGAAGTTGCTGTACGTCTCGCAGAGCACTTGTGAGTTCCACAGGAAGTACGGGGGCGAGCATTATCCTGTTGGAACAATATATCATCTTTCTCTAGGAAGAGCGGCAATAGGACAGGTCTAACAACATTTTGTACCGTACCGAACTGATTAGCGTCGCCTCCAGAACCGTGAAGTTGTAGAAGAGTTGTAGCTTATCGCACCCCAGACCAAAATACCTGGGTGAGGCCAGTGTGTCTTAGATAAATGCACTCACTAAGTCTACATCGTATGCGCAAACGACCATCATTTGCCTGCAAGGAGAATCTACTTTAATCGCTGAAGAGCACAGCGCGCCATTCCATCTTCCAACTGATCCTCTGACGGCACCAGTTTCTCTGCCTCGTGATGACTGGGTGTTGTGTGCTGTCCTTGGGTTAGTTAGGTTTAAGTAGTTCTAAGTTCCAGGGGACAGATGACCATAGATGTTTAGTCCCATAGTGCTCAGAGCAATTTGAGCCATTTGAACGACACCAGTCGTGCCAACCACGTCGATGCTGTGGCGTCATACTGCTGAAAATCGATTCGCAACAGTTGGTGTTAACATGCATGGGCTCACAAGCCCTCTTACCTCTGCTGTGGTAGCTGTACGATCTGCCAAAGCTTCCCTTACAATACGAAGATCCTGGTGGACATCTGTGCTGCATGGGCGTCCAGAACCACGTATACGGGTGTTTACGTGGCCACTGTTCATCATTGAAGAACTGACGCAGCACATCTGCCTTGTGTGGCAATTTTCCAAATAACCATCCCGCCACTAGGAAGGCCACAATTTGATCCTTTTCAGCCTCGCTCAGTTGGCTGTTGGAAGCACGTGTGAATCTCCGTGGAATGGTTTCTTGATTGCTTCACACGTCTGCCCCTAGCTGAGCCTTCTGACGGTGAGCATTCCCTACTAAAAGGTAGACACAGATGGGACTCTGGTAGCCATGCCACAACACTGTCTGTTGGCAGACGATAACTTCGATAAAAAAGAAAACTGGTGAGAAATGCTGGGATGTTATGGTGTCTCTGTAAACCGAAAGAGATTAGCGTCCGTGATCGGTAAAGTTGGCTTTCCCTGAAGAACGCTATAGCTGTCGTATGGGATGACTAAGTATTAATTTCCTCTCTAGAAGTGTAAAACAGCGTGCAGAGGTCTCTTACATTTTGTCCATATGCGTTTCTTGTGTTATTGTTGTCAGTAATTCGTATTTGTACACCATGCAGTGTTCACGCACTTTGTGTAAAATAGACACCCCTGGGCCGGTCTGTAATTTGCATCGCCACTGATTCTTAAGGTGCGCTGAAGAAGGGGTGATATAACATTGTGAAACACGCTGTTGTTGCTTCTTGTGGCGTGGTGCGGTAGAGAGAGTGGGAGATCACTTGTTCGCTCTTCAACTTGCAGACGTAAGAACGAGGGTTGTGCATGGCCACACAGTGGCGACCCTCATATCATGACACTCCACTCATCACCCCCATCCTATTACACCCCCAAAACACAATCTATACCTTATTTCCGCTTTGCTGCACTTACATGTGACACACGCGTTTAATATTTCTTCTTAATCCACTCCATTTAACATTAAACATTAATTTTATAGAATTAAAACCGATTTTAAGATTTTGCGATTTTTCCATCCACTACAACGCGTAAACTATTGGATCTATAAGTGAATAGGAGCTTTTCTGCAGGAATTGTAATGTAGTTTAATTTTGTACCGAAAAACATTTTCAGTAGAAGCGGCAGTTTTCCAGTTATTCAAGGAGAAGAAGTGGGATTATCTAGTGAACATGAGATTAAGTATCTTTTTACAAACCAGTAGCGCATAAATCTAGTTTGAAAATAATGAAAATGTGATTGCTTATAGCATAATCGGTGTATATTCAAGTCTTGTACATATATTCAAGAAGGATGTCGTATGCACACCAATTTTTCTACGACTTAGGTGAGAATATTTTCCTCAGTAAATCTCAGATTTAGTTTTCTTGTCTTGATTGCTTTCCTTTCTTCGAATAACGTCTTTTGTCGGTAGTTTTACATGTAATTTATTTATTCTAATCTCTGAGAGACAAAATTAAATTGTCAATTGGAAAGATAGTTTGAAGTGAATGTAAACATTATCGACAGTATCTTCACCATATTGGGCTTCTAGCTTTATATTCCTATCAACATCCATTTTTATTTTCATTTATTTTATATTTAATCAAAATAAATGGGGTATATGGTGCAGAATAAATACGCTTTTGGGTGTGCATCTGGCACAGAAGATACTTAACATTTGCTGTGTAAGATGATCTTAAATCAATGTCAATCTTTAATCACATTCCAGTATCATTAAAACGAATGTTGAGCTTAAATTAAAAACCTTTACTGTGCCGATTGTCACGCAATAACACATTTGCTGCTGATAGGGTCACGTCTACCTCTGAGTGCTTTTTATTTATTTATTTAGCTTCCGGCAGCCAACAGCCATTTAGCCACCTGAATTTTAAATAAGAGACATATAGTACAAACCATAAATTGATGACATGACAGTAATACAAATTTAAGAACGTGAACGATTGACACTGGGAGAGAAATATAAATAAAGATACACATACACCTGTAACAAACGTGTTGAACATGCTGTGTATCAATTTTACACGGCACCGCAAGTTAATTGATTACACGAAAAAATAGGAGCACTATGGGTACAACTGTTCAGGGCCTAATCTGTAGTAACTGCACATCTAATGTACATATTAACATGACAGTTAACGTAGTTCCCAGTGTTGGATTATCGTTACGAAGATATCATGGCAGCTTATAAAAATTTGGAAAGCTCTTTGGTAGATGCAACATTATTTAAGGAAAGGAAGATGGTGGCCCTCATAGGAATCTCTACTTTCAGAGCACGTAATTGTTGCAAAAAAGACTGTTTGTGCCTCTCTCATTTTGCACATGCAAATAGGATGTCATTTATGTCAGCTTTTGTAGTGTTAGTACAGTTACATAGGGTAGGTGGACTAATTCCATTGCGGTGGAGGTGCATCGGAAAGTTACCTTGGTTGAGCAGCATACGGCAGACAGTATACATCAGCCGTTTAGGAAAGCGAAAATCCCGAAACCAGGGTCTACGTGATATAACAGGCTGAACACAGGGTAATAACTTCCCTTAATAATTGAGATACGTTCCAGGCCTCTTACCGTTGTTGAAAGGCATTCTGTGTGGCCATGCGCTATAGTTCAGAGGGCGAAAGTTTTAGGTCGATGGAAGTTCTGGATTTTGTCGCTTCTTTACCAAAGAATATCGATTTCCTGGTTGCAACTGATGCTGGAGTGAAATTTAACCCACAGGACTGCTATCGTCTGCTATTGGATTTCACACTGGATGTGTTGCCAAATGATTGCCAAGATGAGAAAGCTGCTTATAGAGATCTACTTCTTATGCCTTAGAGATTGCAAACCTACTTAGAATCAGATAATATGAAGACCGTGGGAACATAAGGGGGTTGACATATTCTAAGGAATCTAGTGTGGCTACACCTTTGGCAGAGTTTCCTTCAGCATTTTCTGACAATTGTATTTGCGGACAGAGAATGGCACATCCCACATGTTCTCCCTCTCTTATTTTTGAGCCATCAGTATATATGTACAAGAAGTCCAGCCATTGCTGGTATACAAAGCATATTACATCACGATAGATAAGTGGATTTTCCGTTGGTGACCTGCCGTCTAAATTTATATGCTTTTCGTGGGGGAGACTGCATAATTGTACTTACAAACAGGGAACAAACTTGTGCTGAGAATTTTCGTTGGCGAATGATCCCAAGGTCAAAGGCTAATAACGAGAACAGGGGGAGAGGGGTTTGAGGTGCTATGGAGATCATTTCGGTAAATGAAGTTGAGGGCTTCCAGTTTGGAATGCAAAGGATGGTTTAGAAAGGACATCCTACTGAGTAGAAATTTGTCCGACAGCAATTGCCTTCTGACATGTAAGGGCATTTCATGGGCTTCAGTTAAAAGGGCGTTCACAGAGTTAGAGCCCATAGCACCTAAGCACTAGTGAACACAGCTAAAACAAAATTTGTACAATTTCGTCAAGATATCCTTACGCCCACTATGGAACGTCACACTGCCGTAGTCAAGTCTTGATCGAACATCAATAAACGACTGGGATGAAAGTTCCACCAAATTCGGAGACTGATCGGATAATATTTATTGTTTTTTCAAGCTTAATATGAGGGACCCGCGACAACCAAAAATCAAAGACGATGTGCAGGAATCGGGCCTGTGGTGATTCTGGATAACATTCAAAAACTAGGGTCACTCTCTGGAGAGGAAAGTTTGGAAAATAAAATGAAATGTGACTTACTAGCTAAGGTTCACGCTGTGTGCTCAGAGCCAGCTTTTCCCACGAGAAATGGCGGAGCAAAGTGCACCTACATCCTGCGCAGAAGGAGCGTTGTGAGTACACAAACAAACATCGTTTGCGACGTGTGAAATGCTGTTTCCACATCCATGGTGTTCGCAGTATACAACAGAGGACTGAGAATTGCCTCTTTTAGAAGGCTGGTTGAGGCAACGCGGGGCCCATCAATTTACCATGGAACTTGCTGAAAAGCTTCCTTTCCGATATCATGCATGTTCACAAACCATTTCTTCCGGGATGCCTAGAGTTCTCATTTTGTACAGCAAAAGAAGTATGTTTGCATTGTTATATGCTCCCTTCATAGTTTTCTCCTGGATGTAATTATAACTCTTCCTATCCCGCCTGCTATGACCTCCGTGTGTCAGTAATCCCTTTGCATAAAAGGAAATTTAAGTGTTACGAAAAGGAATATTACGTTTCGTCATAGCATACTTCGCAATCACGTTCTGCATTAACACTTCCCATTCGTTAATTTGTCTTTTCGTTTTTCTTTCTTTAGGCGAACACTTTAATCAAAAAAAGACATTTGTAGGTTTTTACAACACACAGGTTACGTATCTCAAGGCGATATGCTAATTAGACCACCTTTTAATCTTTTTATGCGACCTTGGCAGTTCTGTCGTATATCCAAAGCGCAGTCGCGAGATATAAGAGCAGTGGGACCCCGAACCGAATATAGATCATTCTGTAAACATCGAATGACATTAAAGGCGAATAATTAATATCTTAGTGCCGAGACTTGTATTTATCGCCACAATCTTTGTGAGTTTTCCTGTTCCTCTCTTTTCATGTTCGTCACTCCATTACCCCTTAGTGCTATTCTTTCACATCCGTCGTCTGATCCTTACTTTGTGTTTCTTTGATGATTGCTTAGTTTGCTCTTACTCTGAAGCACCCGCTTCTTCTTCTATTAGCTTGCAATTACGTCTATTTCAACCCTAACGAAATATTCTTGTTTTCTGAATGTCCACAAAATACATTTCCACTGCAGTTTCCAATAAAAAGTGAAAGGTACTGTTTCTTTATTTTCGCATCAGTCATCTTACTAAGCTGTGCATCTTTATTTTGTTAAACATTTCCCCACGTTTTATCACTATTTATTTGCATTTTTACCTGTCCATTACCAATCAGAGTCGTAAAATACATAGGGGACAAATTCATTTTTAGCCATTTTTATTAGGTCGCTTTCTTGTCTGTTTGTTCGATATAAACTTTGCAATTGGTTTTAAATGAACTTCCGTTGAGGTAGACTAACTTTCAGTATAGCTCAGAACTGGATGACAATGCTATGCTAACTCGCTTTAATTTCTGGTCTGTGGCGGAGGGTACTTTGTTTACCGCTACAATTTGCAGGTCAGTTACAGACTTGGAACTTGCAACATAGCTCAGAACTCCATGAAAATGCAATGTTAATCCACTTTCGTGTCCAGTGGGTGGTGGAGGGTATTTCGTCTACCACTACTATTTCTCCCTTTTCCACTTCCGGTTGCGATTATTTCGTGCTAAGGACGGTTGCTGGTAAGACACCGAACGAGCTCATTTCACTCTAATTTTTATTTTCGCGGTCTTTTCGTGAGATTACCATAGGAAGAAGCAATGTGATGGCTGAATCAGGTAAAAAGAAACTTAAATAATCTTGAAATTTACCATACGTCTCTGTTGTAATCTCATCAAAACTTTTAAATCGATTGAAGTATTTGACACACAAAAGACTAAAAAGCAGAAAATAATTGTTTAAATAAAAGACTTTTTAATATGACACGATTTAAAACGGACTAAAGAGAGGAGATAATTTCTCCTAGACTCATACACATCCCAAACTCCATGTAGCCAGTCCTGAAAATTAGTGCTTCCTAATTTTTAATAGCTATGAAAATAGTTGTAAAATTTAAAACTGAAAACCTAGGGTGGATGTAATACATAACTGATGCATGAACTGTTCACCTCCTTACTGTTAATCTATTGCATTCTCTCCAAGTTTTTCGTTTTAAATTCTACAAATGTCTTCATAGCTATTAAAAACTCATAAGCACAAATTTTTAGTACTATCTATATGGGTTTGGGAATCTGTATGGGGCTAGGAGAAATTATTTTATACTTTTTAGCCCGTCATGTTAAAAAGTTTTTTTTTTAAATAACTTTCAAATTTTACTTTGCTTGCAAGTTGACGTTCACTTCCTGCTTGGATTCCTGTAATGCCATTTTTCTCACTAGCTTAATCCTCCTAACTCCTTAACCGTTACATTTTTGGCAGCAAAATAAATCATTTATCACAATAAGTTTATTAGATTTAGCCATCTCTAACACAACAAATTAAATTTTCGCACAGAAGGTATGAACCTCCTCTAACTGATAGTGTAGTGTGGGTTTAGGTGGAGTGGGTTTCGGGGTGCGGGTTGTTCAGACTTGGGTCTCAATATTTTTAGTAGCACTTTGTTGCCAAGACCAATTTAACAAGACAGAAAACGCTATTATAGACAAAGTTTTTTTAAAAGCTGAATAAACTTGAATGTCGTTTTATTAACAAAAAATATCTTCTTGAAATAATTATAATAATAATTAATACAAAAATCGAATCTGGCCCCAAAGGCGCAAACCAAATAACGACGTAACAGTTTACAACATGTGGCTTTCGGCCTTCCATTCTTATGACAACAGTAACGTACTATACCAGAAAATATTGACCAATAAATAGTAGAGAAATGACTAAAGTAGCTAGTAGATGCTGCTTGCATGGCTACAACTAGCTACCCCGAAACCTCCACGACACGAGCTCTCAGTACATTACTCAACTACCCACACCTATGTCTAAGTGATCAGTACACCAGTTACATGTAGATTCTAAAGAATTTATTCATAAACTGTAAAATGATATAGCAATAAACGTTACAAATGCATGAACAACAGATTCAGGCACCAGATCCACACAGAACCAATATTAAAACAACAGTGAATGGAAAAGATCTACAGTTGTAATAATATTTTAAATTACGTCTAATTTTTGCGTCTACTGATACAAACAGAACTGCTTTGTGACACAAGATTCACTTCACTCGTCATGCCTCCATTACAAATCCACCATTTTTAAACATTCCACCACCCACGCGTAGCAGCTACAACGAGCCATAACTGAATGCTGAAGATTTACAATCGAGGTGAACTAAAATTGATTTCAATTAACGCACCTTAGCAAATAACACTGTGACTCAGCCTGAACGCAAGGGCACCAGGATACCAACATTAACTAAAATGCACGCTAATTGTGCGTCTTACAATCTGCTGAAGCCGTTTCCCGCTTCCTGCAATGCCTGTGTGTCACTGAAGTTGCTGTCTTCAACCCACTGCCGCCAGTGCTGGCCATGTCCGTCCAGTGTCGATGCGCGCACCAGCTCAGTGTGGGTCTTGGCTTTCCAAAGAACTCTTTCCCTGGAGTCTCCCCAGCAAACCCTTGTACAGACCACACAGACACATTTACCAGAAACCATCCTTTGCACGAAACATTGGCAACCGGAACTGGAAAAGGGAGAAATAGCAGTGGTAGACGAAGTACCTTCCGCCACACACTAGACACGAAAGTGGATTAATATTGCATTTTCATCGAGTTTTGAGCTACGTTGCAAGTTCCAAGCCTCTAACTCATCTGGAAATTATAGCGGTAAACAAAGTATCCTCCACCACAGACCAGAAATGAAAGCGAGTTAGCATCGCATTGTCATCCAGTTCTGAGCTATACTGAAAGTTAGTCTAGCTCAACGGAAGTTAATTTAAAACCAACTGCAAAGTTCGTATCGAACAGACAGACAAGAAAGCGACGTAATAAAAATGTGTTAAAATGAATTTGTCCGTTATGTATTTTACGACTTTGATAGGCAATTGTTAGGTAAAAATGTAAATAAATAGCGATAAAACGTGGGGAAATGTTTAAAAAATAAAGATGCACAGCTTAGTAAGATGACTGATGCGAAAATAAAGAAACAATACCTTCCACTTTTTATTGGAAACTGCAGTGGAAATGTATTTTGTGGACATTAAGCAAACAAGAATATTTCATTAGAGTTGAAATATAAGTAGCAACAGCCAAGCCGCCAGCCTCGATCGCCTTCACAGCTCTCTGCGCGCTGAACTGACTGTTGACTGAGTGCCACCGGCTCAATCACAGACTGGGTACTTGCTTCTGGGATATGTATGTGTCATACTTATGTCCAGCCGACTGCGTCCCTCCACTAACTTACGCTAAGGACGAACACACACACCCATGCCCGAGGGAGGACTCGAACCTCCGACGGGGGGAGCCGTGCGAACAGTGGCAAGGAACACTTGACCGCGCGGCTGGCCGGCGCGGTGCACCGGTTTGTCACGTCTTAACAGTGGTCGCACTCTGGCAGCACCTGTTCCACGCAGCCAAGAACAAGACAGATGGCACCACGGAGCATAGCCGTGCCGTTCGACATGCCACAAAATAAAATATGGACTAATCCACAATATTGGTGAATCATACGTTTTTCGTTTTGTGAATGAATAACATCTCTTGACTACAGTTGACATTAAATAGCACTACAGATCAAAACCCACAAATGGCAACACTGCGGCCTAATACAGAAAAGAAACATGGCTATTGCCATCTACTAGAGAAGACAAACACTTCGTAACTAATAATTCAGCACTTAATATAATATTTAACTAATGTTATTCAACACTGAATGTTATACTGTTCCCAATATATCACTCTATAGTATTAAATACAGTCTTCGATGTTTCTAAATTTGTACTGGCCAAGTGGTCACCTGCCCAGTAACCAATATGTTGGTGGTCTCACACAATGGGTATTCGTGCAGTAAAATTTGTGGCAACAACAAAACAGTCCAAAAGGAGAAGACGAAATTTTTCATTAACACAGCTGGAAGAAATCATCTTCTGAGAAAACAAGTTCTCCAAAAATTGAGCAATTTATTTGTAGAAGGTATGTGATGGGAGATTTTTCTCTTATGCTATGCATCAATTCTTCAGTACTCTCTGTGCGGTTAACTGTCTTTGTTTTCTATGAAAATTCAGTGCAGTTTATCTACTGAATTTGTTAATAGAAATGTAAAATATTAAGAAATGTATCTGGAGTGCGAAATTTTATTTGTGAATTTATTTCTTTTATTCTATTTTTGTGTAATGTTAATTTATTGAACGTATTCAATATAAAACTTAAAAAATTTGTATTAAGTAACTAACCACGTTACGTCAAAGTTAATATCCCTATTTTGTAATAGAGGTAGGAAGAAGGAAGGCAGTTGATTGTGAGTTAATCGTAAACAGGGGTTGGTAGTAGCATGTTAGTGGAGTAACGGTGCACGTGAAAGGGAAGGAAAACATATTTTGAAGCAATGTTTAGACGGAGACGTGTAGAGAATATGCGGCATATTTGTATCCTGTTTCCGAATACTTGATTCTACAATTGACAAGAGGTTTTCAAAACTTGCAAAAGACATTCTCAGAAAGTTTGTAATCTGAGTGGAGTCCTCTGATTTCAATACGTTCAGTAGTGTTTCTTGGAAACTGAAGCATGAATGCCTCTGTATCCATTTCTTTACCCAAACACTTCTCTTTTTCTTAACTTTTCGTTTTTCGTCACGCTTTTTCCTTAACAATTACAATACAACAGCACTGGCGGCTGCTCTGGTTTGTGCACACGACATTGTAATCTACAACTTATCTGTCTCACAACGCGAACTGTAGTGGATACACTTCTGCAAGTACTTGCAGCAAGTTCGTGAAATTAACTTGCCGAAGCGACTTGTGGAAGTCAACTTGCGCAAGTTTTCGTACTAATGTAAACACATCAGCAAGTACTTGCAGAAGTTACTTGCTAGTGGACACGCGCATTAATAAGAATATTCTAGCGCTACGCAACCGACTGGCGACCAAGCACACGACATATTATATTAACCACAGAGTCAAGGACCTTATCCACTAGTCGTGCAGCGCGCTGATGCATCTTTGTCGTAAAGGTGAAATATTTGCAACGGTAAAATACATATAAAAAATTACAGACTCCTCTACGTGCATAGCGATACGTTGTGGGTTCGTACACAGTTATTTTTGTACCCTCATGTCTCTCGAATTACTTTTGATTTTGAAGTGCCGTATATCTTTTAGAACCTGAATATTTAAAGGGACACGATGAGTCTAGATTAAACCACATCATAGTAATTAATACTGGGAGCGATTCATGTACGTTTTGAGTAAAGATCACTTATTGAATTTGTCTGGTGTTTACAACATTTTTTTCTTTCCCGCAACGAATGCTTTTGAATATTTCATTTTGGCAGGTATTTACACATCTCTGAATTATTGCATGTTACGTCGATCTGTTTCTACGTAATAGAATACGGACTGAGGGTAAACCAAAGACAGTCGAAAGACATGACGATTAGCGGAATCAAGATCAGCGGTAAACAAACCATCAAAATTGAGGATCACAGAGTAGACAGAGTGAAGCAATTTTGCTAAGTTAACTAGTATCAAAAATCGGCCTTAGAGAAACAGAAAGGAAGGTTAGGGTTTTAAAGGCCTGTTGGCGTCGAGGTCATTAGAGACGGAACCTAAGCTCGGAAAATTTCGGGGATTGGGAGGGAATTCGGTTGCACCAGTTCAAAGGAACCATCTCGGCATTTGACTGGAGTGATTTAGGGAGATCACGAAAGCGGATTTCAAACTTCGTCTTCATTCTGACTGTGAGTTCAGTGTGCACTGGGGCACCTGGCGCCTTACAGGAAAGGAGGAGAATCGTTTGAGATGTGGTACTACAGAGGAATCCTGAAATGTAAGTGGACTGATAGGATAAGGAATGAGGAAATTCTCCGCGGAACCGGCGAAGTTAGGAACATGGGGAGAGCACTGGCAATAAGAAGAGACAGGATAATAGGGCATGTGTTAACACATCAGGAAATAACTTGTATGGTACTAGAGCGCACAATAGAGCGTAAAAAAGTATTAGAAGACGGAGACTGGAATACATGCAACAAATAATTGAGGACTTCGGTTGCACGTGTTACTCTTACAAGGGGACTATCAAACGTGCTAATCACAGATTTCGGTAGTCTTAGGTACGTTGTAGAGGAGCCTGGTCTGAGTAACTGGCTAGCAGCTTTCCATGAGACGGCCCCTAGTTTCCGAAAAAATCGATGCCGAAATTTTATGCGTTCACGCCATACCTCTCACGCTAACGATTTTCCAACGTAGCTAGTGTATCGCGGAGACTAAGGTTTACAGCTTCCAAGCAGGCGGTACGGGTTGAATCCACGCCCATGTTCGTTTTATATACAGGGTGTCCCATTTATCTTGACCACCCTAAATAACTGTTTGTCCAGATGCAAATTACAAAATGTTTCAAGCAAATGTTCTTTAGGCGTCAGGGGGACATCAATCAGCTTGATTGCCTTCCTTGTAGCTTTGTCTTTTACAAAGATATGAATACCGGTATGACTTTTTAAATGGCACCTGTACTTTTTATTTGGCAATTCATTTCCTCTCCTAAAGACCTATTCAACAATGTATCACACTGTACCATTCACTGAAACACAACGTTATTAATTACATAATACAGCACTGACGTTGACGCTCATAGCGCTTAGTGCAGGTACTCGGATCCACGTGCTGACGTTGACAGAGGACAAATTTAGACATAAGTAGAATGCACACCCGTCATTCCGTCAACCATCGTCAGTTAAAGAGTTGTTTGAGGGTGGAATTTACACCAGTGAAGAGAAGGTAGAAATGCTACTCATCTATGGGGAATGTAAATTAGCTGAACAGTAATTGCAGAACTGTTTCCTTATGTACGGGTGCATTTAGTACATTACTTTAGTAATTTTAAATACTGTTGTGTAGATTAGGCATACAGTAAAGGCTGTCCTTCCTACAAACTGCATCAACATAACGTTTCTTTTATTGTTGTTGTTGTTGTTGTTGCTGAAGGTAGGCGAAATGCTACGCAGGCAGCGGAACTGTACAGAGAGCGATGTCCTGAAAAGAACCCACCTTCCAGACGGAGGTTTTCTCGTCTTATTGCGACGATTCAGGAAATGGAAAGTTTTAACTCACGACAACGCCATCGTCATAGCACTTACTTGTAATTGTCGCACAGACGAAGCTGCCGAAGTTACTGTTCTCGCTTCCGTTGCTATGAATCCACATGTGAGCACACAACAGCTTGAACAAAAGACTGGCATTCCTAAAACCAGTGTACATCGTATTCTTACACGTCACTGGTTCCATCCTTACCATGTAAACCTACATCAAGAACTGCATAGGAATAATTTCCAGAATCGTGTACAGTTCTGTCAGTGGACACAGCAGCAAATCCTCACCAACCCGAACTTCTGCTCCAACTTTCTATTTACCGATGAATTTTCCTTCTCAAACAAAGGACAGGTAAATAAAAGGGACATGCATTATTTGTCCAGCGACAATCCACAATGGCTTAGACAGGTGGAACATTAGTGTCAATGGAGAGTTAAAGTCTGGTGTGGGATGGTTGATACTACAATTATTCGTCCTTATTTAATCAATGGTAGTCTAAACGACGCAGCGTATGCCAACTTCCTCAGACGAATTCTGGACGAAGTGCCGCTAAGAACCAGAATGTTTATGTGGTATCAACACGATGGATGTACAGCACATAATGCCTTGCGAGTACATCATGTTCTGAACAGAAGGTATCCTGCCAGATGGATTGGTCGAGGAGGAACAGTTTCGTGGCCTGTTACATCTCCTGATTTAAATCCTCTAGACTTTTCTCTTTGGGGATGCATTAAGAACATTGTCTACCCCGATGTTCCAACAGCTTCAGAGGACATGCAGAAACGTATCGTGCTTGCTTGTAATTCTCTTCAGCAGGCAACACTGGAAGCACTGAATAATTCTTTCATTCAACGAGTGCGCCAGTGTATCGGTGTCCAGGGTCACCAGTCTGAGCATCTTTGAATGTTCTACTCCTGGGCAATGGTACAGGAGAGTCAAAGTCAATTTTGTGTTATGTTTTTGCTTGGTTTTCATTTGTTTTCTGACAACTCCAGTAAGTGGACGCGTTTGTGATCTCAAGCTCAGTGTTATGATATGTAATTAATAACGTTGTGTTTCAGTGAATGGTACACTCTGATACATTTTCAATAGGTCTTGTTGTTGTTGTTGCTGTTGTTGTTGTGATCTTCAGTCCTGAGACTGGTTTGATGCAGCTCTCCACGCTACTCTATCCTGTGCAAGCTTCTTCATCTCCCAGTCCGTACTGCAGCCTACATCCTTCTGAATCTGCTTAGTATGTTCATCTCTTGGTCTCTCTCTACGATTTTTACCCTCCATGCTGCCCTCCAATACTAAATTTGAGATCCCTTGATGCCTCAACACATGTCGTATCAACCGAACCCTTCTTCTAGTCAAGTTGTGCCACGAACTTCTCTTCTCCCCAATCCTATTCAGTACCTCCTCATTAGTTATGTGATCGACCCATCTAATCTTCAGCATTCTTCTGTAGCACCACACTTTGAAAGCTTCTATTCTCTTCTTGTCCAAACTAGTTATCGTCCATATTTCACTTCCATACATGGCTACACTCGATACAAGTACTTTCAGAAACGACTTCCTGACACTTAAATCTATACTCGATGTTAACAAATTTCTCTTCTTCAGAAACGCTTTCCTTGCCATTGCCAGTCTACATTTTATATCCTCTCTACTTCGACCATCGTCAGTTATTTTGCTCCCCAAATAGCAAAACCTCTTTACTACTTTAAGTGTCTCATTTCCTAATCTAATTCCCTCAGCATCACCCGATTTAATTCGACAATATTCCACTATCCTCGTTTTGCTTTTGTTGATGTTCATCTTATATCCTTCTTTTATGACACTGTCCATTCCGTTCAACTGCTCTTCCAAGTCCTTTGCTGTCTCTGGCAGAATTACAATGTCATCGGCGAACCTTAAAGTTTTTATTTCTTCTCCATGGCTTTTAATTCCCTACTCCGAATTTTTCTTTTGTTTCCTTTACTGCTTGCTCAATATACAGATTGAACAACATCGGGGAGAGGCTACAACCCTGTCTCACTCCCTTCCCAACCACTGCTTCCCTTTCATGTCACTCGACTCTTACAACTGCCATCTTGTTTCTGTACAAATTGTAAATAGCCTTTCGCTCCCTGGATTTTACTCCTACCACCTGCAGAATTTGAAAGAGAGTATTCAAGTCAACAGTGTCAAAAGCTTTCTCTAAGTCTACCAATGCTAGAAACATAGGTTTGCCTTGTCTTAATCTAGCTTCTAAAATACGTCGTAGGGTCAGTATTTCCTCACGTGTTCCAATATTTCTACGGAATCCAAACTGATCTTCTCCAAGGTCGGCTTCTACCACTTTTTCCATTCGTCTGTAAAGAATTAGCGTTAGTATCTTGCAGCCGTAACTTATTAAACTGATAGTTCGGTAATTTTCACATCTGTCAACGCCTGCTCTCTTTGGGAGTGGAATTATTATATTCTTCTTGAAGTCTGAGGGTATTTCGCCTGTCTCATACATTTTGCTCACCAGATGGTAGAGTTTTGTCAGGACTGGCTCTCCCAAGGCTCAGTAGTTCTAATGGAATGTTGTCTGCTCCCGGGGCCTTGTTTCGACTCAGGTCTTTCAGTGCTCTGTCAAACTCTTCACACAGTATCATATCTCCCATTTCATCTTCATCTACATCCTCCTCCATTTCCATAATATTGTCCTCAAGTAAATCGCCCTTGTATAGACCCTCTATATACTCCTTCCACCTTTCTGCTTTCCCTTCTTTGCTTAGAACTGGGTTTGCATCTGAGCTCTTGATATTCATACAAGTGGTTCTCTTTTCTCCAAAGGTCTCTTTAATTTTGCTGTAGGCAGTATCTATCTTACCTCTAGTGAGATAAGCCTCTACATCCTTACATTTGTCCTCTAGCCATGCCTGCTTAGCCATTTTGCACTTCCTGTTGATCTCATTTTTGATACGTTTGTATTCCTTTTTGCCTGCTTCATTTACTGCATTTTTGTATTTTCTCCTTTCATCAATTAAATTCAATATTTCTTCTGTCACCCAAGGATTTGTATTAGCCCTCGTCTTTTTACCTACTTGATCCTCTGCTGCCTTCACTACTTCATCCCTCAAAGCTACCCATTCTTCTTCTATTGTATTTCTTTCCCAATTTTTGTCAATTGTTCCCTTACGCTCTCCCTGAAACTCTGTACAACCTCTGGTTCTTTCAGTTTATCCAGGTCCCATCTCCTTAAATTCCCACCTTTTTGCAGTTTCTTAAGTTTTAATCTACAGTTCATAACCAATAGATTGTGGTCAGAGTCCACATCTACCCCTGGAAATGTCTTACAATTTAAAACCTGGTTCCTAAATCTCTGTCTTACCATTATACAATCTATCTGATACCTTTTAGTATCTCCGGGATTCTTCCTTGTATACAACCTTCTTTTATGACTCTTGAACCAAGTGTTAGCTATGATTAAGTTATGCTCTGTGCAAAATTCTACCAGGCGGCTTCCTCTTTCATTTCTTACCTCCAATCCATATTCACCTTCTATGTTTCCTTCTCTCCCTTTTTCTACTACCGAATTCCAGTCACCCATGACTATTAAATTTTCGTCTCCCTTCGCTATCTGAATAATTTCTTTTATTTCATCATACATTTCTTCAATTTCTTCGTCATCTGCAGAGCTAGTTGGTATATATACTTGTATTACTGTCGTAGGCGTGTCTATCTTGGCCACAACAATGCGTTCGCTGTGCTGTGCTGTATTCACCTGACCAAAGGTCTTGTTCCTCCTGCCACCGAACTTCACTAATTCCCACTATATCCAACTTTAACCTATCCATTTCCCTTTTTAAATTTTCTAACCTACCTGCCCGATTAAGGGATCTGACGTTCCACGCTCCGATCCGTAGAACGCCAGTTTTCTTTCTCCTGATAACGACGTCCTCCTGAGTAGTCCCCGCTAGGAGATCCGAATGGGGGACTATTTTACCTCCGGAATATTTTACCGAAGAGGACGTCATCATCATTTATCCATACAGTAAAGCTGCATGCCCTCGGGAAAAATTACAGCTGTAGTTTCCCCTTGCTTTCAGCCGTTCGCAGAACCAGCACAGCAAGGCCGTTTTGGTTAGTGTTACAAGGCCAGATCAGTCGGTCATCCAGACTGTTGCCCCTGCAGTTACTGAAAAGGCTGCTGCCCCTCTTCAGGAACCATACATTTGTCTGGCCTCTCAACAGATACCCCTCCGTTGTGGTTGCACCTACGGTACGGCTATCTGTATCGCTGAGGCACGCAAGCCTCCCCACCAACGGCAAGGTCTATGGTTCATGGGGGGAGGGGGGGGGGCAATAGGTCTTAAGGAGAGTAAATGAATTACGAATAAAAAATACAGGGTGTTATCTAAAAAAGTCATACCGCTATTCATATCTTTGTAAAAAACTAAGCTACAACGAAGGCAACCATGTTGATTGATGACCCCCTGACGGATACAGAACATTTGCTTGAACCATTTTGTAATTTGCATCTGGAGAAAGCTATTTAGGGTGGTCAAGATAAATGGGACACCTTATATATATTGTGTATGTGTGTGTGTGTGTGTGTGTGTGTGTGTGTGTGGTATCGTTAGATAGTATACGTCACTCAAAATTATTCAAAAAGTCATTTTCTTCATAGTAATTTCATTAATAAAGCAATCATTACAGCAAACATTCTTCAGATAAATATTACGATTTTAACATAATAGATTACAGATTCGCCTTATTCGCTACTGCTTGCGTGTCCTGATGTGCTTAAACAGAAATCCGCATGGTATTTGTCGTAGAAGCGACCGAGACACAAATTCGTAGAACGCTACGTACATTTAGTGAAAGCTACTGCGGTTCAGGTACACAGTTTTCAGATGTGAAACAGGAATTCAACAAGACTGTTCTTTCTTCGAATAACTGAAATGTGAACCGCGCATATTTGATAATTTCTCTGAAACCAGATTCACTGAATTGCAACAGAATTAAAGAATGTACTTTTATGGAATCTTCTCTCAATGTGATTTGTCTCGTAGCCTTTACTAAATTGGGAGCATTCTAAAATTTCTTTCGTCAATGTTTTAAGATTTCTACAGAAGCAAACGGCAGAGATTTGATAAAGTGCAGTACATTTGGATAGGACATATTTTAGGGTGCAAATGCATGCTTTACTGTCATCTACAAGGAGTTTGTGGCAAAGTGTCTGAGCAGACTGCCCTCACTACAAATCAGTAATGTGCAGAAATTGTTTTTTAACCCACGTTGGGAATGAATATAGATTTTAAAAGTTCTTCGTACAGCACTTTCGTAAACTTACCTGATTTTATACAGGTCAGAATTACATTTTCTAATTCATGAAACAACTCGTCAATGTTTGAACAAATCATCCAAATTTCGCGGATGGTTCTTGCATACATAAGAAATCGTAAGGAAATACCTGTACTGACGCAGTTATAGTGTGCTTTGAATGAATGACCAATCTTGGTCAGAAAGGTTTCTGCTCCTTGTTTAGCAAGGGATCTATTGAACGTCCATTTGTACTGGCAGCCGGTTTGCATATTATTAATTACGTAATCGACTTCACAGTTAGGGATGAGTACTTTCGTCTCTTTCTGAAATCATCTGCAGCAGCTAATACTTCGCCCATCGTTGCGAATTCTTTGGAGCTGCCCACATATTAACAATTTTCACTACAAACCCCAAGCGGAATACAGCAGCGTGGTGTATCGATTGAATTGTTAGTGAAGTTATTACGACGACAATTGTATATGAATAATTTTGGGTGACAAACTATTTAATGACACTATAAACGATGCAACTGAAAAAAAGGAAGAATAAGGGAAGAGACTGAACCCGTACCGCCAGCGTGATAGCCGTAATGCTGAGCACCTGCGCTACGCTCGCTCAGCCGAGACACGTGACAAATGTAGCATGTAAGCTCAAAATTTCAACATGTATTTTCTCGAAAACTAGGATCTGTCATATGTAAAGCCACTATCCAGGTAGTCAGGACAGGTTCAACATACGTAAGACTCATCAGGATCGGTGATTAAAAGATCTCATTGTCCCGTTGTAAGATGAACTGGTGGCATGGCACATCTATCCCGTCAGATGAATGATAACAAAAAGAAAGAATTAGTTTGTCCCTGCCTCAGATCATCTTCTCTGTCCTGGATAAAATTACCTATAAGTCATGCACCATTGTTGTTCTCATAATTAAAGCGCTTGTCTAAAGAATCAGATATTAGAACTTGCTTACATAATTGGTGGCTCAAAAGTATTGATCAGTGTCATACTGCATTGCACCTGACAGTCTGTGTTTCAAACTAAGGTTATTACATTGCTCTCTTGCAGTAGACGTTTTTAATTTTTATTACCATTCCATGCATTAAGAGCTGGATGATTGCGGTGATACGAGCCCAGTGTATTTGTTCTGGTCGATAAGTCTCTTTCGCTGAGATATTACTGATGTGCAGATCGGCTTGTGAACTGTAGTTGCTGATACACGTGCTCGCAAAATATTATTTATGGGAAAGTGCAATAGTATATTTGTCTTATTAAGTTACCTTGTTAAGTCTGTGTATTTCGGAGGAGATAATTTTATAAAGTTTATGCGTCTTGTTGTGTGAACCATAGCAATGATAGTACGTGCCACAACCAGTCCCATTTATAGTAAATTGTGAATAATCTTACGCTTATCATAGGGAAATAGAATCAAAAGCACCTCGCTTAAGAGCAGTATACCAAGGGTTCACCACACATGTAGTGGTAACATCTCGTGACGTTTCCGTTTAAGGCTATTTAGCGTGACATTAAACGGTAACTCATTCACTATGCAAACTGCAGGTAAAAACCATTTTTGCCAAAAGCTTCATATTAAAGTTATACAGAAATCTAAGTTACGTAAAGAGCTGTTCCCCTACAGAATGTTCAGTTGCTACAATCTCACTTTCTCCATTAGCTACACTGCAGGCGATTGCTTTTAGATCTCAAACGTTTCCACCTACATTTAACTCGTTTCGCATCACTTGAAATCTCATTTGTTCCCCACCAGTCTTAATCAGATCCTCTCACGTACTGAGACACCCATCGAGTGGTCTTCAAAAAAGTCAGCGCGTCCCTCCTGGGCTAATTAAGTCAGTGAAGTGACGAAGGAACACGCATAGCTGGGGCCAAGGTGCCCAGCAGCTCAGAGCTGATCACCAAATGGTTTTTACGAATGTTTAACAATATTATTTTCCACCGTCTGTCTGAACTCCACGCCAGCAGCATTGAACGACAGCAAACAACTGAAGGTCATGGTAACGTTTCGACATATAGAGGACGCAACACTGACGAGAAAATTCTCTAATTGGTACTTCGTGCATAATAGCTATAGAGTACACGTGCTACGATTAAGAGTTGTTATGTATGGGAAGTTGTGTTACTGGTTTGCAAAATTCTATCACAGAAACTTATGCATTTATGCAACAGAACCGACTTGGTCGTAAGTCTCAATGGATAAAGAAGATACTGGGTCACACTCATTATGCGGTGAACAGCAAGGGAGCGTGTCTACAGATACACTTGGGTAGTGGCGGGGAGCACTGTCAAAATCATTTTCTATCAGAACTGCATTAGTAATTATTAAGTAATTATCTTTCGTTTCCCTTGGTCTTCCACGTTTATTCTTAACATTACTTTGTCTTCTGTGTAAGAGCTGACAGATGTCCAAGGAGCGCACGTGCCCGTGAGAAAAAAATCGTCACGCTACCAGTTGACAGTGCTGCATTGGTTTCTAACACGAGGGTTACTCGATGTACGCAGGCCTGAAGATAGCATAATGTAGTGCCGAAACGGGTTGCCTAACAAATAAAACCAGAATAACGGGTGTTGGTATTTTATTATTGGTTATTACGAAGGCGATCCACGTGTTCAGTTCTGAACGCCAGACAGACCAGTCCATTCCAGGAATATTACTGTGCGCAAACCACTGCCGCACGGATGATACTTTACGATAGGTTACATCGTCGTGCTTATACAAATAATATTCATCTCAGAACTATTGCTCTACTGTTCGCACACCACAAGCTGAACGTAATGTCATGAAATGTGTTAATATCCTTCCGCATTTAGCGTTCTCTTAAGTACAATGTGGGGACCACATGCCGAGCATGGAAAAACGCACATACCATAATAACACTTCCCCTTTGCATCACTGCTGTCACTACACATGATGGCAGGTAAAGTTCTGCCGCCGTCCGTCAAATCCAAACACTTTCGTCGGAAGACGGCGGGGTATAGCATGGCTCATGACGGCATATCATCGGTTCCAATCAGCCACTGTCCAGTGCCGTCGCTCTTGACACCACCTCAAGCATCGTTTAGCACTGACAACAGAAATGTGTGGCTCATGAGGGTTTGCTCGACCACTGTACTACATTGCATTGAGTTCTGAATTATTATGTGTATATTGGATATAGATTCAAAGGAGATGAAACGTCTCCCTTTTCTGTTTCGTTAGATGATCGAGTTAATACGTCTATTAAGAAGAGTTGATCTGTTTATTAAGTATCGCTATTTTTAAACACTAAACTGTGTTCAATGAATTATTCATTGAAACGGTTCACATATATTCAGAGGACGACCATTCCATGTGTGAAACGAAGCAAACTTGTAATAAATGAAACCAAATTAATCGGATTTCAAGGAGTTACATGTACCAAGTGTTGTGTGGGAAAATATGTAGAGACTGTCTGTCTTCTATAAATATCAGAATGCATTTGTACTAACTTGTAAATAATGACTCAATGAAAATATTGAAGCGTGTAGGGAAAGAAATTGTTCAGTAATTCAAAACTGAGTTAACAACTGCGAAGCTCAGTTCAATCATGAGTACTTAACGAGTGTGGAGAATACATAACAAAGTAGTAAATCAAACAACACATATGATCTAACGATTACATAACATAATGAAGTGAACTACAATAACATGTGCTGGTCTTCACGAAACTAGATACATTGCTCAACGCAAACCACGTAAACTGATAGGAGATGAAAGCACTTCGTAAATTAGACGCTGCATTAAGACAGACAGTGGCGTATACTGATAAAAGAAGAAAGTTGTTTCAATTGGATAAGAAAAACTTTAATATACCTACAGAACACATAGCTCCTTTTTCTTACAGAGCATCCGCGGATGGCTTTCTAAAATAACATTCAAGTGTCACTCTACTTCTCTCAAATCTCTTCTATGGGGTTCTTGCATCTTACTAACTGCGTATTATATGTCTTACTTTCACATGTTTTGAGTTGTTCCTACATATCCCTCGCCCTCCTTCCCCATCTACGTTTCAGATTACATTCTCACGGTATATTGTAATTAATACCAAACTTGTGACAGTAGTATGCTGTTCTCTCCCCATCCATCCTATCCTTCCTCTCTTCCTTTATTTTCAATTTATTCTTTCTAGACTACCTTATTCTTTGTAGTCAATTTCAGTAACATCAAGGAAAAATAATTTTAGAAGATAAATTCTTAGAGATTATTATACACTCCTGGAAATGGAAAAAAGAACACATTGACACCGGTGTGTCAGACCCACCATACTTGCTCCGGACGCTGCGAGAGGGCTGTACAAGCAATGATCACACGCACGGCACAGCGGACACACCAGGAACCGCGGTGTTGGCCGTCGAATGGCGCTAGCTGCGCAGCATTTGTGCACCGCCGCCGTCAGTGTCAGCCAGTTTGCCGTGGCATACGGAGCTCCATCGCAGTCTTTAACACTGGTAGCATGCCGCGACAGCGTGGACGTGAACCGTATGTGCAGTTGACGGACTTTGAGCGAGGGCGTATAGTGGGCATGCGGGAGGCCGGGTGGACGTACCGCCGAATTGCTCAACACGTGGGGCGTGAGGTCTCCACAGTACATCGATGTTGTCGCCAGTGGTCGGCGGAAGGTGCACGTGCCCGTCGACCTGGGACCGGACCGCAGCGACGCACGGATGCACGCCAAGACCGTAGGATCCTACGCAGTGCCGTAGGGGATCGCACCGCCACTTCCCAGCAAATTAGGGACACTGTTGCTCCTGGGGTATCGGCGAGGACCATTCGCAACCGTCTCCATGAAGCTGGGCTACGGTCCCGTACACCGTTAGGCCGTCTTCCGCTCACGCCCCAACATCGTGCAGCCCGCCTCCAGTGGTGTCGCGACAGGCGTGAATGGAGGGACGAATGGAGACGTGTCGTCTTCAGCGATGAGAGTCGTTCTGCCTTGGTGCCAATGATGGTCGTATGCGTGTTTGGCGCCGTGCAGGTGAGCGCCACAATCAGGACTGCATACGACCGAGGCACACAGGGCCAACACCCGGCATCATGGTGTGGGGAGCGATCTCCTACACTGGCCGTACACCACTGGTGATCGTCGAGGGGACACTGAATAGTGCACGGTACATCCAAACCGTCATCGAACCCATCGTTCTACCATTCCTAGACCGGCAAGGGAACTTGCTGTTCCGACAGGACAATGCACGTCCGCATGTATCCAGTGCCACCCAACATGCTCTAGAAGGTGTAAGTCAACTACCCTGGCCAGCAAGATCTCCGGATCTGTCCCCCATTGAGCATGTTTGGGACTGGATGAAGCGTCGTCTCACGCGGTCTGCACGTCCAGCACGAACGCTGGTCCAACTGAGGCGCCAGGTGGAAATGGCATGGCAAGCCGTTCCACAGGACTACATCCAGCATCTCTACAATCGTCTCCATGGGAGAATAGCAGCCTGCATTGCTGCGAAAGGTGGATATACACTGTACTAGTGCCGACATTGTGCATGCTCTGTTGCCTGTGTCTATGTACCTGTGGTTCTGTCAGTGTGATCATGTGATGTATCTGACCCCAGGAATGTCTCAATAAAGTTTCCCCTTCCTGGGACAATGAATTCACGGTGTTCTTATTTCAATTTCCAGGAGTGTATATTATCGTGGGATTCCCAGAAGCAACATCGAGTTTCTTCTTTTTTTTTCAAGCTGATATAGGAAAAAACTAAGAACCATGTTAGTGGTCACTGTTGGATAATTTTATCTTAGTATCGGTCAGATTCATTGAACTGAGTTTCCAAACCTAACTATGCAATTTAGAAAAATACTGCACCTACTCGAGACTGAACTATGGTTTATCAGAAATTATGTGTATCCTTTAGTTACGTAGCCCTGTGTGACAGTTTTTCACTTGTATACCGTATGTTTCAAAAACATGTTTCCTTATAATCTGGATAATTCACAGCACTTTTTATTAACGCACCATTTTCAACTATGTGACCTTTTTTCGGATTTTATACTTTTTCACTGTTTACGAAGTTGCTCAGTACCTGAAGATTGCAAATTAATCCGCCGTCGTTAATAAATCATGTAACAAATAATTTTAATGGATTATTTCAAATTCTCAGTTTTCCAGCATATGTAATATGCAGAGCGCTGTATCTACAAAGTAGTCTTACACAGACGTATGGTGACGACTGCTCCAACCGTTCCGTAAGAAACTCCCTGAATAGTACAGAGGTCTAAGATGGAAGGAGGTGCTTGCTTATTTTAGTGAAATATTTCCTTCATATATATAAAGAAGAGAAAACACGCGATTATTTGCGTGCATAGTTCAATGACTATAGAAAAAATAAAGAATTAAGGATGCCTCAAATTTTTTCCTATAGTTAGAAATATCATTACTTAACGTGACAAAGTAGTTAAATAGCAAGGCATTGATATGTGTTGATAGCTGATGCGATATCTCTTAGAGTATGCAGGAAAAAATCGTTAGACAACACGCATTATGTGACTCTGTGAAAAATGAGAATTGTTCACAGGAAAAAAGTGCATGTAAAAGTAGAAAAAGTGGACTATTATTCCCCAGAAATGAAAGCAAGTAGTAAGAAATGCAGTGTGTTTTAAGTGTAATTTGGCAAGTAAGTTATAAGTTTCCGGCGAGAACAGTCCTAATAAAAGAGTGGGATTTCAAATGTGACGTGTACAATGTTTTGTAAATAAAATAAATAGTTTCCGTTAGAAGCACGAATACTTCGGATTAGCCGTGTTTTCGGTTATCTGCGCGGTCTCTTGTGCCCGTTGAGCTGGTTGATAGGGATCTGTCCTGTCAGGCTGCTGGGACGCACGTTAATTTTATTGCATTGTCATCCGTGTTGGACACCATCTGTCGGGATAGCTTTGTGGGTAAGACTCAGTTGTTCCCTTCGTTTTGCTTCTGCATTCCCTGTAAAGAAATAGCAGATCTAGCTTCATTTGATTTGTGAAACAAATTCATCTTTTTCAAATTACTTAGAATTCGCCAGTCAACTAAACTCCGAAACTAGCTGTCAGCTTTTGAAAAGCGGAACGCCATTGAATTTGTCCCCTTAGAACCACGACTCAGACAAAATAAATTGGTGTAATTCAATTTTTAAAAGCGAAATAGATAAGTACATCTCCGTTCAAAATGGTTCAAATGGCTCTGAGCACTATGGGACTTAACATCTTGGGTCATCAGTCCCCTAGAACTTAGAACTAGTTAAACCTAACTAACCTAAGGACATCACACACATCCATGCCCGAGGCAGGATTCGAACCTGCGACCGTAGCAGTCGCGCGGTTCCGGACTGCGTGCCTAGAAGCACATCTCCGTGATTAGTATAGATGCGAAACAATACCATACGTCTTTAAGTGAGGAATTTTCCTCAATTCATTTGAATGAAAACAGCATTACGATATCTTTAACAGTTTTGGAAATCAGAATGAGATTTTTACTCTGCAGCGGAGAGTGCGCTGATATGAAACTTGCTGGCAGACTAAAACTGTGTCCCGGACCGAGTCTCGAAAGGCAAAGGTCCCGAGTTCGAGTCTCGATCCGGCACACAGTTTTAATCTGCCAGGAAGTTTCAGTTTTGAAAATAATTAGGGAACAGTTTAGCTGAAGCACTGTACGTCGCCTTACTGAACTACAAGGTGTCTGGCTGCTGCATTTGATTCTCAGTTATAAAGGGTGAACGTTAATAAAGCCGACAAACTGCAGGGACAGATACCTGACTGGAAATGGAAGAAGAAAGGTCCTATGAACATGTGTCCGGGAATGCATCGTTGCCACGGTAGATGGCGCTGACGAATGACTGTTCCTCTGAGCACCACGTGTCGTGTGTTTTTTGTCTGTTGCAGGCTGCGTGATTGATGCAATGTACTACAGGCAGTAGAAAAATGGTTGAATTGGCTCTGAGCACTATGGAACTTAACATCTTAGGTCATCAGTCCCCTACTTAAACCTAACTAACCTAAGGACATCACAGATATCCATACCCGAGGCAGGATTCGAAACTGCGACCGTAGCAGTCCCACGGTTCTCGACTGCAGCGCCTAGAACAGCACGGCCACGACGCCGGCCAAGCAGCAGAATGGTCTGGTATTCATACCAGGAAGAAGCCGAGATGGTGTTTGTATATAGCTGCGGGCTTTCAAATAAAATGAAATGTGGTGGTGTGGTGGCCTCAAGTACGTACCCTCAGACTCAGAGTTGAAATATTAAAACTTTGGCTGGTTTCGTTGTCTAGGGCTGGGATACGTAGTTGCCGCATCACAAGCCAAATACTGCTGAGTCTACAGTATACGATATGAATATACACATGAATCGAATGGTCAAAGGGTCCTATCACTCGGCAATTGCGAATGTAACGTAGAAATTTATAAATAAAAAAATTTCAATATATAGAATCTGCAGGTACTAGCTTAACGACCTTAAATGATGAATATGATAGTAGTAGCAGTACTTTTGAGAATGTGGTATATTTCTGCAAAACACTTATTAGTGCCGATGGTCCAGCAATTAAATAAAATATAAGTTGAATAACAGTGAAACAATAGATTCCTACTTCGCCGGCCGAAGTGGCCGTGCGGTTAAAGGCGCTGCAGTTTGGAACCGCAAGACCGCTACGGTCGCAGGTTCGCATCCTGCCTCGGGCATGGATGTTTCTGGTGTCCTTAGGTTAGTTAGGTTTAACTAGTTCTAAGTTCTAGGGGACTAATGACCTCAGCAGTTGAGTCCCATAGTGCTCAGAGCCATTTGAACCATTTGATTCCTACTTCACGTAATTATTTATGAAGAACAACATAGCTTGCAAGATATTCACTTCTGAACGCATACTACATCTTCACTGCAGAAGCCACGGAAATCACACAAGAGCACAGGTCAGTACTCCGAAATATTTCTATCCTCCACGACAACGCGCAAACTGCTCCACTTTCAAAGTCTTTCCGCCGACTGTCTGCATTCGTAGCCGTACTGTCAAGCACCTCCCGTATCCTGCGCCGTACTCTTTTCCCACTTCCATCGAGTCTGCCCATTCAGGACCGTTGTGATTGGCTAGAACGCTCCCGCTATGTCTTCAAGGTAATGCACACTCACAAACATAAAACGCTTTCGAAATACTGGATTTACATTTAAATAATTTGGAATTAAATAAATATTCCTACGGTTGGACCATAAACACGCTATAACATACATTATTAAATACATAAACAAATTAAATAAACATACATCAAAGGAACAGCAAAAGAAAGTAGGTCAGTAGCCTAATGTCACTGTGCTTTCTAAAACACAGTAAATATTTGACGAAGTTCTTCATGAATAGTATATATCGGATATAAACAAAGATATACACGAATAAATATATTTATAAGCTTGCTGCTACCGTTTTTTCGTGTATCTGTGGAGTACTTATGGCCTGACGCGATCGATAGTAATCAGCCACTTTGACCTCCAATAACTCATGTACTATTCAAGTTAAATGCCTGTAATTTATACCAATTTAGGTTTACACAAATAGCTTTCTAAAAACACGTCGACCGAGAAAAGCGTTTAGATTTTGGAAATTCGTTGCTGGGTGTTACTTATACAATTTACAGTCAGATAGTAAACTTTAAACTAATAAAGATAATAAAAATCTGATTACACCATCAGAATCGTCGTGCAAATAAATTAATGTGCATGTTTCTTTTTGAGGTATTATCATTCATCTAGCTACTATTAATTTTTGTACCAAATGTGAAATGTCTGCTATTATGGTTTCACAAAGCCCGCCATCTTTGGCACTCCCGGCATAGACATCTCCTTCATCGACACAAAGCACCGCCTTCGTCTCAGAGTCAACATGGAATTCCCAGCCACGCGATAGGGCTGGACCCCTGTTGCTTCGGCTAACGTCCGGCACCACGTAGTTGGCCTGCCGAGCGGTCCACGCCCAATGAGCGGCCCGTGCGCCCACGCCAACTCCGAACTTGGAATATTTTCAGGACGCCACAATTCGCCCGTTACGTCACACGGCCAAGCATGTGGAAACCGTCGACAGGCAGCACTGCTACACCAAAACCTCAGAAACTGCGTCACACAACATTTAAGGCACTTTTTGGATGCTTGTATGATAATGGGTCCTTCAGGCAGACGAACATGTGGGGGGAGGCGATTGAATGTGCATACACCACATTTGGAGGACCGGCACTGAGACTAAGTGCCCCGCCAACATGTTGCTAGCCAAAGTACTATTATGTGTATCGTGCATGACAACCGGTACTATCTCACCTTCAATCTCTTGGAGACCACTTTGAACATCTGTTGTGACGTGGATGCGACGCAGCTCTGTAATGTGTTCCGGGACGATTTGTTGTAGTTGCACGCACATCGCCCATTCCCGGACACATGTTCATCCATTTCCAGTCAGGAATTCGTCCCTACAGCTCACTCGTTTTCATCCTGTATATGGAAAATGAAATGATCATTTGGAGTCATTGGCCGGGAGACCCCTTACTCGGCAGGTCTTATTACATTCGACGCCACATTGGGCGACCTTCCCGCCGGATGGGGATGAAATGATGATGAAGACAACACAACAACCAGTCCCTGAGCGGAGAAAATCCCAGACCCAGCCGGGGATCGAATCACGCTGACCCTTTTTTTTAAATCTCGTTTTGCTGTATATTGCTCGTTGACTTTGTTCGTGGCGGACGTTCCATGACACTCGTTCAGGTTGTTTGTTGATCCGTTCACTCAGTTTTTATTACAGAGGATAGCTAAACCCTCTTTTTTTTAATTCTCATTTTGTTCCTTTTCGTTCATTGTATCTGCTGTGGGCGGGCGTCGAAAGACACCCGTTGCAGTTCGCCAACAAAAATAATTTTCAAATGGTTCAAATGGCTCTAAGGGCATCAGACACATCCATTAACTCATTTTCTTTATTACAGATGGCAGCTAGCCCTCTGACAGAACACGCTGAGCTACCGTGCCGGCTAGCGCCTGACCGAACACGCTGAGCTACCGTGCCTGCAACCATTCAGCTATCGGCGCGGATATCCTGTATATGAATGCTCACAGTCACAAATGATACATAAATTTACTTATACTTATTAACGTAAATTAAACTGCATTTTTATTCAGTTATACCAGTCTGATTCCACGTCTGCTTCAGTTTATATAAAAGGAGCTCCTCGCCAGACCATCACGGCTCAAGGGATGTCTGGCGGCCACCGTGCCAGCTTTTGGTTTGCTGCGTCATGTGCATACGTTATGGAGGGGCATGTGCTCAGCACACTGCTCTCCCGGCCACTTTACAGCCTTACCAGACCTTGGAGGCGCTACTGATCGGTCAAGTAGCTCCTCAACTAACACCAAAAGGCTGACTGCAATCCACACCAGTCCTCCCGCCAAGTAAGAGAAAAATACTTGGTAGTACCGGGAATCCAAACTGAGTATTCCGTCTGACAGCCATCTAAGCTGACCACTTTTTTTTAACATGCTCTGACCACTTTTTTTACAAGCGCTCTACAGATTTTTTTTAAAGCAGTGGACCGGTGTGGACCACTCGGCTACCAAGGCAAACTGATAAGTACTTGTGTGCTTTAGGTAATTATATATGTCACAAGCATTCCAACAATGCATTGGAAATCAACATTTATTATACAGGGGCGTGCTGAGAGTTAATGGCTCCGAATTTTGAATATGAAAACTCTTAAAGCTTTTCAAATAAAACAAACGTTATTAACATTATATATCTTTATTCTTCATGTCTGCACGTTTATTTCTCAACATGGCCAAGCTGGCCAACGAGAGATCTGTTTGATGATACTATGACTGTAGAATGTTTGACTTTGTTGATGGAGTCAGAACATCAACTATGCCCGCACCGCTTCGTCACTCTCAAAGTGAAGTCGTCAAAGGTATTCCTCAAATTTTGAAAACAGATGAAAACCGTATGGGGCCAAGTCGGGAGCGTATGCAGGATGATCGATACAGTGAATCCAAGGCGTCAGATTGGTACCGATGTTGCAGTGCTCATGTGTGGGCTGGTATTGGTATGCCGAAGGAGAGAGTGCTTCATATGTAGACGAACTCTTCGAATTCGAAACTCCATTACAGCACGCAGTTCTCACGCACCCGCAAATATCTGTGGAACAACAATAGATATCCAAAACCGACTTTCGCGGGTATCAATGTGAGGCAGGGGCTCATGAAAGTGAGTAATATGAGACATGCTAAAATGTAAGTAATTACTATTTTCAACACAAATTATTTTTTAATGGACATCTGTATTATTTCTTTCGCAATCAATAACATGAAATGTTACAAAAATGGCGTTAGTAGCATAGAAATATATAAATTACACCCAGAGAAATTACAAAGCGAACTTGACGCTTGAAAGGAACGAAATGCGCCGCTATTGCACATTCGGAGATGAACACTGAACCGAAATCACTATGTGAGTGATGTACGTAATCTTAGTTTCACTTTTATCACGATGGCCGAAAGCAATACTAGGGGTTTCTGCCACAAACATTGGTACGTACATAACGATTTGCCTCCTGCGTGTGCTATTTATCTTCGTGCACACTACGGGACACTACCGGTCAGTGTACCAACCAAGAACTCCTAAATCGATGGATAGGACGGGGCAGTCCTGTTCAGAGATTTTCAGCGCGGTCGCCGGGCTTTGCCTCACGAATTTTTCGTCTGGGGACATATGGAAAATGTGGTGTATCAGAAGTTTCAAACAAAAATGGACGAACACGAAGGCTCGTATTACCGCCGCGCGTGCCGCAATAGCACCACAGACACTGCCAGCAGTGAGTCGATCAGTGTTGGAGGGTGCACAACGGTGTTGCCCAGTAGATGGTGATCTCTTTTCCAACATACGTTGTAGCGTTTCTGCTGTCAGAAAGGTGAATGCATACCGGCGTACATTTTGAGTGTTTCTGAGAAGACTTATGTTTCTTTTGTAGGAATTATTTTATATTTGTGTAATCTTTTCTCCATGTGCAAAAGTTCAGTTCTAACGTAATTATCAAAAATGTTCAGTGGCACGTCCTGTACGTGTCATGTGCCATTAAGTAATTAATGTACAGCTGCGCGGGATTAGCGGAGCGGTCTAAGGCGCTGCAGTCATGGACTGTGCGGCTGATCCCGGCGGAGGTTCGAGTCCTCCCTCGGGCATGGGTGTGTGTGTGTGTGTGTTTGTCCTTAGGATAATTTAGGTTAAGTAATGTGTAAGCTTAGGAACTGATGACCTTAGCAGTTAAGTCCCATAAGATTTCGCACACAACCAACCAATCTTTTCTCCAAAGGTCTCTTTAATTTTCCTGTAGGCAGTATCTATTTTAACCCTGGTGATATACTCCTCTACATCTGTACCCAAGATAAATAAAGTACATACGAGTAAATCCCCTGTTTTTTCGATGTGATTGGACATTAATATTGTTTCGTTCAAATAGCAATAAGTACAACGTTTATCGTATTGTAGTACGCCAATCACATCGAGATTACTGTCAAAATGGGGTTCAGGTATGCATCTCGAGATGTGCAATAGCGGCGCGTTTTGTTTACGTCAAGTGCCAACTTCGCTTTGCAAGTTCTCGGGATGTTATACTCGTATATCGATGCAACTAATGCCATTCGTTTCACGATTTTTCACATTATTGATTGCTTAAGAAATAATACTTGGTGTCAATTCAAAAAATCATGTTTGTGCTGTAAATATTTGCTTGCTTTTTATGATGTCTATAGTATTTACTTTCATGAGCCCCTGCCTTACATTGATACCCGCAAAAGCCTTTTCTCAGTACCTATTGTTGTTGCAGAGATATTTGCGCTGGAACGATTAAGTGGGCCGCCCATTCTATGCAGATTAAACAGTACCCAGTAAATTCTTCTGTGTTGGAGGCTGCTTAATATTGTAACATTAAGAGCGAAGTTTTCGGCCTCTGTGGCACGTAACTTTCATTAAAATTTGTAGCGCAACTGTACAGATACATTTTTAACGTGCTCAACAAAGGTGCGCGGGTGACACTGAGTTGGGGTTCATAGAAGCTACCTTTGCCGTTTCCTTCTCGTAAGCGTGAATGTCGCATTGCCCTCCGACCACGCCACAGAAGGGTGCGAAACAAGACGCCAGAAAAAGCATAAACACCTTCCGCTGATTTGGGCATGTCCAAATTTCTTCGAATGACTTTGATATGAGCTTATTCTTCTGCATTTTAAATCACGTAGCACAAATGCATAAACGCCATATGACTGGATGTCAGAGATTGGGGGCGAGTATATTTCCCACTGACTGTAATTTTAGAGGCCTACATTGCCGATCCTGGGGAGAGCTGCTGCAGTGATTACGTGGTGCTTCCGCTGCCGCGCTGCCTGGCGGTCGTTGGGACAGGTCACTGGCCGGTGCGTCCTCCACGTGTTTGGGGCCGCGCGTAACGGGAGTACCGTCAAGCCGATTCGTGTTGGCGAGCTACTTGACTCTTCCGCTCACCGCTAGCACCTTTTCTTTGAAGGTAAACGGCTGCACAGCTAGCATGCAAGTCCTGTCGGCTGAAATGGCTCTGAGCACTATGGGACTTAATTTCTGAGGTCATCAGTCCCCTTAGAACTACTTAAACCTAACTAACCTAAGGACGTCACACACGTCGATACCCGAGGCAGGATTGGAACGTGCGACCGTAGTGGTGGCGCGGTTCCAGACTGTAGCGCCTAAAACCTCTCGGCCACCCTGGCCGGCGCAGGTCCTGTCGAACAGTGTGATTACCGCTTTCATTTTGGAGTTATGACACCGTGATTTTTTAATGTTGTCAGAGTCGTAAGTAACACTCGTACACTTACAACCATGAACAAAAAGTCGTCCTCCTCCCTCCGATTTAAAGCAATTTTCTCTCGTAACATAAACTTTCTCAGTACGCAGCGTAGCAACGACCATCTTTAGTGCACTAGAACAGATATCTAATCGGATTAAAGCCGACTCGGTGAAAAACGTTCCATAATGATCGATGAGATCCTGAATGTGCAGCAGACGAGACTTCGTTAATTGTTTCTTCGTTGCAGCCGTTAGTAGTAAAAGCAGCAAAACACTTCTGTAAGTTGGAGGTCGTGCTGAAAAGCAAAGTTTCCGAATTTCTACGTGAAAACTCTTAGAGGTTTTTAAATAAAACAATTTTTTTTTACATTCTACATCTCTATTCTTCATGTCACCATACTTGTACCGGTCTGCCGCTAGAGGGCTCCGAACGGTAGCGTGTAACATGGCACTGTGTAACGTAACTACGTCTGAGCGTGAGAAACAGCGTGCTGTAACCGAGTTCCGAATTGTAAGAGTTCTTACCCTCATGGAGCATCCTCTTCTTCGGCACGACAATGCCAGGACATACACGAGGAGGCTTAAGTGAGGTTGTGCCTCCGTCAACAAAGTCAATCATTCTTCACTGACAGTCTCAACAAACTGCTCTCCCGCTGGGGGAAATGTGTCGTCGCCAGGATGACTATGTTGAGAACATAATGTTGGAATACGTCGTGAAACCATGCACACAGGTGTGCAAAACTTAAGGAGAAAAGTAACTTTTCGCATGATATGTCAGTCGCTAGTAACATAGCTCGATGGAACTTTGACTATACAGAGACGGAAATGCTACAGTATAGTACAAAAGATGACTGAAAGAAATACGCAGTGAGAAAAAAAAGTCATGATAATTTGTTTCAAAGACAATTATTACACTGAAATCGCCCCACGCTTTTGACGGTCCCCTCGATATTACAAAAGGTGTCAAATAATTATTAATAGGCTATGGATGCTTCCCAGTGAGCTCTATTGCTCGTTACGTACACTCATATGGTGAGAAGCGGTAACACGTAATGCACCCAGCAACACCGTCGAACTATATCCGTTTCGTAGTGCAGATGTTGTTGTGCAGGGAGTCATAATTTTGCATGGCTGTACTGACCTTCATATATTTGTACACGGTAGACTCGCAGATTTACGATATTGTGACACTGTGCTCCTTCCCCACGTGCGTCTTTCAGGGGTGCATCCGGAGGTGATTTTATTTTTACGGACGTGCGTGATTGCATCGAACTGCGCAGGTGGAGGAGGCCTTGGAAAGAGAGAGTATTCGGCAAAGGGAAGGGCCTCTCCATTCGCTCGAGTTGAATCCTATCTAGCAAACATGGGATGCGCTAGAGAGACGTATTGCAGCCCGTTCGTACGCAGTTACCATCCGTCAGTTGCCAACGGCGCTGGTACAAGAACAGTACGCCCCACTTCAAGAATCCTTTAAAAAACCGTGGCGAGCATGGCAGCATGTTACAGAGCATATACCACCGTCCGTAGTGATCACACAGCTTAGAATACAGCCTAATTGGACTTTGTTTTCATTGTCAAAGCAGGTTGTGGCTGTGGACGCCAACAAAAATAATTTTCAAATGGTTCAAATGGCTCTAAGGGCATCAGACACATCCATGCCCGAGGCAGGATTCGAATCTGCGACCGCAGTGGTTTCGCGGTTCCAGACTGTAGCGCCTAGAACCGCTCGGCCACTTCGGCTGGCAAAAAATAATTTTTTCAGATGTTAAGAACCATCTCTCCTCTTACGTCATGCCGTGGTTACCACCATAAATCACGGTGACTTCATTGTCTGAATAGTTATCGTCTTTAAATAAAACTTTGATTTCTGGTACTTAAAATGTGTATTGCTTTCAGTTATCTTCTGTGCTACACTACAGCATTTTTTTTCTGTGTGTAACCAGGTTTCCTCCAGCTTTGTTTCTTGGCAATGTCACATCAACCGGAAGTTTCTTTAGTCCTTGAGTTTTGTATACAAGTGTATGCTAAGCAAATGACAGTGTTCATTTCATTGGTACGTTACGGCACCTTTAGGATGAGGTCGGCTGCATAGAATGATACAATTGGAGTAATTCCGAGGTGTGTATGAACCGTGTTACGCTGGAGTAGCAAGAAAGACGGTTCAAGAATGGCGTGATCGTTTGAACAGCGAGACCATTCAGACACTATGCAAGGCACAAAACATCTCGTGAAAAATATTGAATGTAAAAAAAAAAAGAATTGTAATGGCTCCCTCAGAAATACACAAATAATAATTCACTATTTTGAGTTCAGTAATGCAACTGTAGGAGTATCAGATACACGGTACAACGAAAGTGACATACGCTCTACATAGACTTCTCATACAGTGCACGCTTTAAACGATGAACAAGAGGAGGTCTGAAAATATTATCAGTAAAAAAGACATTTTCTGCAATTGATACGCTCACGCATGGCACAAAAAATCGCCGTGGCACTATGGGACCTAAAACATCTAGAACTTTTAACTACTTAAACCTAAGTAACTTAAGGACATCACACACATCCATGCCCGAAGCAGGATACGAACCTGCGATCGTAGCGGTCGCGCGGTTCCAGACTAAAGCGCCTAGAACCGACGGCCACAGCGACCGGCTGACGCATGGCACAGTGGGAGCTGTTATCATATAGCGAGTTTACGTGCCTTCTGGAAGTGAAGCAAGCACATTCTTTCAGGCCTGATTTTTTTCTGGGAGAAGGAAGTTTTTCTATGCGCTCTAACGCTTGCTCTTATGTGATCTTTTAAGGATTTTAGATGCAGGATTTACACGTATATATCTACCAGGTTTCATAACACGTACACTTGGATTCTTTTTATGGACTTAACTGATCATTCAATAATTGCCATGCAAAATAATAATAGTGAATTATACAGAGGAATATAACTAACCGACCACTTCTGCGTAATCTAGAGGCCACAAGTTGCTGCCTACTGGTACAGACACTCGTTGATATTTTTGCAGTTCTGCCCAACAGATGGCAGAACGTATGCGTGGTGAAAAGGTTAAATATTCACAAATGTGTACATGAGGTTTCCACTGGCGAAAAATATTTCTGTTCCAGCTAATACCCAGCCAACATTAATGTACACAAAGACAGAGGCTCTGAAACGCTTAATACCGATCAATCAGCGCGAACAGCTCAAGAACACCATGTAACGCCTGTAGATCCCGCGGGAAGATACTTCCAGTAGCTCAAGGATGACGGGTGGAGATTAAATCGGCGACGCCCGGCAGTGGATTCACAGAGATGGATCCTGCGCCGTAGGGCAGGGATTCGCGGTCGGCGCGTGTCAAGGGCAGCCGCTGGCAGCCGCTCTGCCGGCCTGCAGACAACTCGGCCGCAGCAGCGCCGCGTACCAGTCTCCGGTCTCTAGTCGCCTGGTTGCCGCCGCACACACAGCAGCAGCAGCAGCAGCAGCAACGGAACTGCGGGCTCGTAAGTCAACAACACAGCTGAGCGGCGCCGCTAGCTTCGCAAGGCATAAGCTCGCTACCTGTTGCATCTCTATTGTTGTCAGTACGGGTATAGTTCCGAAAAACAAAAATATTTGAAACTTAGTTCTAACGTTACACCGAAAACAGTTTCTTCAAGTTCAGTGGGTATCTTTTGTTTGCGACCTGAAATTGTGTGCGATCGATGTTTATTAGACTAAGACATAAATACCTAAGTTTAAATCGAATTCAAATTATTGTTCGTCGCTGTCCACTACTTTTTCCCATCGTTTTGGCAGCGTACTAATCTCGCAGCGGAAGAACTGCCCGTCATTTGAGGAGTCCGTGCACCGATCCAATTTTGCACTTGTTCATATGACTAGAAGTGCTGGTAAGCCAGACCGTGTGACACTGATCGAAAAAAGGTGGTAGTCGGAGGAAGCAATATCTGGAGAATACGGCGGGTGGGGTAGGACTGTCTATTTCAGCGTTTCCAAGCATGTTTAGATGGATTTTACGACTTGGGGTCGAGGATTGTCGTGCTGGAAAATCACCTATCGCTATATCGTGACCTTTGGTCTTCAACCCTCGGCTGAAACGCATTAATTGCTTCCGATAATGATATCCTGCGAGTTTTTTCTCTTTACCGTAGCTTCGAAAAGCTTCCGTCTTTCACCACTTTTCCGGTCTTCGACGTACAAAATCAGCTACCTCGAAGCGATGAAACCATTCTCTGCACGTTCTGTCAGTAATAAAAGCTTCAGCGTAGGTTCTGCCCAGGATTTTATGAGCTTCAGCCGCAGATATCATCACGTTAAAGCGTACAATTATAATTTTCTGCGAACGACGAATATTGAGCTCGTAAGTTGACATATTCAGTCGAGAATAGCTTTATGATGCAATCACAAATCGACTAATATTTTGATGTAGTTATGTTTACAAATGTCTACGTTTGCTGTATGACATCTACGACCTACCAACCGCACTACCACTTGCTGCTACTGATATCTATTCTAAAACTGCGGAAGCAAAAGCGTAGACCTAATGCATTTTTGTTGGCTAAAGGAAGATATGTTTGTGATGCAGTGACATTTGTGAAGCAGCAGCTAATGATTACTCTTCGATATTATCTTTATATTGCACCATTTTATTAGTAACTACACCTGTTTTTGTTATTATTATGAAAATTTCCGCTAGTAACAAAAATTTCAACTCATAAGAATCTAGAAACATCTGAATAGGTATTAGAGTGATAATGACTTCTTTACACATAAGATTCTGTACATAAATAACATTCTTAATAAATCCACTATATTGTGACTACCAAACATTATCATTGCCAGTGAGGGAATTTAAACTACTGCTTTAGATTTAAGGTAAATTGTTAGCGCACTGACAGAAGTTGAAGTGATTTGATCGAAAAAATGTTTCGGTCACAAAAACAGAGGCAGAAATGCTTGGGACTTGTAAATGCGGACCTCGCGGCATAATTTTAACCGATTTTTGATCAACTGAACTAATCTTAATACCATTAGAATGACAATACAAGGTAATCGGCACATAGTGACCGCCGTCACTGTCCTGAAGTCAACTGCTCAGAATACCTGTACTCCTGTTCTATGACACACGAAGCAGACACATGTGACTGTGCAGTTGCATCATACGATTAACAATTAGACAAGCCGGCCGCGGTGGTCTAGCGGTTCAGGCGCTCAGTCCGGAACCGCGCGACTGCTACGGTCGCAGGTTCGAATCCTGCCTCGGGCATGGATGTGTGTGACGTCCATAGGTTAGTTAGGTTTAAGTAGTTCTAAGTTCTAGGGGACTGATGATCACAGATGTTAAGTCAGCTCAGAGCCATTTGAACCAATTAGACAAGTGGAAATGAGGGGGAGGGGAAAACAGGAGGGTAAGCGGACTCCAGAACAACCTTACGATTGATCATCAGTAATCAAACACCGATGTGGACTTCCCCCATTTCCCTTCACAAAATGTTGGTGTTGCATATGGGGACGTCGGTGGCCCAATGACTCCTTCGTCTCACATCTTGTTCACTAACTTACGCAGAGATTGTATTTTGGGGAGAGATAGACGGTATGGTTCAAAATGGTTCAAATGGCTCTAAGCGCTATGGGGCAAAATCTGAGGTCATTAGCCCCTAGCCGTAGAACTACTTAAACATGACTAACCTAAGGACTTCGCACATATCCATGCTCGAGGCAGGATTCGAACCAGCGACCGTAGTAACAGCACGGTTCCGGACTGAAGCCCCTAGAACCGCTCGGCCACAGTGGCCGGCGAAGGTGTGGATATTGTCTGACAGGCACCTGGTCAAAAAGTAGAGTTCGATCCTCTGTTCGATTGGTCATTCCCAGCTTGTTGCTAGGGCAGCATCAGATGATAAATGCCCCACTTCGAATCCTCCACCCCTTGTGTCCACAATGCAAACTACTCGTGGGCTGTATAATCGGCGAACACCAATAATAATAATAATAATAATAATAAATAATAATAATTATAATTAATTAAGGACATCAATGCACTTAGACTAATTTCAAATGAGAACCTCTCTAACCGAGGTAACAAAGTAAGCTGGTTGGAAAGGACTCCGTTCGTTTGGTACCTGCAGACCGCTGTAAGAAATCAAATTACTACGCCCTTCGCGCACGACCGAAACGAATCCACTTGTCAGCACACAGATCAGACTCAACTCCCACCCGAAAATACTATAGGAAGGTTGGCTAGAAAACTTCCTCTGAGCTGATCCAGAAAGCTTGTAAGATGGGCGGTGGTAATTAATGCTTTACCAAACTATTATTGAATGCCGCGAGACTTATGTTTCAAAACACATGTCAGTCCCAGCTGGAAATCATAGCAAGAATTCAACACTAATACATTAAACACAAATAAACAGGCTAGGAATAAAAAAACTTTTACACATTTGTCTACGGTAGCTCGTTAGACATCAAGGAAAATGTGAAACTACCGTGGCGCATCGGAAGGCGGTTAGAATCGTGGTAATGCAGATTTGGAGATAATACGGCCACCACGAAATTCTAACCAGGAGGCTGAGCTGAAGCACGAAACGGAAATCAACGAACTTCGATACGTCAAGTCACAGAGTAGATATCAAATCAGAGACTCCTACTGCAAGAGGTACATTAATAGTACCAAACACTGAGACACTGTCATCCCATAAGCTGAAGCTCCCAGGGGGAGTGTTCACAACAATGGAGAAACTATTGAGAACTGCCCAGCCTGACAAGACTCAGTTGCAACCGGTGATCAACACCTGTGTCCTCATTAAAGGCCTGCGAGTGACTAGAGTAGGCTTTTCCAACACCTTGTATGACCCCAAAAATGATGTGACAACTTTCCTGATACCTTTCCTGCATGGTCCTGGCCACTACGTCTCCGACCTCAGTGTTGCTCGGACGTCGACCGCTGTTCTCCGCGCTGCGCCCTTACGTGTGCGCTCGCGATATTGACCTTAGACTTGCGCCAGTTGTGCTTGATAATCTCTGGGCTAATCTTGTTAGGTATCAGGTCTTGGATCGACCAAATATTGGACAAAGTAGAATTGAGGGAATATGGGAACAGGAGGGACGCTGGGGTCGCCGTATGGGCCTCGTTCTAGCGGTATTAAAGGCTAAGTTAAGCCAGGGCAAGAAAGGGTTCCATTTAGTTTGGGCTTCCAGGTGAAATATAATGAGGCGCACTAAGTTTCGATTCACCCATTCGACAAGGGAGAGACAGGAGTAGTAAGCTATCGCAGTTACGTGTTTCATCCCCGACTGAAAGCAGAACTGATACAAATGCTAGGGTGTTACCATTAACGATTACTCGTGGGAGCCCAAAGAAGGAAAAGATCCTGGTCAGAAGTTTAATGCTTCGCCCAGGGATTACTTCCACACTGAGCACCAACCAGCTAAGCTTAAGAAACTCTTCTACTATCACAATACTATCCCGCTGCCTATCCTGGGTACGCGGCAAAGGAACCACATAGTCAATGAACAGACGTTCCATACAAGTCTCTGCCCAAGTTGACTGAAGTAGCCTCCTATCACTGGTTTATCATTTTCCGTACATCACGATACAGTGATTCCCAGTTCAGTGATACTAGGATCTTGTGGATGGTCTTATATACACCTTGGTGCCACCTTTCACCGAGATACGGTGGTATTTAAAGACAGCGGTACCAGCACAGCAACGGACTGATCTTAGCTACCTCATACCGTCGCCTGTGGTGGCAGCGAATCCGCTTCTATAGTTCATATACCGGTTCCTCCTCGCCCGACATCAACCGCTTCCTGAGTCCTAAATTTGGATCTTCCTCCTGCTGCTCCTGAAGGTTACCAAACAAGGCCGACACCTCAACCGGCACGGCATTCACCACCTGGCAGCTCTCTTCCTTCTCCTCCTCCTCAAATATTCTACTCACGGCGCTATGTTGCGCCTTTGTGTGCTGTACGGAGAACAGGATGACCGAAATACGCTCTGTCCAACGTTCAATGCATCCAGTTTTGTGTGGACGTGACAAGACCCAGCAGGACGCTTGGTTATCTGTGTGTGAAATCCTATGGTACTTAACTGCTAAGGTCATCGGTCCCTAAGTTTACACACTACTTAACCTAAATTATCCTAAGGACAAACACCTACACCATGCCCGAAGGAAGATTGGAACCTTAGCCGGGACCAGCCGCACAGTCCACGACTGCAGCGCCTTGGTTATCTGTCTCCGGAGTTAATTGAAGGCGTTAGAGATAATATTTAAATTTCTCAATATTGAGTAGTACGGCACATGCTTCCAACTCGTATGTAGAATGTTTTCATTCCGCATGTGACAGAGACGTCGATGCGTAAACGAATTACTAGCGCTCAGCATCCTGCTCCTGGTAGCCACACTCGATTTCGAGGCGCCCATCTGTACTACGAACAGTCGACGAAATCGGGAATCTTGAGCATGAGAGCGTTGCTTAAGGATATTTAGCGCATCAAAAGCTGCCTGCTGGATCTCAGTCCATAGAAATGGCCCCCCTTTTTTTACACAACAGATTAGCAAACCTGGGCACGAATTCACCAAAAAATTCGTCATATCGACGAATCAGACTATCCACTTCTTGGTCTTGGGCTGGCGGAAGCTGTAGATTGCCCTACTTGTAGATTGTCCACGATTGAGGGGAGAACTCCTGACACGGTAGAGTAACTTTGGTGGATAGACGGTTAAACCCGCCTCCCTTAGATGCTCCACAACCTGGCGTAAATGTTCTAAATGTCCACCGAATGGCGCACTGTATATCACGACGTCCAGATGATTATATATGAACTTAAATTTTACATCTCCGAGCACCAAACTGAGCAAACTGGAGATGACTGCCGCTCCAGCTGGCAGACCAAAGGGCACCCGCTTGATATCACACAGTTTCCCGTCGGTTGCAAAGCAGTGAACGTCTTAGATCCTTCGGCCGAATGGATCTGGTAGTACGCCTGCTTGAGATCAACCACGGAGAAATAACGGGTTTCAGAAAACCAGGAAAGGAAATTGACTCCAGTACTAACTTATTGTTGAGCAGTCAGTAATCAATCACTAGTGTGAACTCCCCCGACTGCCCTTCAGCATCAGTAATATTGGTGATGCATATGGGGATATCGATGGTCTAATGCCTCCTTCATCCAACATCTTGCTCACAAATACATAGCATTATTCATCTTCATGGGAGATAGAAGCTATGCATATTGTCAGACTAGCACCTGTTCAGGAAACAGGATGCTATTAGTCATTCCCAGCTTGTTGGTTAATTCTTCAGGAAAGCCCCGAAAAACGTCAAGAAGAGCTTAGACTGCATCAGGTGATAAATGCCCCACTTCGAACTCTCCATCCCTGGCGTCCATAACACAAACCCCGGACCACCTACAATGTCGACTCAATCTAAATTTCAGCTTAGGTCGAGATCTAAAATAACTGTTAAAGCCAGTTCGTTAAAACAGGTAGCATCTCTTTGCTTATTAAAATATGAAAGTGGTTTGCCAAGATTAAGAACATTTGCTTATAACCAGTACATCAGACCCAATAAGCTCACGAGGGAGTCCAAAAACCTACATTTGCTGCCATTCAAACCTGGAATTAATAACATAATTACGCAAATTATACACTAGAACAGCAAGTTGTCTGCAGCGTAAGTGTAATCAAACTTTGATTGATAGAATTTAGCTAAATCCTGTTGAAACAGCAATACAAGGTGAATGGTCCACAGTGCCCTCGGTAACTGGCCCGAAGTCAGGACAGTTAACAACCAACGGTTCAGAATACCGGCTTCACCTGCTAAAGCACACAAAGTAGACGCATGTGACTATACAGGTACATAATACAATTAACAGTCAGCAAGTTGTAATCAGGCGGAAGGGAAGACAGGGGAAGCAACCTCAGCTAACATCAACACGCCCAAGGCAATTCTATCGTGAGAGACAGATGATAATTGCAAAATTTAGCGTACCAGTTACAGAACAGTGCTAAGAAACTACCTGTGCCTGTCAAATAGACGAACACGTACAGTAATAATGATAATAATAATAATTAATAAATAAATAAAGGGCAGCAGTGCACTTAGAGTATTTTCTAGTAAGAACCTCTCCAGCAAAGTTAACAGGTCCTCGTCCGTTTGATAGCTGTTGACTGGAATACCTTCAGACGGCAACATTTAATTGAATTCAAATATTACGCCCTTCATATGGGACCGGGCGAGTCCATGTGTCAGCAAGCAGAACAGATTTTTTAGCAAACAGAACACAGCATGTTGTTATCAACGGAGAGACGTCTACAGACGTTAATGTAACCTCTGGCGTGCCACAGGGGAGTGTTATGGGACCATTGCTTTTCACAATATATATAAATGACCTAGTAGATAGTGTCGGAAGTTCCATGCGGCTTTTCGCGGATGATGCTGTAGTATACAGAGAAGTTCCAGCATTAGAAAATTGTAGCGAAATGCAGGAAGATCTGCAGCGGATATGCACTTGGTGCAGGGAGTGGCAACTGACCCTTAACATAGACAAATGTAATGTATTGCGAATAGATAGAAAGAAGGATCCTTTATTGTATGATTATATGATAGCGGAACAAACACTGGTAGCAGTTACTTCTGTAAAATATCTGGGAGTATGCGTGCGGAACGATTTGAAGTGCAATGCTCATATAAAATTAATTGTTGGTAAGGCGGGTACCAGATTGAGGTTCATTGGGAGAGTCCTTAGAAAATGTAGTCCATCAACAAAGGAGGTGGCTTACAAAACACTCGTTCGACCTATACTTGAGTATTGCTCATCAGTGTGGGATCCGTACCAGATCGGGTTGACAGAGGAGATAAGAGAAGATCCAAAGAAGAGCGGCGCGTTTCGTCACAGGGTTATTTGGTAACCGTGATAGCGTTACGGAGATGTTTGGCAAACTCAAGTGGCAGACTCTGCAAGAGAGGCGCTCTGCATCGCGGTGTAGCTTGCTCGCCAGGTTTCGAGAGGGTGCGTTTCTGGATGAAGTATCGAATATATTGCTCCCCCTACTTATACCCCCCGAGGAGATCACGAATGTAAAATTAGAGAGATTCGAGCGCGCGCGGAGGCTTTCAGACAGTCGTTCTTCCCGCGAACCATGCGCGACTGGAACAGAAAAGGGAGGTAATGACAGTGGCACGTAAAGTGCCCTTCGCCACATACCGTTGGGTGGCTTGCGGAGTATAAATGTAGATGTAGACGTAGTACTTGCGTGCGTGAATACTATCGAAATGTTGGCTACAGAACTACCACCCAGCTGTGCCAGAAAGCCTTGATGACATTGGTAGTAACTCATGATTCACCAACATAAGTTTCAAGACACGTCATTCCTGTCTGGCGATCATAGCTAAAATTCAGCAGTAAGGCATTAAACATAAATAAACAGGAAAGGAATTAAAATTTGACACTCTTCTCCGCGGTAACTGGTTTAGACTTCAAGGTAAATGCGACACTTGTGGCGGCCCACCACGCAATTCTAAACCAGGAGGCTGTGCTGAAACGCAAACCGAGGTACAACGCACCTAGGCACGTAAAGTCACTGAATAGACAACAAAATCAGATTCTCCAACAGGGACACGAATACTGCTCAGGAATGTCTCTAGCTGAGTTAAATTTAGCCCCGATAAATACACTGTGTGATCAGAAGTATCTGGACACATGGCTGAAAATGACTTACAAGTTCGTGGTGCCTTCCATCGGTAATGCTGGAATTCAATATGGTTTTCGCCTAGACTGAATGTTTATGACAGTTTACATTATCGCAGGCATAAGTTCAGTCAGGTGCTGGAAGGTTTCTTGGGGAATGGCAGCCCATTCTTCACGGAGTGCTGCACTGAGGAGAGCTATCGATGTCAGTCGGTGAGGCCTGGCAGGAAGTCGGCGTTCCAAAACATCCCAATGATTTTCTATAGGATTCAGGTCAGGACTTTTTGCAGGCCTGTCCATTAGAGGGATGTTACTGTCGTGTAACCACTCCGCCACAGGCCGTGCATTATGAATAGGTGTTCGATCGTGTTGAAAGATGCAATCGCCATCCCCTAATTGCACTTCGACAATGGGATGCAAGAAGGTGCTTAAAACAGCAATGTTGGCCTGTGTAGTGATATTGCCACGCAAAACAAGGAGTGCAAACCCCCTCCATGAAAAACACGAGCCGGCCGAAGTGGCCGAGCGATTCTAGGCGCTACAGTCTGGAACAGCGCGACCGCTACGGTAGCAGGTTCGAATCCTGCCTTGGGCATGGATGTGTGTGATGTCCTTTTAGTTAGGTTTAAGTAGTTCTACGTTCTAGGGGACTGATGACCTCAGAAGTTAAGTCCCACAGTGCTCAGAGTCATTTGAACCATTTTTGAAATACACGACCACACCATAACACCACCGCCTCCGAATTTTACTGTTGGCACTACAAACTCTGGCAGATGACGTTCACCGGGCATTCGAAATACTCACACCCTGCCATCGGATCTCTACATTGTGAACCGTGATTCGTCACTCCACACAACGTTTACCCATTGTTCAATCGTCCAATTTTTACGCTCCTTGCAGCAAGCGAGGCGTCGTTTGGCATTTGCCGCCTTGATGTGTAGCTTATGAGCAGCCGATCGACCATGAAATCCAAGTTTTCTCACCTCCCGCCGAACTGCACTTGCAGTGGCTCCTTATGCAGTTTGGAATTCCTGTGTTATTGTCTGGATAGATGTCTGCCTAGTACATATTACGACCCTCTTCAACTGTCGTCGGCCTCTGTCAGTCAAGAGACGAGGTCGGCCTGTACGCTTTTGTGCTGTACGTGTCCCTTCAAGTTCCCACTTCACTATCACATCGGAAACAGTGGACCTAGGGATGTTTAGGAGTGTGGAAATCTCACGGTCAGACGGTACGATACAAGTGACACCCAGTCACCACGTTCGAAGTCCGTGAGTTCGGCGGAGCGCCCCATTTAGCTCTTTCACAATGTCTAATGATTACTGAGGTCGCTGATATGCGATGCCTGGCAGTAGGTGGCAGCACAGTGCACCTAATACGAAAAACGTTTGTTTTGAGGGTGTGCGGATACTTTTGGTCACGTATAGTATCGGTTCACAAACTTTCTCACCTGGAAGACTGTAATATGTAAGATGACGTACATCTCCCGGTGTCCAAAGCTTGGGTGGTGCAGCAGATTCCTTCCAGTAGGTACCCTCAGAGAGCGCCCGCGTCGATCCACTGGGTTATCTTCCACACGTTTCCTCAGAAACACGCCCAGCGTGATCAGAAAACTAAGGGTCGGCAACCCTTCGCACCGCCGCCAGCACGCACGCCGAACTCAAATCGAGTCTTCTGGTGCGACTCCCTACGACCTGTGTCCTCGCTACCGCTCGTGACGGCGACCCGCCCGACATCAAATTCACGCCTCGTGGCTTGTTGTTGTTGTTGTGGTCTTCAGTCCTGAGACTGGTTTGATGCAGCTTTCCATGTTACTCTATGTTACTCTATCCTGTGCAAGGTTCTTCATCTCCCAGTACGTACTGCAGCCTACATCTTTCTGAATCTGCGTAGTGTATTCATCTCTTGGTCTCCCTCGCGACTTTTACCCTCCACGCTGCCCTCCAATACTAAATTGGTGATCCCTCGATGTCTCAGAACATGTCCTACCAACCGATCCCTTCTTCTAGTCAAGTTGTGCCACAAACTTCTCTTCTCCCCAATTCTATTCAATACCGCCTCATTAGTTATGTGATCTACCCATCTAATCTTCAGCATTCTTCTGTAGCACCACATTGCGAAAGCTTCTGTTCTCTTCTTGTCCAAACTATTTATCATCCATATTTCACTTCCATACATGGCTACACTCGATACAAGTACTTTCAGAAACGACTTCCTGACACTTAAATCTATACTCGATGTTAACAAATTTCTCTTCTTCAGAAACGCTTTCCTTGCCATTGCCAGTCTACATTTTATATCCTCTCTACTTCGACCATCGTCAGTTATTTTGCTCCCCAAATAGCAAAACGTCTTTACTACTTTAAGTGTCTCATTTCCTAATCTAATTCCCTCAGCATCACCCGACTTAATTCGACTACATTCCATTATCCTCGTTTTGCTTTTGTTGATGTTCATCTTACACTCTCCTTTCAGGACACTGTCCATTCTGTTCAACTACTCTTCCAAGTCCTTTGCTGTCTCTGACAGAATTACAATGTCATCGGCGAACCTCAAAGTTTTTATTTATTCTCCATGGATTTTAATACCTCCTCCGAACTTTTCTTTTGTTTCCTTTATTGCTTGCTCAATATACAGATTGAATAACATCGGGGATAGGCTACAACCCTGTCTCACTCCCTTCCCAACCACTGCTTCCCTCGTGGCTTAGCAAGCCACATATCCCCTGCTCCAAAGAGAAACCTGTTCAGGGCATGGGCCAGCCTACCTTTTTGCGCATTGTCTCAGCACCTTTAAGCCAACTTTCAAAGTTTTGCCTCGCAATGGGAAACAATTACGGAGTTTAAAAAAAGTGATCCTTTATTTTGTTTTACAATTTTAACAACAAAACCAAATTCATTAAAATTAACTGAAAATGTAAACGTTGAAATCTGATGTAAATATATCTCGTCCGTCACAATGACAGGGACGATAAAAATCTCACTATTCTTAGTCATAGCTTGACATCTATAGATTCACTATATCTTTTTCAGACAGTAGGTTTAGCATGTTAACTGTAACTTTACTTTCAGTGACGCTCTTCTGCAGATCTACATAGGGTGATGGGAACCAAGCGTAGAAGACAGCGTGACGGAGAGAAACTGAAGCGAGACTCGTTGTATGACACTGAATTTTGCAACTCGATGGCCAATGACGGCGTTTACTTTCATGTATTCGTATCGGATATTTGCGGTGTTTTGAACAGTTAAAGACGATCCAAAGATATACGAGGCCAGCATGATGCAAACGGCTTAGGATAATCAGTACAGACACGTCCACATGACTGCACTGACAAGGCAATTCAGTGGACGAAAGCGTATGCTCGGTTACGGCCATGTAGACAAGTTGTCAGTCATAATGCTTTCTTGTTGATTCTGATGCTGTTCCAAACTTGGAACTTTGTCGGAAAAACATGTCATGAGAAGTCTTTTCCATTATCATTCATCCTCACGTTAATATTGTACACTTTATATTCGATGAAGCATACTTTGACGTTTCAAGGCTCTTTAATGGCTGGACTAAGCATAAGAGAGAGCGCTACATGTCCTATGGAAAAGCTGTTCTTGATGCAGCCTTAAGCACTTCTTCATCTTGCAATTTATTACACGTTCTCCGTGGTCGTAGTCTTCCTGGTCATTCTGTCTAGGAAAGACAAGTTTCACTGACGTTAATGTACAGTCTGTTGAGTCTAGGAATCCTGCATACTCGGTTCGCTACACAAATAATCAAACAACTCCTATTAACGACTTTTATTACAACAAGACCAGTGCAAATACATAACTTTGAACTGAGAATTCCCGTAGTCTTTTATACGAGGGTTGAAACGTTAATAGTGGCAACTATTTATTTACAGCTCGTACAAAATAGATACGTGTTTCAAAGTTTTACTGGCCTTCACAGTAGTCACCACCATTGTGTATAGCCCGTTGCCAGCGATGTGGAAGTCGTAGGATACTCTTAGAAGTGCCAGTTGTGTTGACAGTTCGAGTGGCGTGGCCGGCCGTTGTTGCCAAGCAGTTCTAAGCGCTTCAGTCCGGAACCGCGTGACTGCTACAGTCGGAGGTTCGAATCCTGCCTCGGGCATGGATGTATGTGATGTATTTAGGTTAGTTTGGTTCAATTAGTTCTACGTTCTAGAGGACTGATGACCTCAGATGTTAAGTTCCATAGTGCTCAGAGCCATTGGTACCGAGCGGCGCCGTCTATTGCCCGACTTATTTGCAGCAGTTCTGAAGCGAATGCTGTGAAGTGTTTTCTTCAGTTTAGAAATCGAATTGAACTCACGAGGGCTTAATTCAGGAGAGTGCAGTAGGTGGTATAGCGCTTAGCAGCCCCATCAGTCAAACAAATCAGTAACAGCTTGCACTGTACGTGCTTGAGCATTGTCCTGCAAAATCATGGTCAGGTCCTGCAGAAAGTGTGATCACTTCTGTCTCTATTCTGTTCATTTTTGGAACACAACCTACGACTTCCACATCTCTGGCAACGGGTTAAATACAATGCTGGTGACTACTTTGAAGGTCAGTGAAACTTTGCAACACGTATCTATTGTGTACGATCTATAAATAAATAGTTGCCGCTATTGAAGTTCCATCCCTCATACATGATCATCCACAAGTGCGATGACACAAACGTGTCGCAAGCAAAGGGCGACATACAAAATAATCAGTCTTTGCAGTGAGTGCTGATCTCTAAATGTGCTACGTAAAGATTGCTAATGAAGAGGCTACGATGCGTCGGCTAACGAAATGGCTGATGTTGAAGCTGCTATCGAAGTGGCTACAAACAGTCGGGTGCGGCGCTTATGTCGCCTTCACGTATGGGCCGCTGCTGTCGCATTATCGTCCATGGGGAGGTGCGATTGGCTGACCTCTTCTCACAGCCTTCTCTGTCGTTCCTGACTGGCGTGCCGGCGCTGACTTTACGCCGTAACACAGTCAGTGACAGAATTCGCGAGATCCCTCTCCTTATCGTTATGGACAACCAGACAGCTTTACTGTCTCGTACACAGAGCAACAGGCAAGGATACGAAAGTACTACGAACGAATTGCTACAGGAGTGAATTCGAGATATTGTTCAAGCATTGCCAGACTAATTTAGATAATGTGGTCGAATATGTTGCTGCTGATTAATTTACCTCTTATGTTATCTGTTATGTTCAACAAACTAACGGAAAACGCTATTTAGTATGCATTGTACTAATACAAGTAAATTATATCTTACCATAATAACGATAGGAAAAAAGTTTTTCTTAATATAAGAGATGGTCAAAAAGTTTCCGTTAGAAGGCTGTACAGTCTAGGGTCAGTATGCCAACCACGCAAAATCGTCGTGAGCACTGAGAGAATCATCCCTCCGATGCACCTGGTTGACCATACCCATTTGGTAAAACATCATGTCCTGATACGTGAAGATGTCCGTAACTGCCTGCTTCACATCCTCGTCCGACAGGCATCATCGATCGTTCAACGCCTTTTTTAAGGGATGGAAGGCGCGATAACAGCATGGCAAGGGATTAGGCCTGTAGGACGAGTGCTTCAGTGCCTCCCACTTGATTTGGATAAGGCTGGCCTCGCTGACCGACCGGCGTCTTGTGTCGAATAGCGACCAGCAGGACTTGGCGCACCATTCCACGACGACGGTGTTCTACAGACATGTCGCCCCATTATGTTCTTCATTCTTCTATGGATGGCTATCGGTGTTTGTCCTTCGGCAGCCATAGAAGAATAACAACACGATGTCCTGTTTAAATACATTTGGTAATATCTCACTATAGTTCACGTTTGCACATTTACACGCACGTCGGAAAGACACGAATGCCACACTAATCTCTTGCCTACATGTCGGTGCTTTTACACCCACATCGGAGTCACTTTAAGGTCCATACGCGCTGCAGCAACGCCTTCAAATGGAAACTTTTTGAACGGCACGTATAAAACAAATCAACTGGAATTATCACGAATCAGGAGAATTATGCGCACATTCAGCTTCAAAACAGTCTGTGTCTAAGTTTCGTCCAGGGTCATACTGAAGCAGTGTTAGGGGAAAGACGACCACGAAAGCATGCAAGTGTAAAGATACAGTAGATACGTAACATGGCACAAAAGTAGCCAGAAGAGGTCACTCTACGTGAGCACTGGACGCAGTATCTATGCTGTACCTCCTAGTTGGCGCATTTTGCTCGTAGTTTGTTTCCCGGTTGTTTCACACTACCGAAGCCTCTACACTAACACAACATTTGTGTTAGAATCCACGAAGTGTAGTTGTTAAAACAGAATGCTATGTTAAATATTACGGAACATGCAGCCGAATCTGACTCAGTGGACAAAGGTAATTGTAATTTCATTTCATGATGGAGTCTACTGGAAACGCTTATTAACGCTTTTAAGATATGTCCTGCCCAAATAAATTTGTCTTCTGATACAGTTGCACACCAGCTCTTGCTTAACTAAACAGTTAAGAGTCACACAAATAGGGCAATACCAGAAGGACAAATGCCGGCTGAAGTGGCCGAGCGGTTCTAGGCGCTACAGTCTCGAACCGCCCGACGGCTACGGTCGCAGGTTCGAATCCTGCCTCGGGCATGGATGTGTGTGATGTCCTTAGGTTAGTTAGGTTTAAGTGGTTCTAAGTTCTAGGGGACTGATGACCTCAGCAGTTAAGTCCCATAGTGCTCAGAGCCAGCCCAGAAGGACAAATAGACATATAGACTAGACACCTCACTCTTTACGTCACCGTGTAATAACGTGAAATAGTTGAACACCGATAAGGCATTTAATGTAGACGAAATAAGGTTGATGAAACAAATTATACATTTTGTGGCCGAAACTAAATCATTTCTTGCACAAGTATTCCCATTTGAAATCACCCCTACAGAGCTAACAAACTTCCCATTTGTGTCACTGAACTCTTCGATTCGTTTCACACACTTATTTCTATAACTTAATGTTTTGTGAGGAGTGTCCACCAACCGATATATCGTCACCGCAATCTCTCTATGTGACGCAATTTTACCACTGTGAAAAAAAAATTGTAGTCAGGTCAAGATCAACCCCTTTCCTCGTCGTACTAACGAAATAGTTTAAATAAGGCTCACCGGTCTAGCATTGATCCAAGTGATGAGGATAAACAAGTCATTCATTCTACACCACTATCATCTCTTTAGGAATCGGAGTACCTCCACGTAAGTTCCAAAATAGTACTGCTGAACCGGACACATGTATGGCTTCCAGTCCTCACATAATGCCCAAATGGCACCCAACAGTTTCATCTGAAAGAGCACCTGAGAAGGTAACCCGCCACAGGTCGGTCTCTGACCCAAACGAAAACTCGCTTGGTGAAAGAGGTATGAAAATAAAGACACCTATTATGATTAGGTACTAACACTTAATTGCGAGAAAATGACAAAGTTCTGATGCTACTTCATCAGTTCTATCTAAACCAAGCGAGTCGGTAGCATAGTGGCTAAGAGCACAGTTCCACGTTTATGCACTCTGCGTTGGAACCCAGTCATAGTTCTTCTTTCTTTCTTATGCTGTGGTGGACGTATGTGACATCAACACCATCAATTTTTTATGAAAATCTTTTTGTTAAAAGAAATAAGCATTGCAGTATTATCAAAAACAGATTTTATCATTACAAATCTTACATAACCTCTTATAACAAACAGAATTTGAAAATGAAAAGCATAGATGGTACTATTCCAATCTTTACGTTTTGCCTTAAGAGAACCGTGGCACTGCCCCAAGGAGATATATGTCGAAAACATTCAATGCGCTGTGGACAATAAGTGAAGGCACATGTACTGTATTCACATTTTTTACAGTGAATATCAAGCAACCTCGTTAACGTTCCTAAATACCTCGCACACTAGGGACAATATCTCAGCAAACCATTCATTTCAAAGCATTTTCTCGAAAACTAGAGCCTGCATTTGATAACGGATCCAAGAGAATGTTTTATTAATTAAATCGCTTCTACTTGTGATTTCCGTTTGCTGTTGATGAGACTAGGGCATTTTTGTCATGGCTGAACCCAATTATTCAACTGTAAGTAAAAGTATTCGTCGTAGGGTTGACAGAACGGTAAACACTTTGGCGGAATTACTTTTAATGGATACGTCGATATTCCTATTACGTCGATATTCCTATTACGTCGATAACCAGGCTACCGTTTTATGATGGAAGACCTTTGCCCATCCCACAAGTCAGTAATGTATAGAAACTGTTCCTTTGTTACGTAAGTTGACAGGAACTGATGATTGATTTCTTTGTTTCATTTCGTCGTCAGTTACTTCTGTAACTTTCTCGCAATACGATAACGTGCAGTTAATAGAGATGTAATAGTCACTTTTTGTTTAATACTTTCTTATAACAAAATCAGCGTTGAATTCATGAATTATTCTGGAGGTCTAAGTTTGAAACAATCTAGCTGTTCCTAATGATTCATCAAATGTACGCTTGTCTTTGATGCTGATATATTTGGTGACTCAACGCTGCTGAATTCTGTGTTCCGCCTTGAAAGAATCGCACCAGGTTTTCAAGGCTTTCAAAACTTTCCGACGGCAATGAGGCTGATGGAGACGTTGCCCACTGCCGCAGTGCTCTTGTAGTAGCCGCCTGTCCATCGTTTCTGGCCTCTGAAACACAAGCGAACAGCCACCAACCAATCGTTTTTTATCTCGAATCGACCCCCTGCTTGTCGGCTGGATGGTTAAACGTTAGCGATAGCTGTTTTGTACTTGTGAGCTTGGGCACTCGCACACTGCCGAGTTTCCAGAAAACTATTACTTTGCCTCCAAGAAATGGACCCTCGAGTCAAACAAGACGTAATCTAATAAATGGAACACAATGATAGCATGCACGCAACAGCTAGGAAACATGGAAAGCTCACAAAAGATATCCATCATCAGTGTCTGGACAAATGTTTCTGACCTCACATAAAAATGGCACCGTTTCGGCACATTATTGACTCGTCGGGCAGGCAATTCTATTCCACTAATACGACAGGATGGTGGCCTATGAAACCAGAATGTCGATGTCTTCATTAGTAGTCATTTCGTCAAAGTGTATGGCGCTCTGTCAATCCTATGACTTATACTTTTACTTACAGGCAAAGAATTACATTCATCCCTTAGAGAATTGGCTTCATTTGAAAGTACAGAAAACGGAAATTATACGTAGAAGCGAAGCTACTAATAAAACACACGTCTAGATCGGTAATCATTTGTACGCTCCAGTTTTCGAGAAAATGCTTTTCTATGCGTGGTTTGCTGCGAGATTTCCGCCAGAGCGCGAAACTCTTTGCAACGTTAATGAGGTTGGCTTTTCAAACGATATTCACACTAAAAAATATGATTTTGGCAAATGTACCTTCGCATGTTGCCGGTGGTACTCTGAAGTTATTTGCCTTGAATGTTTTTGACAGATATATCGTCCTGGACAGTGCCATGATTCTTTAGAAGTATGAAAGAACAAATCAAAGGAAAAACTGAAATATAATGTTTTCATTTTCAATTATGGTTGATTACAGGAAGTTATATCAGATATGTGACGATAAAACACATTTTTAATGAGATCTGAAACGCGTATTTTTTTGTAGTAATCCATTGTGTTGCTGGATGTCACAAAAAATAGTGATGTCAATGATGTCACAAACTTCCGCTGGAGTAAAAGGGAAATAAAAAAAAAACAGTATACGATTGGAGCTGAACACGGAGCACAAACACTCGAAACTGTGCTATAAGCCACTACGCTACTGACTCACTCAGTTTAGTGTTGCCCGCGGGAACTAATGAAGCAGCATCAAAACTTCCTCATTTTCTCCGAAAGTGCTGAGTGTTGACGCCTAAGACAAATTATTTTCAGACTTCTTTCTCAAAGTAACGTTTCACCTTGCCAGTGAATGAACTATGATGGTTTCGTCCTCTCAGCTGCACTTTCCTATGAAATTTCTGGGCGCTATTTGGGCATTTTTTGGATACTGGAAGCTGTGTATGTTTCTGGTGGTGTAGTACGAATTTGGAACAAATGTGAAGCTAATCTAACTGTTACGGAGATGACGATGGTAACCGATGACTTGTTCGCCCTCGCCTCGCGGGTTATGACGAGACTAATGAGGCTTATCCGAACTACTTCATTATCACCAAGGCGAAGGGAGCTGACCTAGGTGATTCAACTGCATCACGTAGTGATACCACATGCTGTATCGAACAGGGCCAGCAATGACGATAGTGTTCTGTGGAGGACACTCCCCATCGCGAACTTATCAGATGACACGTATTTGACGTTTGTTAGCAGTGCAGCGGCGAATTCCAATGGGAATCCTTACTGAATCAATCATGTAGGTTTGACCTCGAAGTGTTTATTTTATGAACTTCATTTAAATTCGATACCTTATAAATATTGAACTTTTGCAGGTTATTACATGGTGATGCAATGCTTAAGGTGTCTAGTCTCTTTGTCTATTTGTCCTTCTAGTTTTGCAGTATTTAGGGGTCCCTCAACTTTTTAGTCGATCAAGAGCTGGTGGGAATTTCTATCAGGGGACAGGTTGATGTGTCGAGGACCTGTCTTAAAAGTGTTAGTAATTGTTTCCAGTAGCGTCAAACATGACATGAAATTACAGTTAGCGTTCTCCACTGAGTCACATTCAGCTGCAGGTTCTGTAATATTTAATACAGCAGTCTGTTTTAACAATTACACTTCGATAATTCTCATATCACTATTGTAATACCAAGACGGGTCTTGTGTGTGAAACAAGCAGCTATTAAACTACGAGAAAAGTGCTCCAAGTGCGATGTACAGCATAGAAATTCTGTCCTATGCTCATCTAGGGGACCCTGTTCTTCTTACTTTGGTTTCTCTAGGTCTTACATCGTCTGAAAATTGAGGAGCTCATTCTTCAGGTGCTTTTCGCTTTTATTGGCACAACTTCACGGCAGCCACGTTATAAACATTAAGAGTAGACGATACTTCTCGCCCTTTTGATTTTTATAGAACAAATGACAGTTCTGCTTAAAATTGCCTCACTAAAGACATTACTGTTGGAACTTTTTGTTCTTTGCTCCACATCCTGATCGTAACTGCTTCTTCTTACATGTTATCAAACGTTGGAATCTAATTTCCTCTACATTCATTCGCTTGTTTTATTTTCTTCGTGTTTTTCTTTAGAGTTATTTTTCGGTCATTGAGAAGGATTTCTTTGCTTGGTTTGCTGCTCTGATTTTGAACTGTCCGAGATTCACAGCTTATGGAACTTCTTTTTTGATGTTTGCCTTTTCATTTGTGTTAGCCGGCCGGTGTGGCCGAGCGGTTCTAGGCGCTTTAGTCTGGAACCGCGTGACCGCAACGATCGCAGGTTAGAATCCTGCCTCGGGCATGGATGTGTGTGATGTCCTTAGGTTAGTTAGGTTTAAGTAGTTCTAAGTTCTAGGGGACTGATGACCTCAGATGTTAAGTCCCATAGTGCCCAGAGCCATTTCAACCATTTGTGTTATTATTTGCTGAAGGTAGCACTAATGAAAGAATTAATAAGGAAAACTGTTTTCAACTAGGCCTATATAGTATTAAAATGATTGTTATTGACACATAAAGTTAATAGAGTTTGCTGATGCTAAAAAGGCGAATTACTTCCAGTGTATCAGTTTTTTACTTTATAGTTCGGTTATGGCAGGAAAAAAAAAGTAGCTACAACAGTTACAGAAGGGGATAATCATCCAAATAATTTCGCATGCTGTTTATTTATCGTGTTCGAGTTGCACTTGGATATATGTAACTACGCTTTAGATCAAATCATAGTTGCAGAAGTGACAATAAAAGTCATTGACCTATACTAGGTATTTCTGCTTCCAGTCAACGCAGTGGCCGCTCAGTTGTTGTGCCTTTGAAGTGTCAGTCAGCTCAAGTAAGACATTGGATTCGCAGATGTGTTTTGCCTGTCGTTAGTCTAATAAAGAATTGGCAAATGCGTTTGACAAATATGTCACCATCGATTTACTTCCTGGAGTAGTTCGGAATTATCAAAGTAAATTCACTCTATATTTGCTTGTCATTTAGATTCAGCATCCTGATTGATTCTCACTTAAGGGATGACAAATAAGTAGCAGATTTATGCTTTTTGGTCCAGGAAGCTTACTTCGCCATACACGTTACAAATTCTTCATCTTAGCCATCATTGGGATAACAGGGGAGTTATGTCTGCCACAGTTGTATGCTAGTTCGGCGGTAAAGTGTTTGGCCTTCAAGGGGAGAACTGCTTTAGTTTTAGATTCTGATCTCACTGGAGACCTATCTTTTCTGTGAACGACCCACTTGGAGGAACATCGACAATTTGTAAAGAAATCTTAAGAAAATTTCTCCACTGTAAGTTTTGTTGCTGACATGATTCTGTACCGTTTAACACTAAGATAAAAAACTTGCAGAACTGCACATGTTGTTAATGCTTCCCTTTTCCGCATCTGTCAATTATGTGGACTTAATTGTAGCACTGAATTATTCGTTAACTGATGTATATATCACTACTTCTACATTGCATACTTTTGTGGTAGTCTCCCTGTAAAACAACCTCAGTATGACTGTGGACTGAACACGGGCACAGACCGTTTCGAAGCCGAAAATGCGTGTTATCGTGTTAATTCATGACAATTTGAGATACTTAGTTTTATTAAAGTAAAACCTTTTTTGTAACATTATCATGTTTTAGTACATTACATACTACCCATCGTTTCTTCGTTAATTTATTGTACACAACAGATAGCACTATGTTGAAAGGTATCTGAATCAGTTGCACTATTTATCAGAATGTTTATGTCAGTCACTGTACCTGTCATCTAACACGTGCACAAAGAGGGTCAAATATTATGTAAGCTTCA